>NC_090393.1:7283996-7583996 GCF_036365525.1 Heterodontus francisci
AGGGAGGTAAAAATAGCCCCGCCGACCGGCGTGCTGGTTCCCCAGCTCCACCCTGCCTCCTGACCATTTTTGTGGAGGTGAGTTGGGGGCACGGCAGAGCCAACATAGCTCATTAAGAGTCTATTGAGGTCAATTACAGGAAGGCGATGGGGGCGGTCTCCTGGTGGCAGACCGTTGTGGGGGGTGGGGGGGGGGGTGGGGTCAGTGCTCCAGGGAGACCTGAGGCCCTCTTTGTCCTCCTGGGTGCAGAAGCAGCCCTCCTGTAGAAGGGATTCTCCCCAGCCCCCACCTCCCCCAACACTGATGGCCTGGCTTCAAAATCCATTTTTTAATTTAAGTTTAAAAAAGTTGTAAAGAGGGTGCCTCCATCTTGAAGCACCCTCTTTCTTACTTATCCTCTGTCATATCCTGTCACAATCTGGAAGGCCTCTGATTGGTCCTCCATCTTTGAGAGCTCTTCCACCATCCTTAATTGGATGCAAGACCATCTCCAGGCCAATTAAGGGGCACCTCCATGAAAGACACAATGAGTGACTGTTTCCTGCCAGGGGCAGGTTCGGGATCCAGAAACAGTCCTGATCTCTGATTCCCACCACTGGGAGGGTAATGTATCCCAAAAATTTGAGCAACAGGTGAAGCTAGCTGTTTCATGCTGCTACTATGCAGTAGCAACACGTGTGGTGTTCGCCACTAACAGGATGCTGCCATCAAGGCAAAAAGACATCCTGCCTGGAGACCTGCTACCCAATCTGAACCCCATGGGACCCAACGACATGTGTCAGGTTCGATTTGGGTCAGGCCCATCTTCAGGGTCCGGCTTTCGGGCTCGGGCCAGGTCGGACCGAGTCCAGGTCGAGTCAGGTCGTGTCGGGCCGGACACACACGTTAAGTGCTCTGCTGGTAAGTATTGAAATTAAAAAACTTACCTGAGTTGGGAGTCCGGGACAAAACTGAGTCTGCGCAGTGAGCAAGTGACGTCACTATGACATCATTGCGCATGTGCTGCAGCTTCGTGGAGCTTCACAGTCGGAAGGTAAGTAAACGGATGGTCGGGTTGGGCTCGGGTCGGGCCGAGTAGTGGCTGGTTCGGGTCGGGTCGGGCTCGGGGCAAAATCAGAGGGACTCGGGTCCGCTGTGGTTCGGCGAGGTTCGGGTCAGGTTCTTTTTTCTCGACCTGAGCAGGCCTCTAATCCTGCCGACCACACAACCACACCTAACAGTTTGCTTGGAGATCAGAACATGTTACATTTCTAAGCTCAGTATCCTAGTCCTTTACTCATCCAAATAATAGATATCAGTGTTTATACATTTCTCTCACTACCTCTACATGACAAAGCAGACATTTCTGTATTACATGATTATATCAATGTTGAAATACAAATGCATACAAGGAGAACTTATTTGAATTAAACCTTATCAATAACCTTAGTCTTTCTTGCTTAATGAGCTATTTTTCCATTACGCTAAGAAGATTTGGTATAACTCCCTTACTTCATATCTTATCCAAAAGCAAAATACTGCCGATGCTGGAAATCTGAAATAAAAGCTGAAAATGCTGGAACTACGCAGCAGGTCAGGCAGTAACTGTGCAGAAAGAAACAGAGTTAACGTTTCAGATTGATGACCTTGCATCAGAACTGGAAGATATCAGGGATAAACAGCTTTTAAGCAAGTACAGAGTCAGGGAAAAGCAGAGCAGGCAAAGATCAAGATGGTAGGGTGAAGGCAGGAGAGATTAAATGACAAAAGGGATGATGGTGCAAGGTAAAAGGGACATACAAACATAAGAACTAGGAGCAGGAGTAGGCCACTCGGCCCCTCAAGCCTACTCCGCCATTCAATAAGATCATGGTTGATCTGATTGTAACCTCGACTCCACAGTCCCACCTACCCCCAATTACTTTTCACCCCTTGTTTATCAAGAATCTATCTACCTCTGCCTTAAAAATATTTAAAGACTCTGCTTCCACCGCCTTTTGAGGAAGAGACTTCCAAAGATTCGCGACCCTCTGAGAGAAAACGTTTCTCATAATCTCTCCCTTAAATAGGTGACCTCTTATTTTTGAACAGTGACCCCTAGTTCTAGATTCTCCCACAAGAGGAAACATCTTTTCCACATCCACCCTGTCAAGACCCCTCAGAATCTTATATGTTTCAATCACCTCTTACTCTTCTAAACTGCAGTGGATACAAGTCTAGCCTGTCCAACCTTTCCTCATAAGACAACCCACCCATTCCAGGTATTAGTCTAGTAAATCTTCTCTGAACTGCTTCCAATGCATTTACATCCTTCCTTAAATAAGGAGAGCAGTATTGTAATCAGTACTCCAGATGTGGTCTCACCAATGCCCTGTATAACTGAAGCATAATCTCCCTACTTTTGTATTCAATTCCCCTCGGGGAAGATGGGTTCAGAGAAGGTGTAAATGGAAATAGCAGAATAGCAGAGCGGGAGGGAAGCACAGGAAATTTGGCAAAGAGGAGAAGGCTCCCATGGCTGGGAATGTGATAGAGAAAGGCAGGAGACCCCAGAGGTTACAGACCACTCCACTTGCCATGCACAGATTATAATTAATTATAAATCTATCTTTCTTTGTGTATGATTGTGGCCGATTAAATGGATGAAGTATGGGCAGATATATTCCCTTGCAGAACTATTTTTCCACACTGTTATCAAATGATTGAAGTTCTCTGAAACTTATGAACCAGCGTGCAATGGGATAATTAAATCTCATTACTTCATCCTGAGACTGACCATTGCTGCAAGGTCAGCCCTTAGTACTTTAAATTGACTTTGCTGCTTAACAGGCACAGGCTAAAGGTTAACATTACTACACTATAAAGAGAAATCAATAGTAGTATAACATCAATCGACTTCAGGGCAGTCCAATTAACCCTTTCCATGTGTACTGAACCACATGAAGGACCTATACAAGCAAGCAGTACTGCACCAGAATACCTGGAGAACTCTCCTCCTCTACTTCGAAAGGTGCTGTGAGATCTTTAGCGTCAAGCAGAGCCTATTCTGGGCCCTAGGTGAACCCAGACACAAACCCAGATTAAATTCCTGTCCCCAATAGGGACGTGAAAACATTTTTTAAAAGCCTTTTTCTTTGGTTAGATCTTCTACTGGGTCTCTTTTCTCTCGAAAAGAGGAGGCTGAGCGGTGACCTAACAGAGGCCTTTAAAATTAAGAAAGGTTTTGATCAGAAACAGAGTGTTTCCATTTGTGGGGAGGAGCATAACTAGAGTCCATCAATATAAGATAATCACCAAGAAATCAAACAAGGAATTCAGAAGAAATTCTTTGCCAGCAGAATGGTGAGAATGTGGAATTTGCTACCACAGGGAATAGCTGAGGTGAATATTTTAGAAGCATTTAGTATAGCCGGTGGTGGGGGGGGGTGTGGGGAGGGGGGTGTGGGGAGGGATACAGGATGTGCTAATAGAGTAAGATGAAGAAGGATGGGAGGAAGCTTGAATGGGGCAGCTCACCACCAGCTTCTCAATGGCAATTAGGGATGGGCAATAAGTGCTGGCCTGGCCAGCGACGTCCACATCCCATGAATGAATAAAAAATAAATAAACACCAGCAGGGACTGGCTGGGCCGAATGGCCTGTTTCTGTGCTGTATGTTCTCTGTAGATGTGGAACACAGTGTATCTCTGCCTTTATTAAAATACTCAGCTTTCATTTTACAGACCTATTGTTTTCATTCACTTCCCAACAGGGCCCCAACCATAAAAAATGGTTATTTAAATGTGGCCTTTAAAGTGTTGCAGAAAATGGTTCCTTAAAATGTGCGAGTCTGTGTGTTTGAAAGTACTCAATAACACAAACAATAGGAACAGGAGTAGACCATATGGCCCATCGGGCCTGCTCCGCCATTCAATATGATCAGGGCTGATCTTGGGCTTCAATTTTACTTTCCCGCCTGCTCCCCATATCCCTTGATTCCCTGTGAAACCAAAAGTCTGTCTATCCCATCCTTAAGTGTATTCAACAATGGAGCATCCACAACCCTCTGGGGTAGGGAATTCTGAAGATTCACAACCCCTTGAATGAAGTAACTTCTCCTCATCTCAGTCCTAAACAATCAGCCCCTTATCCTGAGACTGTGCCCCTGTGTTTTAGATTCCTTGACCAGCGGAAACAATCTCTGTGTCTACCCTATCCAACCTCTTCAGAATCTTGTCTGTTTCAATGAGATCACCTCTCATTCTGCTAAACTCCAGAGAATATAGGCCCAATTTACTCAGTCTCTCATCATAGGACAACCCCCTCATCCCAGGGACCAATCTAGTGAACTTTCGCTGTATTGCCTCCAGTGCAAGTATAGCATTTCTTAAATGTGGAGACCAAAACTGCACACAGTATTCCAGGTGTGGTCTCACCAAAACCCTGTACTATTGTAGTAAGACTTCTTTATTTCTGTACTCCAATCCCCTTGCAATAAATGCCAACATGCCCCCATTTTCTTGTTGTACTTGCATGTTAGCTTTCTGCATTTCTTGTACAAGCACACCCAAGTCTCTTTGAACATCAACATTTACAAGTTTCCCACCTTTCAAAAGAATTCTGCTTTTCTATTCTTACGACCAAAGTGCATAACTTCACACTTCCCTACATTATACTCCATCTGCCATCTTGTTGCCCACTCACTTAACCTGTCTATATCTCTTTGCAGCCTCTCTGTGTCCTCCCCACAACTTATCTTTTGACCTACCTTTGTATCATTAGCAAACTTAGATATATTACTCTCTGTCTCTTCATCTAAGTCATTGATATAGATTGTAAATAGCTGAGGCCACAGCACTGATCCTTGCGACACTGCACTGTTCACTGTCTTCCAACTTGAAAATGTGCTGTTTATGCCCACTCTCTGCTTCCTGTCCATTAAGCAATCCTCTATCTAATATATTATCCCAACACCGTGAACCCTTATCTTGCCTATCAATCTTTTATGTGGCATCTTATCAAATGCCTTTTGAAAATCCAGGTATACTGCATCTACTGGTTCCCCTTTATCTACCCTACTAGTTACATCCTCAAACAGATTTCCCTTTAGTAAACCATGTTGGCTTGATCTAATCATACTGTGATCGTACTGTACCATAATCTCATCCTGGCAGAGGGCCGTGTAATTGTGAGAGCAATGATGTTTCAAGAGTTGTCTGAAAAGGTAAGTGAAAGTGTCCTGAGTGTGAAATGGTGGAGCAAGATCTCATACATTAGGCACTTCATGATGTATTATGTTAAAAAAACAGGGTACTTGCTGTCCATATTCTTTTGAGGCCCATGCTACTGATTTAAATATCTCTTTCTTACAGGCAAATGAGTGCGTTATTTTTTAAAGTGTCTTTACAGATACTCATCAAAATTCCAGTTGCCACATTTTGTTATAGGGCGAATCTTCTTCAAAGGAAAGAAAACAAGTCATTTCCTGTTGGTGGCTCGGACCTGGAGCTGGAACGAAGGGTTTACAGACAGCTGCCAATCTACATAGAAACAATTCAGCTCAGGAACCGACCCAATATCAGCTAATCGACCTTGTGGTGTCACAAAGGCACCCAGTTATACCTCAGCAGCATAATACTACATTAAAAAGAATAAAAATGTCCCTGCATTTCTGTAGCGCCTTCCACGATCTCAGGACATCCCAAAGAGCTTTATTGCCATTGAAATACTTTTGAAATGTAAGAAATACAGCTGTCAACTTGCACACAGCAAGATCTCACGTAACAATGAGATAATGATGAGATATTCGGTCTTAGTGATGTTGATTGAGGTTTATAGGACATAGGAACAGGAGGTGGCCATTCAGCCCTCGAGCCTGTTCTGTCATTCTATTATATCATGGCTGCTCTATACCTCATCTCCATTTACCCGCCTTAGCTTCATATCCTTTGACACCCTTACCCAACAAAAATCCATCCGTCAGTGTGAGTAAACTGAAAGTGCTAATGGGTTTTTTGCTCACATTCAGCACTGCTCCTGTACAGTAAAAGGGATGAAGAAGAGATGCATTGTTAAAAAGCTTTGGGCCCTTGCCAGGAGAAACTTATATCACATTACGCTGGGAAGGGGGAATAACTGAAATATGAGTCAAAAACGGAATGTGGACAGAAAAGGCAGGATGGTGTTTTTGGGGCAACACATAGGTGAAAGGTTAACCCCTATTGCGCTTAATTGAAAGGTGAGTACTCTAGGTCAGATCCGGTGTTAGAAAGTCTAACTTATGACCCAGAGGCAAGAGTGCCAAGCTGACACTCAAAGTGACTCTTTATGTTGATTAAGAAATGTTAAAGATTTATTATTACGTGTGGGTCATAGGAACATAGGAAAAAGACTTTCATTTATATAGCGCCATTTGTGGATTTGAAGCACTTAGTCAATTGACAGGAACTACTGGATGATTAAAGACCCAGGTTCCTCTATTTCACCTTCTCTAATTCTGGTAGTCACATGATACAATGATAATGGGAGTTGTTGACAAATCACAGTGATCAATCTCTATCAATGAGTCTATAACAGAGCCAGACATGAGGTGGGGAAAACCCCCAGTGATGGAGAGCTTTGGGAACCATAGGCCCAAAGTCACCTGTTCCTCCTGAGCACGCTCCACTCAACCACACGTCAGGTCTCAAATTAGTCACATACTGAATTGCAAAAGGTTATTTTCTGAAAGAAATCTTTCTCATTAGCATTGGAATGATTCAGTACTAACTGCTTCTGCCATCTCCCTAGTGTGCCTGTCCATAGTTTGACCACTGAAATATTGTTTCCACAGAATAGCTTTATATTTACCGCCTTCAGGTCGTGTCATGATGAACTCATTTTGTTTTTGCTGATCCAGCCAAAATAATCATATTCCATAAAATTTTCCATTTAAAAAATAGAACACTCACACGTGCCATTTTGTTCGTAGGTCATGCATCAACTGGGTCATAATTTTTTAAACAAAGCACAAAACATAGCTCATAACCCCTTAATGGGTAACAATGGGTTATTAATAAAAGATACGCCGGCATAACCTGTGAGGTTTGTACGATTATGAAGTTGTGTCCTTGCTCCTCATTTCACTTCGAATACTTGCTCCTTGCTCCTACCAATATTTTTTCTAAAGCATCATCTCTCTGGAGGTCAGGTCCCCTACAAGACAATCGTATCTAATTTAATCTGACAAGTAAAGCTGTTGTTCTGCTCCTGGCCTTTAACCATCTAAGATCGCGGCATTGCCAGCTGTATAAACCAGCTCTGCAGGATAGGAGATGTGGTTAGGGCAGTGTGTTGCTTCAGGAGCAGTCTGAATAGGCCAGTGGCAACACTGGAGCAAGCATCCATGTCTTTGTTACCTCCAGACTCAACTATTATACTGGTCCCCTGACCAGCCTTCCATCTTCCACTGCCCCTCCCCACCACCTCAGCTTTAACACATCTAAAACTCTGCTGCGCTTATCCTAACTCACACCAAGCCCCTTCACCCGTCACTCTGTGCTCACTGACCTACATTGGCTATAGCAAGTTTCAAAATTCACATCCTGGTTTTCAAAGCCCTCCCTAGTTCTGTAACTTCCTCCAGCCCCTCAACCCTCCGAGATCTCTGTGCTCCTCCAATTCCAGCCTCTTGAGCATCCCCGATTTTAATCACTCCACCATTGGCTGTACTTTCAGCTGCCTGGACCCCAAGCTCTGGAATTCCCTCCCTAAACCTCCCTAAACACCTCTCTACCTCCCTCTCCTACTTTAAGACACTCCTTAAAGCCTACCTCTTTGACCAGACATTTGGTCAACTGTCCGAATATTTCCTTGAATGGCTCAGTGAAAAATTTTGTTTGCTAACGCTCTTGTGAAATGCCTTGGGACATTTTACTACATTAAAGGTGCTATAGAAATGCGGGTTATTGTTGTTGCTGTTTTAACCAGGGAATCATACTGTGTGATATTATTTCACGGACATTTGGCCCAGTCCTGTTGTGATTCCTTCCTCCACTATTTTAACAGAGGAATTAACCTGTTTGCAAAATGATTCTCTAAGCTTTTCAATTTCCAAGAGTATTGATTCCTTCAGCTTATTGGACGAATGGAAAGGTTGCACATCAAAAGAAATGCAAGCAAAGCCCTGGGGCTCATTTCTAGAGGGATAGAATTGAACAGCAGAGAAGCTTATGTTAAACTTGTATCGAACCTTGATTAGACCGAAGTTGCAGTACTGTGAACACAATTCTAAGTGAAATGAGGACTAAGGACACAACTTTATAGTCGTACAAACCTCACAGGTTATTGCGGAATATCTTTTATTAATAGCCCATGATCATATTAACTGGTGGACAGGCTCGAGGGGCCATATGGTCTACTCCTGCTCCCATTCCTTACTCTCCTATAGGGAATGGTTGAGGTGAACAGCACAGATGCATTTAAGGGGAAGCTGGTTAAACACATGAGGGAGAAAGGAATAGAAGGATATGCTGATAGGGTGAGATAAAGAGGGATGGGAGGAGGTTCATGTGGAGCATAAACACCAGCACGGAGCCTTTGGTCGAATGTTTTCATGCTGTGCACTCCACGTAATTCTACATACTAGTCGACTTTCAGAATTTTATGGAGGAATGGAGTTGTTTGATTCTGAATCCCAATCAGAAGGAATTAAAGCTGGAGTACCTTCATCTTTGGTTAGATTATTTCCACACAACCATTTTTACAGCAACTAACAGCCTGGCAGTTGTGTCCTCAGTGAGCTAGTGTTCAAACATACAGGGAAGACCCAGAATTTGTATTATTTCAGCTGAAAGGAGGAACTTTAGCGAGTGCTTTTCACGTTCTCCAGATGTCCCGAAGTCCTTCAGAACCAATGAAGCATTTTTGAAGTGTGGTCACTGTGGTATTGTCAGCAAATGCAGCTGCTATTCTGTGTACAGCAAAGTCCCACAAACAGGCAATGAGATGAATGACTGATTGGTTGACCTTTGGTAGTATTGTTTGAGGGAGGAATGTTGACCAGGACACTGGGAGAACGCCGCGATCTTCTGCAAATAGTGCAATAGGCTCTCTTACAGCCGCCTAAGTAGGGAGACAGGGCCTCGGTTCAACGTTTATTCAGGAAAAACAGTATCACTGACATTACAGCACTCCTTCAGTACAGCACAAGGTTATGTGGCTCTAGGCTTGAATCTACAATCTTCTGATTCAGACAACAGTGTTACTAAAGCCAAACTAACATTTGAAATGATGTCACCTTGATCCCCAGAGCTAACTTTGTATGTTCTGAGATTGACATTTTGCTTTGTGGGTTCTTCAGTATTTTATATCTCAGTGGGTAGAACTCTCACCTCTCAGTGTCAACGTCGTAGGTTCAAGTTCCACTCCAGAGATTTAAGCCCAAAACTACGTTGACACTCCCAGTGCAGTACTGAGGGACTGCTGCACTGTCGGAGGTGTCATCTTTCAGATGAGATATTAAATCGAGGCATTTTCTGCCCTCTCAGGTGGATGTAAAAGATCCCATGGCACTATTCGAAGAAGAGCTGGGGAGTTCTCCCCAGTGTCCTGACCAATACTTGTCCCTCAATCATTTAAGACCGAGATGAGGAGAAATTGTTTTTTCAGAGGGTTGCGAGTCTTTGGAACTCTCTTCTTCAATAGGCGGTGGAAGCAAAGTCTATTTTTAAGGCAGAGGTAGATAGATTCTTGATAAGCAAGGGAGTGAAGGTTATCGGGGTAGGTGGTAATGTGGAGTTGAGATTACAATCAGATCAGCCATGATCGTATTGGATGGCGGAGCAGGCTCAAGGGACTGAGTGGCCTGCTCCTGCTCCTAATTCATATATCCATATGTATGTTCGTATGCTCAATCAACATCATTACAGCAGATTATCCAGTCATTATCACACTGTCGACTGTGGGAGCTTGCTGTGCACAGATTGGCTGCTGCATTTCCTACATTACAACAGCGTCTACACTTCACTTGTACACTTATTATCGGTCCTGAGGTGATAAAAGACACAATATAAATGTAAAATCTTCTGAAAAGAAATACCAGTTAGAGCCAATGTGGGCAGTCGGGAATTTATCCACTCTTGATTAATCAAGGCAAAATGCAGACCACCATTCACAAAGGACTATATGCTGCTCAATTATATATCCAATAATTTCACATAGTTAGTGGTAAATTGATCAATTCAGTGCTCCCACCATGGAGCTGCACTCGAAGGGAGCACGGGTCAGATAATTAGCGCGACACCATCTTTCCTGTCTCGAAGCCATGCTGCCAGCAGGTGGTTCCCTGCTGCTTCATTTATTGTTCTCAAGGCTCAAGTTAGTCATGTAGATTGCTGAGGGGTTTTCTACGTTAAACATGAGGACAAACCAATTAAAATGGTATTGTGGCAGCCAGTTATTTAATGAGAAATGCTCATTGTACGGAATTCACAATCAGCACCAACAACAGCTTGCATTTATATAGCAGCTTTAATGTAGCAAAACGTCCCAAGCACATCACAAGAGCATTAAGAAACAAAATGTGACACCTAACTACATTAGGAGATATTAGGACAGGTGACCAATTGCTTGGTCAGAGCGATAGATTTTAGACCGCAATTGTTGACAATGCGATCGGTAGGTGGCGCTGTTTTGGCACATGCGCAAATACAGCATGTGCCACGAAAACGTCACAGCCTGCGACTGTAGCAGCTGCCAGGACTAAAGATGGCGCTGCTCAAAGAATCACAGAGATGAAACCTAACAAACACGTGGCAGAATACAATGGCCGGAGTGAGAGAGTGGAGCGGGCCGGGGAGAGCAGCGTGGGGCGTGGGGAGAGCAGCGCAGGGAGACCAGCGGTAGCGATGCCGGTGGGGGGGAGAGAAAGAGGGGGAGAGAAAGAGGAGGGGAGAAAGAGGGAGAGGGAGGGGGGGGAGAAAGAGGGAGGGGGGAGAAAGAGGGGGGGAGAAAGAGGGAGAAGGAGGGGGGGTGAAAGAGGGAGAGGGAGGGGGGGAGAAAGAGGTAGAGGGAGGGGGGGAGAAAGAGGGAGGGGGGAGAAAGAGGGAGAGGGAGGGGGGAGAAAGAGGGAGAGGGAGGGGGGGAGAAAGAGGGAGAGGGAGGGGGGAGAAAGAGGGAGAGGGAGGGGGGAGAAAGAGGGAGAGGGAGGGGGGAGAAAGAGGGGGAGAGAAAGAGGGGGGGAGAAAGAGGGAGAGGGAGGGGGGGAGAAAGAGGGAGGGGGGAGAAAGAGGGAGAGGGAGAGGGAGGGAGGGGTCAAGGAGGGAGGGATAAAGAAGGGGGGAGGGGGAGAGCTGGGGGAAGTGGGGGAGAGCGGGGAGAGGGAGAGGGAGGAAGGGGAGAGAGTGGGGGTGGGAGCAGCGGAACGGAAGGGGACAGCCTTTTTCTGTGCATGCGCCATAAACACAACAGCAAAAGACTTACTGGCCAGTCCCTGGACCCGGTGACACCAAGGTCTTCGCACGCTCGCTCCCCGCGGCTCTCTACGGCCTCTCGCTTCCGGCCCTCTCCATTCAGCCATTCCCTCCAGCTGCAGATGCCCAATCCAGTTGCTTTCTCCCCTACCCAGTTGCTTTCTCTACTTCTCCACAGTACTTCAGGCATTGCAACTGTCTGGTCCCTGCCTTTTGCATGCTCCCTCTCCCCACCCCTCCCCCCTCTCCCGCTTCACCCACCTCTCCCTCTCCCGCTTCACCCACCCCTCCCTCCCCCTCTTCACCCCCCCCTCCCCCCCCCCCCTCCACCACAGTTGAATATCTGGTGCAGTTGCAAAGTCGGGGAAATAGCATGCAAAACAAAACCTCAACAATTCTGGGTTTAATTATTGAAAAGTTTTATTAAGTTCATTAAGTATCCGAGGAACTGCTGTGCATGGATACATGAGTGTTGTGTCCAGCATTCCCGTTAGACAGACAGGCCGAGTCTCTGCTATGCACAGCTAAAGAGATTGTTCCTGGAGAGCCTTGTGGTGAATGAACGCTTGGCTCTCTATTCCACTACTGTATTGTCCATGTGAAGAAGGCAAAGTCACAAGAGTCTGAGCTCAGTCTATTCTTGGTGAATGTTCCCCAAGCGCATCCCAATGTGCATTCCCAATTCATCCATAAATGCAAGGTTCCTTTCCACATCGTGATGAGCTCCGCAGCATGATCCAGTTGCCTTCGTTGCTTGAATGCTGACCTTAAGTCTCAAGGATTGTTTTCGCGACGGCATGTTTTACATGAAAAGAAATAAAGCAAATCAATGTCAGAGCTTGCCTCCCTCCATCCACTGAAATTACTGTTGCGCACACCTTTTTAAGTTCTGCAGTGAAGGCACCAATTGATAACGTCGCCAATGAAGCACTTATTACCCACCTCAGATGCAGGAATCATCACATCCTTGCGTCATCTCCCGCACTGCCTCCTTTGTTGGAATGCCGTCCTTAAGTGTCAAGGATTGTTTTCTCAAGGGCACATTTTACATGAAAGGAAATAATGAAAGAACATCAGTGTCAGAGCTTCCCTCCCTCCAATGAAATTACTGTTGCGCATGCTTTATGCTCTGCAGTATAGGCCAATGAATCACTTAGTACCTACCTCAGCTGTAGCAGTCAGGATGATGTAACTGCCCCTATCTCGTGATGGTTCAATGCTGCTCTCAGGGAAAACATGAATGATGTGAGGGTGCTGGAAAAAGAAGCACATTTCTTTTGGACTTTGAACATAAAGCAGGCCATTTAGCCCAGCTGTTCCCTGCTAGTGGTTATGCTACTCGTGCGTCTTCCCATCCATTCCCATTTAATCCTGCCTACTACTATCAGCATCATCTTCCATTTCTTTCACTCTTATCTACCTTTGCCTTAAAGCAACACTGAGGATGGAGAATGGTGTGGCTGCACTCCCACCTCACCAGTTGTGTACGCAGCAAGAGCATTCACATTTGTGCAACCACTGGATACTGCATGCTTGTTTCTTTTAGTGCTCAGTCTCTTCTTGCTGAATGTTCCCCAAGTGCTTGACCCCTTTGGATGCCTTCTCTGCTTGACAGGCAGCAGCTGGCAATTGCGGAGTCTCACAAGGCTCTGCATGGTTGTTTCAAGGGCGGATGGGGAAACATGTGGCTGTGTGTCCACGTGCACTGCTTGGATGGGTGCAGGAACAGGTGACTGTGTAACTGAACAGCAAGGAGAGGGTACCGCAGGTGGGGGAAGTGGAGCTTTGAACAGGCAGGCGTATGTATGGTCCATCAGATCATTAGGCCAGGGGGTGAAATGCTCAGGATCCATGGATTGTGGCACGCGACTGATGTCCAGCGCATGGCCACCTCCATCCGAAGGTGCTTCCAGGCAATTGTTGGGCAAATTAATTGGCTCCATCTCATCAGCCAGTCCTTGTGTTTATGGCGCATGCACAGAAAAAGGCACTCCCCTTCCGCTCCGCTGCTCCCCCCTCCCCACGGACCTCCCTTCCCCCCTCCCTCCCAACCTCCCTTCCCCCCTCCCTTCCCTCCTTTCCCCCCTCCCTTCCCTCCCTTCCCCCCTCCTTCCCTCCCTTGAAATGTTTTCAGACCAACTTAACAACAGGGACTGGAGCACATGCGGTGCCCCAGACAATGTAAATATTTTCAGAGCAACTTACCTTGGAACAATCTCCTCTGTCTAATAAAAATGAAGCAAATGTCCAAAATGACTAAATAATTGAGATAAAATGCCCGACGAAACCTCTCCTCCTTCCATTTTCAAAAACTCGCGCCGAAGCTTTCGGAAGATTGACGCACATGCGCACACGGGCTCCGGTCATCTGCGCATGCTCTGCGGTCCGGATTGCCAGGACCAGTTTGCGCATGCGCAGAGGCCAACCTGGCGTGTTCCCCGAGGAAGATGACGTTACGCGATGACGTCATTTGCGCATGCGCAAACTGGTCCTGGCAATCCGGACCGCAGCGCATGCGCAGAGGGCCTGAGACCGTGTGCGCATGTGCGCACCGCGGCGCATCCTGATGATGTAGTGCTGTCATTAATCACTTTGTAGATTTTAAGGAGTGTCTGAAAGGAAGAAATCAGGGTAGAGGGACGGAGAAGCTTAAGGAGGGAATTCCAGAGCTTAGGGCCTAGGCAACTGAAGGCATGGCCACCAATAGTGGAGCGATTAAAATCAGGAATGCACAAGAGGCAAGAATTGGAGGAGAGCAGAGATCTCGCAGGGTTGTACATCTGGAAGAGGTTACAGAGATCGGGAAGGGCAAGCTTACAGCCAAGTTAAATGTCTTCCAAAGTCAGTCACACTGATATAAGGTGAGCTGAGAAAAGACTAAAAATAATGCTTTGTAAAAGTGGCAACAGTCAGACCTTTCATGAGTTGCTGAAAAGATGCAAGAGATGAGAGCACCTCATCTAAACAGGTTGACGCCCGTGTTAACAAGGATTTGGGGAGAATCCTGTTAATCACCCCTCGGGAAACCGCTCCCAGTCAGTAAAATATTGATCTCCAGACTCCAAAACTCTGAACCCAGTGCCTGAAAACAAGACGTGCAGTTTATGTGCAAGAGGATAACAAGTCCCCAGGTTGAAATTTTCAATTTGTGTGGAACAATTCAACGAGAGGTGTGGGCAGCTGTTAACTTTTTAAAATAATTGGCCAGTGTGTTACATTAAATCAAATAAAAATGCAACCAACACACTCTCCTCCTCCTCCAGGAGCAAACTAATATACAGTGAGGCACGTGCAATTGGGACATTAAAGCAGATGGAGACCAATTCGCCCTGGGCTGGCAAATCTAACGGCTTTGACAGCTCGCTGGAAAAACAGGTCCCCGAGTGCTCCCCACAAAAACAGGATTTACAATGAGTTGCGGAGCCCCCTGTCAACCCGGCTAACCACAAATTAACTCAAGCAGGCAACTTAGAGCCTGCGGTGGAGGTTGGGGGAGAGCAAGGGAGGGCAAGTTACTGCTTTGCTCATCTCCAGATGCTAATGAAATACGGTCAGCCTCGAGCTGCTACTCTCTCTTTAACAAAGGATCTACCATGGAAAGATTTCTGCTCCCGTGCCAGCATTCAAAGAGCAAACTGTCCTGGATACGGTCACAGACCAGCGCTGCTGATTGAAGCACAATGCTAAGAGAATATACATATTATTTGCAAGCATTGGAAATGTAATCTCTGCAGGCAGTCAAATAGCACTCTGCTAAATCTGGACATGACTAGGCTGGCTGATGCAGTGCTTACAGGATGTCCGAGCAATTTTTGTAAGCACCTTACTTTCGTCTTTCAATGGGACGTTAACTGAGGCCCCGTCTGCCCTCTCAGGTGGATGTAAAAGGTCTCAGGCAGGACTTTAGCCCCGATGCAAGCTGTGGTTAGCTTGTTAACTCGATTAAAAAGTCAATTAAGGCCATTGGTGAGAGGCTGACTGGAATTTCCCAGTCAGCCTGCAGGCCCCCCGCAGCATTAGGAGCATGTCAGATGCCTGGAGGTGGCCTCATGGTGGCCGACTAGGGAGGGGCCATGCTCCTTGATCACTTTGAGGCTCCCCCAGCAGCCGCCATATCCAGCTGGCTACAGCTGCGGCGGCCACAGGCTGCCCTATGGAAGGGTTTCCCGGTCACCATGTCGTCCTGCGGCTACGGCCATCTTTAGTTTCAAAAATGGAAAAGTCCTGAGAGGGCAGCTCAAAATGGAGGCACGCTCTCTCTCCTTTATCTGCAATGCAGGCTGTAGCTCTTGCGGTGCTGGAGGGTGTTCTAATAGCCTTTGAGCTTTGAGAATCCTCCCACTGTCCTTAATTGGACTGTTAGCACATCCTCTTCACTAATTGGCAAATCCTGCAGAGACTGCTGTCGGATTACTGCTCCCAACACGGTGCGGAGTCGGGACCTGCATTTAACGCTGGTGTCGGTGTCCCGAGCCCAAACGGAAATTCCTGCCATCCCACCCTGTGAAACTATTTCAAAAAAGAGGAGGGGCGTACTCCCCGGTGTCCTGGCCAATATTTATCCCTCAACCAACATCAGTGAAAAGAAAATTTGGTCATTATCACATTGCTATATGTGGGAGCTTGCTGTGCACAAACTGGCTGCAGCATTTCCCACATAACAACAGTGACTACACTTCAAAAATATTTAATTGACTGTAAAGTGCTTTGGGACGTCCTGAGGTCGTGAAAGGTGCTGTTTTTCTTGTCAAGTCCTTTTTTTTCTTGGTTATCCAGTGAACGAGCATTAGCCATGATAGAGTGATGGTCAGTTTCTAAGCAAGAAGTAGCTTACATTTTGCAACACCTTTCTGATTGGAAGACATACCAAACTGCTTTACAACCAATGAAGCACGGTCACTGTTTTAATATAGGACAGACAGGGCCACGGTCTAATACTTCATTTGAAATATGGTAGCTCTGTCAATGCAACACGTCCTAGAGTCATAGAGTTATACAGCACAGAAACAGGCCCTTCGGCCCATCGTGTCTGTGCCGGCCATCAGCACGTATCCATTCTAATCCCATTTTCCAGCACTTGGCCCATAGTCTTGTATGCTATGGCATTTCAAGTGCTCATCTAAATACTTCTTAAATGTTGTGAGGGTTCCTGCCTCTACCACCCCTTCAAACAGTGTGTTCCAGATTCCAACCACCCTCTGGATGAAAAACAAATTCCTCAAATCCCCTCTAAACCTCCCGTCACTTACCTTAAATCTATGCCCCTGGTTATTGACACCTCTGCTAAGGGAAAAAGTTTCTTCCTATCTACCCTATCCATGCCCCTCATAATTTTGTATACCTCTATCAGGTCTCCCCTCAGCCTTCTCTGCTCTAAGGAAAACAACCCCAGCCTATCCAGTCTCTCGTCATAGCTGAAATGCTCCAGCCCAGGCAACATCCTAGTGAATCTCCTCTGCACCCTCTCCAGCGCAATCACATCCTCCCTATAGTGTGGTGACCAGAACTGTACACAGTACTCCAGCTGTGGCTTAACTAGCACTAACACTGGGAACGTAGGCCTTGATTCAGTGTTTGCCAATCTTGGTTAAGATTTGAATCCACAACCTTCTGAGTTAGTTACAAAGGGATTTGAGTCAAGAAGTTTCAACTACAATTATACATGGCCTTGGTGAGGTCACACCTGGAGTACTATTTACAGTTTTGGTCTCCTTACCTAAGGAAGGACATACTTGCCCTAGATGGAGTGCAACAAAGGTTTGCTAACTGGTTCCTGGGGTGAGGGGATTGTCCTATGAGGAGAGATTGAGTCGACTAGGCCTAGATTCCCTGGAGTTTAGAAGAATGAGAGGTGATCTTATTAAAACATATAAAATTCTTAAGAAACTTGACTGTGTAGATGCTGCGAAAATGTTTCCCCTGGATGAAGAATATACAACACGGGGTCACAGTCTCAGAATAAGGAGTCGGCCATTTCGGACTTGGATGAGGAGAAATTTCTTCACTGAAAGGGCTGTGAATCTTTGAAATTCTCTGCCCCAGACGGTTGTGGACGCTCAGTCATTGAGTATAATCAAGACAGAGGTCAATAGATTTCTGGGTACGAGAGGAATTAAGGAATATGAGGATAATGCGGGACAGTGGAGTTGAGATAAAAGATAAGCCATGATCTTGTTGAATGGTGGAGTAGGCTCGAGGGGCCGAATGGCCTACTCCTGCTCCTATTTCTTAACTTCTTATGGCAAAAATACTGCGCTGAACCAGGCTGACACTGGGATGTGATGCTGGGTTTCATGATCGTAACTCTTACCAGCAGGAGTTTTATTACCCATGTTCCAACTGACAAACTGGATGGGACATTTTATATGAATATTTGATATTTTACGATTTGGGAAAGACTATAAAGCATGAATTGCCAGTTTATGTGCTGATTAAGCATTGACTGTGAATGAGCTGCAAGAGCTGGGTGAGCCTAGACACATCTTGAAGTGATCACAGTAAATATTTGGCCAACATCTGCTCCTCAGCCTATTTTCGCCAAAACATTTTGCAGCCTGTGTCCTTTTCCAACCATCTGTCTAGACAGCTTTGCAAAAATTTCGAACTAGCAAATATATTTAAAAGGCCTTGTTAAAAATGCTGCAGCTTTTCCATACAGCTGGAGGTAGTTTGTAACTACACTTTGTAAGACTTTCCCCTTGGAACACATTTCATCGGGTAGCATTGACTGACTTGCAGGTGACCCAGTCTATCTGAGGTACAGATTCTGACCCCGATGTTAACGCCTATCTGGCAGAAACCAGGTGGGCAGGTGGGCAGGCACAGGGCAAATACAGTTAAAATGGGAGGAGAGACTTACCACTCCCACCCATCAATCCAGCTGTGTCCCAACTTTAATCACTCCACCACTGGCGGCCATGCCTTCAGCTGCCTGGGCCCTAAGCTCTGGAATTCCCTCCCCAAACCTCTCTATCTCTCTGTCTCCTGTTTTAAGACGTGTCTTCAAACCGATCCCTTTGATCAAGTTTTTGGTCACCTGTCCTAATAATTCCTTCTGTGGCTAGGTGTCAAATTTTGTTTGATAATATACCTGTGAAGCGAGCAAGCGGATTAGCTGTCCCAAGCTGGCGGAGACCGGTTAGAAATGGAAACCCCTGGACACCTAGATCATTGGACAGATAAGGGCCAGGAGGAAAGATCTTTGAGGAACAGGAATGCTACTCTAGGCTGCACGAGGATGACTTGGGGCTCTCTCCCTAGTCTTCCTTGTTTCGTCCTGCTTTCTCCCTGCCCCTACCCCACTGATTACATTTAGAGCACCACACCACACCCTAACACTACCTAACTGCAGGGAGCAGATGAAGTCCATGCTCCCACCCACTAGCCAGGTACTGGATCCAGCCGGGATTGAGCAGGACTCATAGAATATTTATGGAGTGGGGCTTTTTATTCTTGTCGTGGAATGTGGGCGTCAGTGGCAAAGCCAGCATTTATTACCCATTCCTAATTGCCCTTGGGAAGGCAACTGTTAGCGTAGGTGTAGCTACACCCATACTGCTATTAGGAAGGGAGTTCCAGAGTTCCAGGTTTTTGATCTAGTGACAGTGAAGGAACGGCAATATAGTTCCAAGTCAGGATGGTGTGTGACTTGGAGGGCAACTTGCAGGTGGTGGTGTTCCCATGCATCTGTTGCCCTCGTCCTTCTAGGTGGTAGAGGTCGCGGGTTTGAAAGGTGATGTTGAAGAAGCCTTGGCGAGTCGTTCCATTGCACCTTGTATAAAGTACACACTGCTGCCACTGTGCATCGGTGGTGGAGGGAGTGAATGTTGAAGGTGGTGGAGTGTCGAGCTTCTTGAGTGTTTTTGGAGCTGCACCCATCCAGGCAAGTGGACAGAATTCCATCACACTCCTGACTTATGCCATGTAGATGGTGGACAGGCTTTGGGGAGACAGGAGATGAGTTACTCACTGCAGAATCCCCAGCCTCTGACCTGCTTTTGTAACTTATGTGCCTGGTCCAGATATGTTTCTGATCAATGGTAAACCCCAGGATGTTGATGATGGGGGATTCAGCGATCCTAATGCCATTGAATGTCAAAGGGAGATGGTTAGATTCTCTCTTATTGGAGATTGTTATTGCCTGGCACTTGTGTGGCGCGGATGTTACTTCCAACTTATCAGCCCAAACCTGAATGTTGTCCAGATCTTGCTTTATATGGACATGGACTGCTTCAATATCTGAGGAGTTGCGAATGGTGCTGAACATTGTGCAATCACCAGCGAGTATCCCCACTTCTGACCGTATCATGGAGGGAAGGTCATTGATGAAGCAGCTGAAGATGGTTGGGCCTAGGACACTACCCTGAGGAACTCCTGCAGTGATGTCCTGGGGCTGAGATGATTGGCCTCCAACAACCACACCATTTTCCTTTGTGCTAGGTAAGTCCCCAGCGAGTGGAGAGATTTTCCCCTGATTCCCACTGACTCTATTTTGCTAGGGCTCCTTGATGCCACACTCAGTCAAATACTGCCTTAAAGTCAAGAGCAGTCACTCTCACCTCACCTGTGGAATTTAGCTCTTTTGTCCATGTGTTGGACCAAGACTGTAATAAGGTTAGGAGCTGAATGCCCCTGGCAGAACCAAAAGTGATCATCACTGAGCAGGTTATTGCTGACTAAGTACCACTTGATAGCACTGTCGACAACCCCTTCCATCACTTTGTTGATGATTGAGAGTAGACTGATGGGGTGGTAATTGGCCAGGTTGGAATTGTCCTGCTTTTTGTGGACAGGACATACCTAGGCAATTTTCCACATTGTTGGATAGATGCCAGTGTTGTAGCTGTGCTGGAGCAACTAGGGGTGCAGCTAGTCCTGGAGCACAATCTTCAGTGCTACAGCCAGGATGTTGTCAGGGCCCATAGCCTTTGCTGTATCCAGTGCCTTCAGCCATTTCTTGATATCATATGGAATGAATTGGATTAGCTGAAGACTGGTGTCTGTGATGCTGGGAACTTCAGGAGGAGGCCGAGATGGATCGTCCACTCAACACTTCTGGTTGAAGATTGCTGCAAATGCTTCAGCCTTATCTTTCGCACTGATGTGCTGGGCTCCCCCATCATTGAGGATTGGGATATTTGTGGAGCCACCTCCTCCAGTTAGCTGTTTAATTGTCTGCCACCATTCACAACTGGATGTGCCATGACTGCAGAGCTTAGATCTGATCCATTGGTTGTGCGACCAGTTAGCTCTGTCTATTGCATGCTGCTTCCACTGTTTAGCATATTTGTAATCCTGTGTTGTTGGCACCTCATCTTCAGGTATGCCTAGTGCTGCTGCTGTCCAGTTCTCCATCTCATACATATTGAACCAGTATCAGTTGTCTGGCTTGATGGTAATGGTAGACTGAGGGATATGCCAGGCATGAGTTTACAGATTGTGGTTGAATACAATTCTGCTGCTGCTGATGGCCCACAGCACCTCATGAATGCCCAGTTGTCAGCTCCTCGATCTGTTTTGAATCTATCCCATTTCGCACAGTGGTACTGCCACACAACACGATGGAAGATGTCCTCAGAGTGGAGACAGGACTTGGTCTCCACAAGGATTGTGCAGTGGTCACTCCTACCAATGCTGTCAGGGGACAGGTGCAAAGCTAATAATAACAGTCCTTGTTTATACAATCTTAAGACAGAACGAACTTACACCTTTCACGACCTCAGGATTTTGCAAGGTGCTTTACAGCAAACAGAGTACTTTTGAAGAAGTGCATCCACCTGAGAGGGTAGACAGGGCGTTGATTTAACATGTCATCTGAAAGACGGCACCTCTGACTGTGCAGCACCCCCTCAGTACTGCACTGGGAGCGTTGGCCTAGCTCTTGTGTTCAAGGGTCTGAAGTGAGACTTGCGTCTCAGAGGAAGGAGAGATACCAAAGTAAAGAGAATGGGGCTGATTTTCAGTTGGGAAAATCAGTGTTAACGGGGTGTTAGGGCACCTGAAAATGGGGTCAGTAACGTCACTGCCTGGCGACCACGACAATCAGTCCACTGTAACTTTTACAGGGACCTACGGAGGAGTGACCAAAGCACTTGCCTGAAACAAGCAAAACAAGGACAGGAGAGTGTAACATGTTGGTCAGGTTCCTAATGACAAAGATAGAACCCCATCTGCACATTAATATAATGCATGGCAAAGCTGACAACACAAGCACTCCTCCCACGTACTCCACACCTCCTGCCCATGTGTTACACAGTCCGATCCCTGTGCACTGACACTCCAATAAGGAAATGAACAAAATTGTTTAAAAAAAAATTGAGTGGCAATGCCACACAGCACAATGGAGGGTGTATATACTTTAAGGCTCAGCAGTCTCATCATTCTTCTCTTTCTACTAAAACCCAAACTTGGTTTTGCTTAATCTCTACTCCTCAACTCATATCATCCCACCTCCTCTGTTGAACCTCGGTGATTATCCCTAAGGCCCTCAGCCGTTCACTCAAGCTTCTCATTCTTTTTGTCCAGGCTGTTACCGTTGGTAAAATCGACTGGAGCCCAACCCTTGAGAACATTGTGGCCATGGCATCTGTTGGCAATGTGACGGAGCCACCGGGGGGACTGGCAACAGCGATGTCAGGAAACGTTCCTTGATCAGGATTTCAGGATGCTGCAACTAAAGCAACAACAACTTGATTTTATTTATTTATTTCGAGATACAGCACTGAAAGAGACTCTTCGGCTCACCAAGTCTGTGCTGACCATCAACCACCCATTTATACTAATCCTACATTAATCCCATATTCCTACCACATCCCCACCTTCCCTCAATTCCCCTTTCACCTACCTATACTAGGGGCATATATTGTGCCTTTAATGTAATAAACATTCCTAGGTGCTTTATAGGAGCAATATAAAGCAAAATTTGACACTGAGCCACATAAGGAGTTACTAGGACAGGTGATCAAAAACTTGGTTTTGAGGAACATCTCAAAGGGGGAAAGAGAGGTAGAAAGGTGGAGAGGTTTAGGAAGGGAATTCCAGAGCTTAGGGCCAAGACAGCTGCCAATGGTGGAGTGATTAAAATCCGGGATGCTCAAGAGGCCAGAATTGGAGGAGCGCAGAGATCTCAGAGCGTTGTAGGGCTGGAGGAGATTACAGAGATAGGGAGGGATGCAGTCATGGAGGGATTTGAAATACAAGGATAAGGATTTTTAAAGCAAGGTGTCGCCAGACTGGGAGCCAATGAATGTCAACATGCACAGGGTGAAGGGTCAATGGCTGAATAAGCTATTCTGGGTCATAGATAAAGGGTCATGGGTGCCCCACCAAACACTAGTGGGAGCTTTCAGTCTATTTCTAAATGGCCTTTAATTAGATGGTACGTTAATGGGAAACTATGAATCCTTTGAGTGCCACTTAAAGGACAACAATGAATGAAACAAGATATATCGTAGACTTTGATAAAACAGGATTTGGTTTAGCGGAAAATTAATGAAGTTAATCACACAACCAAGGGCACATTTTTAAAAATTAGTAGCAGATAAAATCTGATTAATTAACAGTTAAAGTGGCCCGTGGAGAGCAGTAATCCCGACCCCTATGTACTGAAGCATTACATTTCTTGCAGGCTAATCCTTGTTCAAATAAATTAGATCATTAAATGCGCTGTTGCAGGTTCAGGCTAAAGTTGAGCAAGAATTTCAGACCATTCCATATAAAATGTGGCTTTTGGGTCAGACTGCTTATTGGTCAGATGTGACTCAGGTGGATTATTTACAAAGTCAGGGCAAATACTGACTGGGCATCAGTGGTGAATAAGTAACTGTGACCGGGAAAATATTGCCAGGGAATTAGTGACCGGGCAATAGTGACTGGTCAACAGTGACTGGTCAATAGTGACTGAGTAGTAGTGACTGATCAATAGTGACTGGTCAATAGAGACTGGTCAATGGTGACCGGGCAATACTGACTGGGCAATAGTGACTGAGTAGTAGTGACTGATCAATAGTGACTGGTCAATAGTGACTGAGTAGTAGTGACTGATCAATAGTGACTGATCGATAGTGACTGGTCAATCATGACTGATCGATGGTGACTGATCAATAGTGACTGAGTAGTAGTGACTGGGCAATAGTGACTGGTCAATAGTGACTGAGTAGTAGTGACTGATCGATAGTGACTGATCAATAGTGACTGAGTAGTAGTGACTGATCGATAGTGACTGATCAATAGTGACTGATCAATAGTGACTGGTCAATAGTGACTGATCGATAGTGACTGATCAATAGTGACTGGTCAATAGTGACTGATCGATAGTGACTGATCAATAGTGACTGAGTAGTAGTGACTGATCAATAGTGACTGATCGATAGTGACTGATCAATAGTGACTGAGTAGTAGTGACTGATCGATAGTGACTGATCAATAGTGACTGATCAATAGTGACTGAGTAGTAGTGACTGATCAATAGTGACTGATCGATAGTGACTGGTCAATAGTGACTGGTCAATAGTGACTGAGTAGTAGTGACTGATCAATAGTGACTGATCAATAGTGACTGGTCAATAGTGACTGATCGATAGTGACTGATCAATAGTGACCAGGCAGTAGTGTCTGGGTAATAGTAGCTGGTTCAACACCCTCACTCCATGAATAGTGTATTCCTGCCCCTCTTGCCTCGTACAAAATATATTAATATCCTTTTAAAGTTCAATCCTCCATTTTCATAGAAACATAGGAAATATGAGCCGGAGTAGGCCATTTAGCCCCTCAAGCCTGCTTCGCCAGTTAACTAGATCATGGCTGATCTTCTACCTCAATGCTATTTTTCTGCACTATCCCCATATCCCTGGACATCTTTACTATCTAGAAATCTATTGATCTCTGTCTTGAATGTACTCAATGACTGAGCCTCCACAGCCCTCTGGAGCAGAGAATTCCAAAGATTCACCATCCTCTGTGTGAAGAAATTCCTCCTCATCTCAGTCCTAAATGGCCTACCTCGTATTCTGAGACTGTGTCCCCTAATTCTAGAACCCCCAGTCAGGGGAAACATCCTTCCTGCACCTACCCTGTCGATCCCTGTAAGAATTTTGTATGCTTCAATGAGATCACCTCTCATTCTTCTAAAGTCTAAAGGATATACGCCCAGCCTCCTCAATCTTTCCTCATCGGACAATTCCGCCATCCATTTCAACTGGTATCAGAGAGGCAGCTACTGCAGGGATATTATTTATTTATTTAGTGCTTAATAATTCACAACACAGAAGATTTTTCCGAAGCATTGGTGTTGACTCATGGATCAATTATTTTGATTGGCTGAGTGATGTGTGCCATACTGATGACGAGTCACACATCATTCCCTGGTAGTAAGTGAAGCCTGTTTCTAGGCCTCTGCTGTGTAGTCATCCACTGGGAGATGGGCAGGACTGGCCTGGAGTGACTCACCCATTGATCTGCCCTCCCTCTCTCCATGTGACAGCCAGCCAAAGATAAAAAAGAACTTGCATTTATATGCACCCTTTCATGACCTCAGGACATCCCAAAACACTTTAAGTACTTTTGAAGCGTAGTCACTGTTGAAATGTAAGAAATGCAGCAGTCAATTTGCACACAGCAAGATCCCATAAAGTGATGTGATAGTAATGTGATGTCTTTTGTGGGATAAATATTGACCAGGACACTTGGGATAATTCCTCTGCTCTTCTTCAAAATAGTGCCATGTGATCTTATGCATTCACCTGAGAGGGCAGGTAAGGCCTCGGTTTAATGTCTCATCTGAAAGAAGGCACCTCTGACAGTGCAGCACTCCCTTTGTATTGCACTCTCAGTGCAGTACTGAGGGAGTGCTGCACTGTTGGAAGTGTTCTGTTTCAGGTGAGATGTTAAACTGAGGTCCCCATTTGCCATTTCAACACTCCCCCCTGCTCTCATGCTCACATCTCTGTCCTGGGATTGCTGCAGTGTTCCAGTGAACATCAACGCAAGCTCGAGGAACAGCATCTCATCTACCGATTAGGCACACTACAGCCTGCCGGACTGAACATTGAGTTCAATAATTTCAGAGCATGACAGCCCCCCACTTTACTTTCATTTTTAGTCATTTTTAGTTATTTTTTCTTCCTTTTTTTTGCATTCCTTTTTACATTTTTTGCATTTATTTCATTTCATCTTAGTTTGTTCAGTTTGCTTACCCACTGTTTTTTTCAGGTTGTTTTTCTTCAGGTTTGCACTTGCTGATGTTCTATATTCAGTATATTCACACCTAATCTGTACTAATGCTTTGTCTTTCAAAACACCATTAACATATTGTTTGCCTTTGCTCTGTGACCTTTTGGTCAGCTATGTGGCCTGGTCCAATCTGCACCTTCTCCTTTGTTATCTCTTGCCCAACCCCCACCTCACTTGTTTATAATCTGTGACTTTTCTAATATTTGTCAGTTCCGAAGAAGGGTCACTGACCCGAAACGTTAACTCTGCTTCTCTTTCTACAGATGCTGCCAGACCTGCTGAGTGAATCCAGCATTTCTTGTTTTTGTCCCCATTTGCTCTCTTGGGTGGATGTAAAAGATCTCATAACCATATCTGATAAAGAGCAGGGGCGTTATGCCTGGTGTTTTGGTCAATATTTATTCCCTCATCCAACCTCACTAAAATAGATTATCTGCTCATAATCACATTGCTGTTGGTGGGATATAGAAACATAGAAAATAGGAGCAGGAGTAAGCCATTCGGCCCTTCCAGCCTGCTCCGCCATTCGTTATGATCATGGCTGATCATCCAACTCAGTAACCTGTTCCCGCTTCTCTCCATATCCTTTGATCCCTTTCGCCCCAAGAGCTATATCTAACTCCTTCTTGAAAACATACAATGTTTTGGCCTCAACTGCTTTCTGTGGTAGCTAATTCCACAGGCTCACCACTCTCTGGGTGAAGAAATTTCTCTCAATCTCAATCCTGAAAGGTTTACCCCGTATCCTTAGACTGTGACCCCTGGTTCTGGACTCCCCCACCATCGGGAACATCCTTCCTGCATCTACCCTGTCAAATCCTGTTAGAATTTTATAGGTTTCTATGAAATCCCCCCTCACTCTTCTGAACTCCAGTGAATATAATCCTAACCGTCTCAATCTCTCCTCATACGTTAGTCCCACCATCCCAGGAATCAGTCTGGTAAACCTTCGCTGCATTCCCTCAATAGCAAGAACATCCTTCCTCAGATAAGGAGACCAAAACTGCACACAATATTCTAGGTGTGGCCTCACTAAGGCCCTGTATAATTGCAGCAAGGCATTCCTGCTCCTGTACTCGAATCCTCTCACTATAAAGGCCAACATACCATTTGCCTTTTTTACTGCCTGTTGCACCTGCATGCTTACCTTCAGGAATTTGTGTACGAGAACACCCAGGTCTCGTTGTATATTCCCCTCTCTCAATTTATAGCCATTCAGATAATAATCTGCCTTCCTGTTTTTGCTACCAAAGTGAATAACCTCACATTTATCCACATTATACTGCATCTGCCATGCATTTGCCCACTCACTCAACTTGTCCAAATCACCCTGAAGCCTCTCTGCATCCTTCTCACAACTCACCCTCCCACCCAGTTTTGTGTCATCTGCAAATTTGGAGATATTACATTTAGTTCCCTCATCTAAATCATGAATATATATTGTGAATAGTTGGGGTCCTAGCACCAATCCCTGTGGTACCCCACTATTTACAACAGTGATTACACTTCAGAAGTACTTTATTGGCCTGCTCAATATTTCCTGGTAGGTTATAACCACCCAGTTCTGGTATCATCATTGTAAATGTTTTTTGCACCTTCTCCAGTGCCTCTATATCCTTTTTGTAACATGGAGACCCCAACTCTAAGCACTGTCACACTATCACACTGCTCTCAGTTACATGCCGGCACTGTTGTCTCTTGATGCAAGGATCTCAAGCATTCCAATGGCAACACCAAAGTGAACTAGCTGGATTCCTTGAGGCCAACAGCTACTGGGGCTCAGGACTCCCCCCTTCCCTCTCTCCTCAGCCGTGTGAGACTCACCAGGCACTCTGGGGGCACAAGAGCCAAGCTGATTGTTCCTGCTGGTTTCACAAGGCGAGTCTGTCTTTGCCCTTTGAGCTCCTCCCAGTCCTGCCCTGTGTACGGTCCTATTTCACCCGCAGCGTCCCATTTTTCTGCTGCTGCATCCAAACATCTGGGCTCGTTGAGTTCCACCCAAGTTAAAAGACGCTACATCTGCTTTGTATCAAGAGTTCCGCCTTTAAAGCAAATTGGAAAAAATTAAATCATGCATAATGCAACAATAAAGACTGTAACATTTGGGATGTGGAGTTAGTCTGTTGAGAGCCACTGCAAGAGCTGCACAGGTTGATCCCATGCACCCAGACACTAACGTGAAGTGCAGACTGTACTGCATGTCTCTTTACTTCCATCTGAGTCCTGTTTCTAAAGCCGACAGATTCTCATTTCACTCTGTGGGCTTCTGGGAGAGGATTTTTGAGAAGGATAGTGTTCTTGATTGGAATGCAAACACCCACTTTTCCTACATTACAGCACGGCTCAAAATACAAAGCAAGAGCCTTAACAATGATTCTCTTTGACTTCATCTGTTAACTCTTTAAATTGGAGAGAACCTTACTCGTGCACATGCAATTTTTACTCACTGCAGTTGAATATGGTTAAGGACACATTTTATTTGGAGGCCAGGAAATAGTAAAGTGAAATAAAACAAGAATTCAATTATTGGCCACAAATAAAAGACCATCTGTAGATCAATATAATTTCTCTGAAGACTTTATTTTAGAGGCAGGAGTCTAATAGATCTAATAGGCGAGCAGCCACATTCACTCTGCCAGTCTTACTCTGTCTTTCTGATTGTAGTTGAGGTGTCGGTTGTGACCCAGTGGGTAAAACTATTGCCTCTAAGTCAAGATGATTGTGGGTTTAAGCCCCACCCATAGTTAAAATGTCCCCAAGCACTGCACAGGAATGATTGTCAAAAAACAATTAACACCGAGCCACAGAAAGAGATATTAGGGCAGGTGACTGAAACCCTGATTATAGGTAGGGTTTTAAGGAGTATCTATTCGAGAGGTGTAGGAGGGAATTCCAGAGCACAAGCCTAGACAGCTGAAAGCGCAGCTGTTAAAGTGGGGTGTAGTAAATTGGGGACATGTACGATTTGGAGGAGTGCAGTGATCTCAGAGGGTTTTAGGGCTGGAGGAGGCTACAGAGATAGGGAGGGGTGAGGCCGTGGAGGGATTTGAACATGACAGAAGATTTTAAAATTGAGGTGCTGGCAGACCAAGAGCTAATGTAGGTCAGCAAGCACAGGGGTGATGGGTGAATGGGGCGGTGAGAGTTAAGATACTGACAGTTGAGCTTTGGTCGAGTTCAAGTTTATGGAGGGTAGAAAATGGGAGTCTGGCCAGGAGAGCATTGGAATACTCAAGTCTAGAGATAACAAAAGCATGGATGAGGGTGTCAGCCGCAGACGAACTAAGGCGGGGTGGAGACAGGTGATGTTTCAGAGATAGCAGTGGGCAGTCTTTGTGATGGACAGGATATAGGAGACAGAAGCTCAGGTGAGGGTCAGATAAGATGGTGAGATTACAAACACTCTGGGTCAGCCTGAGACAGTAGCCATGAGGAGACATTGTCGATGGGAAGGGAACAGAGCTTGTTGGGGGGAATTTTATCCTCTCCCGTATGGTGAATTTGGAGTTAGGGAGAGCATATAATCGGGTTGGACAGTAGCAGGGGGGATCCCACCACCTTCCGGACCTCCGCCTAAATTAAATCCGGGGTGGGAAGGCCTGTCAATGACCTTCCCACCCCGCTGCCAATTGAGGCCCTTAACTGGGCAATTAATGCCTAATTAAGGGCATCATCTCACCGTCGCTGCAATTAGCCGTGAGGCGGGCAGCCCTGTCGCCACACAGGAACCACGGCAAGAAAAGCCGTGCAGGCTGCTTGACGGCTCGGGGGTGGTGTCCCTCATCAAAAGGCACTTGGTACCTGAAGGAGGCTTCGGAAAGGAAGGGCCCCGCTGAGAACCACCCCCCTGCCCTTGCTATCAACCCCCTTGCATCCCCTCCTCCATGACCCCTACACTACGAGACCCCTCCTGCCTTGATCTACCTGTGGCCTGGGTCCAACGCCAGTCCTGGGCCACGGGTGGGTGCTCCACCGACAGCAGCCACCACCTCCATGGTGGCACTGCTCAGTTAAAGAGCTGCTGGCCTCTCATTGGCCGGCAGCTCTCAGAAGGCGGGACTTCTGTCGCCGGGGTCCTTGATCCCGTGGGAGTCCCACCGCTGTCCAGTTAACTGCCTAATTGGCACTAGATTCAGCTGGCCTCCCACAAAGGGGACAACGCGGGGTTTTCTGCATTCCTTCTACCGGATAGCGAGGCCCCTGTTGCCTGGATAAAATCGTTGTTCCCTCCATTCTTCCTAATCGAAGCTGATATGTTGTTTCCCACAGCCTCAATATTGTACAAAGGCCAGTTTATTCCAAATTTAGAATTGCCTTAATGTTAAGTCACTATCTTTTTCCTACTGGACAATTAATTTGCACTTAAAAGTTTTTATGTAAGCAGTTGGGGGAAAAAATCACCACATCCTTGACCCAATTCCTTATGGTACTGATAATATTGCCCTTACCCAAATCCCACCGAGTCACATTCAGCCATCACCCCTGTGCTTACTGAACAACATCTCAATTTTAGAGTTATCATCCTCATGCTCAAATCCCTCCAGGGAGTCATCCCCTCCCTATCTCTGCAACTTCCTCCAGCCCTACAATCCTTTGCACTCCTCCAATTCTGGCCTTTTCAGCATCCGTCATTGGTGGCCATGCCTTCAGCTCCGAGGTCCTGAGCTCTGGAATTCCCTCGCCAAACCTCTCCACCTCTCTACCTCGCTGTCTCTTCCTTTAAGACACTCCTTAAAATCTACCTCTTTAACCAAAGATATTTTATAAGTACATAAAGAGTAAGAGGATAACTAAGGAAAGAGTAGGGCCTATTAAGGACAAAACGATGACCTATGTGTGGAGGCGGAGGATAGGGGTAAGGTTCTTAATGAATTCTTTGTGGCTGTCTTCACAAAAGAGGGAGCCAAAGATGACATCATAGTTAAGGAGGAAGACTATGAAATATTGGATAGGATAAACATTGTAAGAGAGGAAGTACTAAAGGGTTTGTCATCTTTGAATGTAGATAAATTGTCAATCCCAGATGAAGAAATATCCCAGGTTGTTAAAAGAAGCAAGGGAGGAAATTGTGGAGGCTCTGACCATTTTTCAATTTTTCTTGGTTACAGGAGCGGTGCCAGAGGATTGGAGGACTGAAAACGTTGTACCATTGTTTAAAAAGAGAGGAAGGGATAATCCAAGTAATTATAGGCCAGTTAGCTTAAATTCAGTTGGGGGCAAATTATTGGGATCAATTCTGAGGGAAAGTATAAACCTTTATTTAGAAAGGCAGAGATTAATCAAAGACAGTTAGCGTGGATTTGTTAAGGTTTGGTCATGTCTGACTAACCTGTTGAATTTTTTGAGGAGGTGACAAGTAGGGTTGATGAAGGCAGTGCAGTGGATGCGGTCTATATGGAATTTAACAAGGTTCCTGACAAGGTCCCACATGGCAGACTGGTCAAAAAAGTTAAAGCCCTTGGAATCAAAGGGAGAGTGGCAAATTGGATCCAAAATTGACTTAGTGGCAGGAAGCAAAGGGTTGACTCATGTCTTTAAAGACTGTTACCAGCAGGGTTCTGCAGTGCTCAGTACTCAGTCCCTTGCTTTTTGTAGCTTATATTAATGATTTAGACTCAAATGTAGGGGGCATGAAAAAGAAGTTTGCTGGTGATGAAAAAATTGGTCGTGTGGTTGACAGTGAGCAGGAAAGCTGTAGACTGCAGGAAGATATAGATGGTCTGGTCAGATAGGCAGAAAAGTGGAAAATGGAGTTTAATCCAGAGAGGTGAGAGGTAATGCATTTTGCGAGGCGCAACAAGGCAAGGGAATAGACAATAAATGAGAGGGCAATGAGTAGTGTGGAGGAACAGAGGGACCTTGGAGTGTATGTCCACAGATCCTCAGATGTTGCCAGGACTGGAAAATCTTAGCTATGAGGAAAGATCGGATTGACTAGGATTATTTTGCTTGGAACAAAGGAGGCTGAGGAGTGACTTAATTGAGGTGTATAAAATTATGAGGGGCCTAGATAGAGCAAATAGGCCTTAGCAGAGCGGTTAAAAACTACAGGGCATAGATTTAAAGCAATTGGTACAAAGATTAGAGGAGAGATGAAGAAACATTATTTCACCCAGAGGGTGGTGAGGACCTGGTACTCACTGCCTGAAAGGGTGATAGGGACAGTAACTCTCACCACATTTAAAAAGTACTTAGATGTCTACCAAGGACCGAGTGCAGGAAGGTGGGATTAAGCTGGGTCGACCGACACAGACACGATGGGCCAAATGGTCTCCTTCCACATCGTAAAGTTTCTATGATTCTAACCTTTTGGTCACCTGTCCTAATATCACCTTACATGGCTCAGTGTCAAATTTTGTCTGATAATTGCTCCCATGAAATGTCTTAGGATGTTTTGTAACATTAAAGATGCTATAGGAATACAAGTTGTTGCTGCTTTTATTGGCATTCACAGAACCACAGAATTGTTACAGTGCAGAGGAGGCCATTTGGCCCATTGTGTCCACACCAGCTCTCCGAACGAGCAATTCACTCAGTTCCATTCCCCCACCTTCTCCCCGTAACCCTGCACATTTTTCCTTTTCATAAAACAGTCTAGGAAGACATTTTGGTTACTGATTTTCCTTATTTGGGAAGGGGTTGTCCAATTCTGGCCCAGACTCGACATGCACGGGGCAGCAAGGTCCTCTTGGACATAATCCTTCACCTGAGGTCCAACAGATGCTTTATGAAGGTTTAATATAACAAGATCTGTTTCTGTCAGAAACTTGGGATTTATGCAAATTTATGGGAACGTGGATTTGAATTGATACATGTTCACTCAGGCTTCATGTTAGACACCTAAGGATCCAAAAAGAAAAGGCCCGGGCACTCCGCGTTACCCAGTCTGGCTCTAAGCCTTGAATCACTGAAAGAAAAAGGATAATCGCTGAATAATACCTGAAAACTCACAAGGAAAGTGATCTTTTTCTGGTCTTTTAGGTCTTTCCGGCTGCCCTCTCACCCAGTTGGCTTTCTCTAGGCTGACAACGGAAGATCAAGTGAAGAATTACGTTGAATTTACAGCACAGAAACCGGCCATTCAGCTCAACTGGTCCATACCGGTGTTCATGCTCCACACAAGCCTCCTCCACTCCTCTTCATCTCACCCCATCAACATATCCTTTTGTTCCTTTCTCCCTCGTGTGTTTACTTCTTAAATGTATCTACACTATTCACCTCAACTAATCCTTGTGGTAGCGAGTTCCACATTCTCACCACTCTCTGGGTGAAGACATTTCTCCTGAATTCCCAATTGGATTTATTAGTGATTATCTTCTCTTTATGGATATTTATGGCCCTTGGTTTTGGACTCTGCCCTCCAAGTGGAAACATTTTCTCTATGCTTACTCTACTGAGCTGTTTAATAATTTTAAAGACCTCTATCAGATCACCTTCTTTTTTCTAAAGAAAAGAGCCCGAGCCGTTCAGTCTTTCCTAATAGTTCTAACCTTGCAGTTCTGGTATCATCTTTGTGAATCTTTTCTTGCACTTTCTTCAGTGCCTCTATATCCTTCTTAGAATACGGAGACCAGAACTGTTCACAGTAACTGCATGTGTGCTTTAACCCAAGTTTAACGTAACACCCCTGCTTTACAATTCTATCCCTCTAAAAAGGAAGATCTAATTACTGTAATGAGTTCTTTTTACATTGGCTGATGCAACATAAATGAGATGCATGGAATCCAAACAGGTTTATAACAGCTAAACTATTATGTACAGTACAGAGATAACTATTTACAGAACCTTACTCTGGGTATTACGGTAGCAGAGTGACTCTGGCTATTAATCTCATGACTGCATCCTGGCACTTGGCTCATTAGCATACTGAGATTTTAAAGGGACATCACTCTTAAAGGCAATCACACAACAATTACAATGAACAGAAAAGAGGATTTTACTTTAAACTGAGAAAGATGAGTGGCAGGGTCGAGGGTCATGACACAGCACGTTCCCAAGGCTGAAAAGAACAGGAGAAAAAACAAGTCAAATTAAGATGTAGTGACAAGGTGGTGGATAAGGAGCAGGTTTTAAAAGCCTGATTATTGTCAAAAGACAAGGAAAACTTGCCCAGACTTAAGACCTCAGGTGGGAATGTATTAGTGGACGGGATTGGCCACGTAACATATAAAACAAAGAAAGAAATAATGTGCATTTCTATAGCCCCTTTCACAACCCAACAAAGCTTTACAACTGATAAAGCACTTTTCAAGTGGAGTCATTATTGTAATGGGGGCAATGCAGAACCCAATTTGTGCACCGCAAGCTCCCACAAACAGCAATATAACAATGGCCAGATCATCCATTCTAGCAATTTTGGCACAGCCACCTGATACAGAGCCTCAATGTAGTGTCACAGCTGAGAAATGACAGCACAGCCACTCTCAGTAGTACTGGTGGGGGTGGTAGTCTTGAATTTTATATTCAATTCTCTGAACTGAATTGAACCCGTAATCTTGAGGCTCAGATACAAGCACGCTACCCACTGCGTCACATCCATGTTTCAGTGCAAAATGATTAATTTATAGAGTTTCAGAAGTTGCCACTGTCTGCTAGCTTCAGGCCTGGGGGGAGCGTCTAATCATAGTGAGGGGATTGAATTACAAAGCTAAGGGTCTCAGTCTGATAATGCTGTCAATTGGGAGAATATGCTTTCTTCTTTACCGTCACCTCACTGAACACAGCAGTTTTGGATGGTTTTGATTTGCCTGTCTGCTTTTCTCCCACTGCCTGTGAGAAGCCCCTGAATCTGGTCATTTGCCAACACTCTTTGTGCAAAGCACCATTCAGGCTTGGGATCTGCTCCAATTTGCCTGCAGTCAAGGATTGTTTAATTACAAAAAAAGCCTGCAATTCTAGTAAAGCCCTGTAGGTGCCACTGTGGTTGCACATTTAATAACGAGGCCTTGCTTAGTAACCAGGAAAATCACCAAGAAAAAGTCATTGGTGGAAGTGGCCTCAATCTGTGAACACTTTGAGGTCATGTTGCGAATATTCGTGGATCTTTCCTAATGAAGTAACTAGGGCGAGTTGCTATGACGATTCACCTATTTTTGTAGTGAATGAAAGATCTTGCATTCACACATTATTGTGTCCTCAAGACATCCCAAAGCCCTTTGCAAGCAATAGATTATTGTTTGAAGTTTAATATAGGAAATGGGGCAGCTTCTACAAACAAAGCAAGGTGAATGGCCTGATAATAAAGAAGGAAAGATCTTGCATTTATATAGCGCCTTTCACGACCTCAGAACGTCCCAAAGCACTTAACAGCCAATGAAGTACTTTTGAAGTGTAGTCACTGTTGTAATGTAGGAAACACGGCAGCCAACTTGTGAACAGCAAGATCCCACAAAAGTAATGTGACAATGACCAGATAATCTGTTTTTAGATTGAGAGATGAGCATTGACCAGGACACCAGGGATAACTCCCGTGCTCATCTTCGAAATAGTGCCATGGGCTCATTTACATCCACCTGTAATGGCTTCTTTTCCTGCTCCAGAACCATTAACTCTGCTGTTCCCCCAAGGATCTATCCTTGGCCCCCTCCTATTTTTTAGCAATATGCTGCCCCTCAGTGACATCATCTGAAAACCCAGCATCAATGACTCCAACCAGCGGAGAGTTTTCCCCCTGCTTCCCATTGACTCCAGTTTTGCTAGGGCTCTTTGATCTCATACTTGGTCAAATGCTGCCTTGATGTCAAGAGCAGTCACTCTCGCCTCCCCTCTGGAGTTCAGCTCTTTTGTCCATGTTTGGAGGTCAGTGAGTAGGTTATTGCTAAGCAAGTGCTGCTTGATAGCACTGTCGACGAGCCCTTCCATCACTTTAATAATGATTGGGAGTAGACTCTCTTTTTCTTTGGCCTCCTTGTCTCAAGAGACAATGGGTAAGCGCCTGGAGGTGGTCAGTGGTTTGTGAAGCAGCGTCTGGAGTGGCTATAAAGGCCAATTCTAGTGTGACAGACTCTTCCACAGGTGCTGCAGATAAAATTGGTTGTCGGGGCTGTTACACATTTGGCTCTCTCCTTGCGCTTCTGTCTTTTTTCCTGTCAACTGCTAAGTCTCTTCAACTCGCCGCGCTTTAGCCCCGCCTTTATGGCTGCCCGCCAGCTCTGCCGATCGCTGCCAACTGACTCCCACGACTTGTGATCAATGTCGCAAGACTTCATGTCGCGTTTGCAGACGTCTTTATAACGGAGACATGGACGGCCGGTGGGTCTGATACCAGTGGCGAGCTCGCTGTACAATGTGTCTTTGGGGATCCTGCCATCTGCCATGTGGCTCACATGGCCAAGCCATCTCAGGCGCCGCTGGCTCACTAGTGTGTATATGCTGAGGACGTTGGCCGCCTCGAGGACCTCTGTGTTGGAGATACGGTCCTGCCACCTGATGCCAAGGATTTTCCGGAAGCAGCGAAGATGGAATGAATTGAGACGTCGCTATTGGCTGACATACGTTGTCCAGGCCTCGCTGCCATAGAGCAAGGTACTGAGGACACAGGCTTGATACACTTGGACTTTTGTGTTCTGTGTCAGTGCGCCATTTTCCCACACTCTCTTGGCCAGTCTGGACATAGTAGTGGAAGCCTTTCCCATGTGCTTGTTAAATTCTGCATCGAGAGACAGGTTACTGGTGATAGTTGAGCCTAGGTAGATGAACTCTTGAACCACTTCCAGAGTGTGGTCGCCGATAATTGATGGATGGGGCATTTCTGACGTCCTGTCCCATGATGTTCATTTTCTTGAGGCTGATGGTTAGGCCAAATTCATTGCAGGCAGCCGCAAACCTGTCGATGAGTCTCTGCAGACACTCTTCAGTGTGAGATGTTAATGCAGCATCATCAGCAAAGAGGAGTTCCCTGATGAGGACTTTCTGTACTTTGGTCTTCGCTTTTAGACGGGCAAGGTTGAACAACCTGCCACCTGATCTTGTGTGGAGGAAAATTCCTTCTTCTGAAGACTTGAACGCATGTGAGAGCAGCAGGGAGAAGAAGATCCCAAACAGTGTAGGTGCCAGAACACAGTCCTGTTTCACGCCACTCAGGATAGGAAAGGGGTCTGATGAGCTGCCGCTATGTTGAATTGTGCCTTTCATATTGTCATGGAATGAGGTGATGATACTTAGTAGCTTTGGTGGGCATCCAATCTTTTCTAGTAGTCTGAAGAGACCACGTCTGCTGACGAGGTCAAAGGCTTTGGTGAGATCAATGAAAGCAATGTAGAGGGGCATCTGTTGTTCGCGGCATTTCTCCTGTAGCTGGCGAAGGGAGAACAGCATGTCAATGGTCGATCTCTCTGCTCGAAAGCTGCACTGTTCCTCAGGGTAGACACGCTCAGCCAGCTTCTGGAGCCTGTTTAAAGCGACTCGAGCGAAGACTTTCCCCACTATGCTGAGCAGGGAGATTCCACGGTAGTTGTTGCAGTCACTGCGGTCACCCTTGTTCGTATAGAGGGTGATGATATTGGCATCGCGCATGTCCTGTGGTACTGCACCCTCGTCCCAGCACAGGCAAAGCAGTTCGTTCAGTGCTGAAAGTATAGCAGGCTTGGCACTCTTGATGATTTCAGAGGTAATGCCGTCCTTCCCAGGGGCTTTTCCGCTGGCTAGAGAATCAATGGCATCACTGAGTTCCGATTTTGTTGGCTGTTCGTCCAGCTCATCCATGACTGGCTGCATTGAGGGCAGTCTCAGTAGACTGATGGGGCAGTAATTGGCCGGGTCGGACTTGTCCCGCTTTTTGTGCACAGGGCATACCTGGGCAATTTTCCACATTGCCGGGTAGATGCCAGTGTTGTAGCTGTACTGGAACAGTTTGGCTCGGGACGCAGCAAGTTCTGGAGCACAGGTCTTCAGTACTATTGCCAGAATGTTATCAGGGCCCATAGCCTTTGCAGTATCCAGTGCCTTCAGCCTTTTCTTGCGATTGGATGGAGTGAATCGGATTGACTGAAGTCTGGCATCTGTGATGCTGGGGACCTCAGGAGGAGGCTGAGATGTATCATCAACTCGGCATTTCTGGCTGAAGATTGTTGCAAATGCTTCAGCCTTATCTTTCGCACTGATGTGCTGGGCTCCCCCATCATTGAGGATGGGGATATTTGTGGAGCCTCCTCCTCCTGTCAGTTGTTTAATTGTCCACCACCATTCATGACTGGGTGTGAATAAAAAAGGGTAGGGACTACAAGGAATTATCAGGATGAGAGTGAGCTACTGAACTATTTTTGGTCATTTAAGGGGGAAGTTAGAGAGGAATTTCCCAGATTGCTCCTCTCCCACTCATGTTGGCGTAGGATTTTTTCATCTGATTTTCACTTCTCCCAAGAGTTCACATGGTTTTGGGTGAGATGGTGAGTGTAGATATGGTAATAAGTGTATTGCAATTGTCTGTGGCTGGCTGGACCTGAGATTCTTTAACACTCTGTTATTGTTCATACGTTTGGTTATTTAGAAGCTACTGTATTGGCTGTGAAACATTTTAGACATCCTAAGACTATATAAATACAAGTTCTGGCTTTCCATATTCCAATTTGGGCAGATTAAGTCTCAATTAAGCAATTTACAAAGCGACATTTCAAAGCACTTGCTTTAAACATTCCTCGAGCCTGCAATCCAAAGGACCGTTATCTCCTCCTCTATAAACACTGCTTTATTTGTGACAATATTCCCAGAACAAGCAGGTTTTTGAAATATAAATCTGTTGAATGGTGTAGAACAGGGAACGATTGCTGATGTTCAGCGATATGACAAGCCTTAGATCAATAGCCCCAGGCTGGCTAGTGTTTTTATTCCTTGCTGCCTGTCTATGATACTGGGATTTCTTCCAGAGAAGCAGATGTGAAACAATGTTTTCTCTGTTTCACTTCCTGTTATTGACTGATGAAACGGTAACTGAAACAGCACATGGGCCTCTGTTTGAAATCAAAGAATTAACATTCGCCCCACGCACCAGGAAACAAATAGATCCCTGTAGACTGGCTCGGGTGCCAGAGAAATCAAAACTGTTTGGTCACAAGTACTCATCAAACTGTTGTCCAAAATATTATCTGAAAGACTTGCATTTATATAGCGTCTGAAGTACTTTTGAAGTGTAGTCACTGTTGTAACATAGAAAACAAGGCAGCCAATTTGCACACAGCAAGGTCCCACAAACAGCAATGACCAGAGAATCTGTTTTTAGTGATGTTGGTTGGGGGGATAAATATCGGCCAGGACACTGGGGAGAACTCTGTTGCTCTTCTTCAAAATAATGGCCCTAGGATCTTTTGCATCCATGTGAGAGGGCAGATAGGGCCTCCGTTTAACATCTCACCTGAAAGACGGCACCTCCAACACTGCAGTGCTGGACTGTTTGCCTGGATCTTGTGCTCAGGAGTTTAGAGTGGGATTCAAACCCACAGCCTTCTGACTCAGCAGATGAGAGTGCTACCCACACAGCTTAGCTCCATGTCTGAGTCATGATCAGATCACAGCAATGTTTACAGTCATCATTCAATTTGTAGCCTTTTGAGTCAGAATGTCATGGGTTTAAACCTCACTCCAGGGCCTCGAGCACGTAATCTAGGCTAGCACTTTGATGCAGTACTGAGGGAGCACTGTCGTTTGGTTGAGATGTTAAATTTTGTCCTGTCTGCTTATGCACTTGGATGTAAATGGTCCCAAGGCACTACCGAAGGAATAGGGATTCATCTCATACCTTGACTGTTAGTCATCCCTCACTCAACAACTCCAGAAACAGATTATCTGATCATGCATCCAATAGCTATTTGTGATATCTTGCTCTGTAAATATTGGCTGCTGCATTTGCTAATAAAAGTCACTGAACTTCAAAGTAATTATTTGCATGTGAAGAGCTTCGGGACCTTCTAAGAGACACAATAAAGCCCTAAATGATCTTTAATTTCTTTCTCTTTCTTCCATTATTTCTTCCTTTCCAGGAACATAGGAAGGGGAGGAGGCCATTCAGCCCCTCAAGCCTGTTCTGGCATTCAATTGGATCATGGCAACTCCATCTACCTGCCTTGGTTCTGTAACCCTTAATACCCTCACTCAGCAAAAATATATCCATCTCAGTCTTAATCTGACCCGCGACATCCACAGCCTTTTGGTGGGGGGGGGAGAGAGAGTTCCAGATTTTCACTCCCCTTTATGTGAGAAAGTCTTCCTGTTTCACTCCCAAAAGGCCAGCCTCTAATTTTAAGACCTTTCCCCCTTGTTCTGGACTCCCCCCTCCAGAGGAAACAGCCCCTCTGTATCTACCCTATCAAATTCCTCAATCATTTTAAATACCTCAATTCGATCACCCCACTCCCCCACCCCCCCCACCCCTCCCCCACAAACTTCCTAATCTCAAGGTGAAATGCATAAGCCTGTTTCACCTCTTCTCCGTTTCCCTCTGCCTCAGTCACAGGGATATTTCAGGCCCCACCATGTGCTTCTTCCTAATGGATAGCGACCAGGGATTCTTTCCTGTTTCTCATCTTACCATCTTACATTCATTTGTAGTTGACCTTCATATCAAAGAAACAGACCACTGCAGAGTCAAGAAGGAGTAAAACTGGATGGAACACGTCACGATCTGGTTGGAATTATGTATGGACACCCAGAAGCTACAGACACAAACAAGTGAATCCTGGCTTCCAAAAGAATAAGGTGAGACTTTTCTTCCACAGTTGCTGGTGTGATCTAAAACTCAATGGGATCAGGGACCCTTGGCACAGTGGCGCAGTGGTTAGCACCGCAGCCTCACAGCTCCAGGGACCCGGGTTCGATTCCGGGTACTGCCTGTGTGGAGTTTGCAAGTTCTCCCTGTGTCTGCGTGGGTTTTCTCCGGGTGCTCCGGTTTCCTCCCACAAGCCAAAAGACTTGCAGGTTGATAGGTAAATTGGCCATTATAAATTGTCACTAGTATAGGTAGGTGGTAGGGAAATATAGGGACAGGTGGGGATGTTTGGTAGGAATATGGGATTAGTGTAGGATTAGTATAAATGGGTGGTTGATGTTCGGCACAGACTCGTTGGGCCGAAGGGCCTGTTTCAGTGCTGTATCTCTAATCTAATTGTGTCCTCTGTACACTGTGAGTGAGCATGCGCTGACACTATAAGGTTCTCATTCCCCCCGATAGAAGAACGAAAAATAAAGAATTTATATAGCAACTTGGAGACAAAATCTGGGCTGTGCTCCCAATGCAGCACTGAGGGAGTGCTGCACTATTGGAGGTGCTGTCTGTCAAATGAAATGTTGAACTGAGGCCTTCTCAGCTGGATGTAAAAGATCCCACTGCGCTAATCCAAAGAAGAGTGGGAGAGTTGCCCTGGAGTGTTGACCAATATTTATCCCTCAGCAAACTCCTAAAACAGATGATCAGGGCACTGTTTGTGGGAGCTTGCTGTGTGAAAATTGGTTGTCATGTTTTCCCACATTACAACAGTGATTATTTAAAAGTAGTATTTCATTGGCTGTAAAGCACTTTGGGATGGCATGAGGTCATGAAAGGTGCTATATAAATGCAAGTTCTTTCTTTAAAGGATCTGTGTTGCATCTAGTGTGGGTTTACAATAGCCAATTGGATAGCATCTCTTCAGTTTTACCAACAAGTCAGCCTGTCTTGCAGTTCACTCTTGTGTCTTTACTGCTGTTCTGGTGTTGCCTGTCAGCTGGTGTGACTCTGTGTCGCCAAACTTGGCCTTCATTTCAAGAAATTCAATCACTAATTTAATTTGTTTTCTGGATGATTTCAAAAGTTAGTGTCAAGTGAAGACATTATCTGCTTTATTTGATTCCACAGGAACCAGGGGGCCTGTTTGGTGTTAGTGTGTAACAGATGCTATGTTGTTACCAAAGGAAATTAGCAACAGAAAAAGCACTTTTCCACTCTTACAAGGGGCCATTTGATTTGGCGCACTCAATCTCGAAACATATGGAAAAATTTACTTCAGTAAGTAATACATTTTTGGATGAAATTGTAGGGAGAAAACAGAGCAAAGGTTTGGGTTGATGACTGAATGCTTTGTCCGACATTGTGATTGTTTCTTGATGCACCATTCCAATCAGAGCAACAATGATGACTTGTTAACAATTGGCCACATCTCAGAAACAGTCCTTGAAATACTTGGCTTTGATAGTGCTGTTTGAAGTGGTTTCGAAAGACTTTGCCCCAAAGATAAATCTGTACCACATGATGCATCAAATCCAATAGCTCTGGCATATGTTTGATGTTGTACCTCACAATACATTTATTGAAATAGCCCATTAGTTCCAGAATTCTCCTGGCTAAACCTCTCTGCTTCTCAACCTCTCTCTCTCCTCCTTTAAAACACTCCTTAAAACTACTTCTCTGGCCAAGCCCTGTCCTAGCATTTCCATATATGGCATTTTGCAATTCAGTATGTGAGTAATTTGAGACCTGACGTGTGGTTGAGTGGAACGTGCTCAGGAGGAACAGGTGACTTTGGGCCTATGGTTCCCAAAGCTCTCCATCATTGGGGGTTTCCCCCACCTCATGTCTGGCTCTGTTATAGACTCATTGATAGAGATTGATCACTGTGATTGTTGAAAGAAGATTTGCATTTCTATAGTGCCTTTCACATCCTCAGAACGGCACAAAGTGCTTTAAGGTTAATTGGATATTTTTAGAAATGTAGTCACTGATGTAATGTAGGAAATGCGGCAGCTAAATTTTGCACAGCAAGCTCCCACAAACAGCAATGACCAGATCATCTGTTCTGGTGATGTTGGTTGAGGGATAAATATTGGCCCAGGACACTGAGGAGAACTCCCCCGTTATTCTTCAAAATAGTGGCTGTGTGAACTTTTGGGTCAGACAGGGCCTCAGTTTAGCATCTCAGCTGAAAGATGGCAACTCAGACAGTGCAGCAGTCCCTCAGTACTTCACCAGGACTGTCAGTCTGGATTATGGGCTCAGATTTATAGGCTACAATGCCAAGTGAACATTGTAGTCACCTACCAGCAGCCACGACTGTGAATTAACACAGTTAAAACTTAAAACTAACTCGTAAGAACTGAATTGATCTCCATTGACAGATAGTGGCATTGAGGTAAATGATCAGCGATCTGATTGAATGGCGGAACAGGCTCGAGGAGCTGAATGGCCCACTGCTCCTCTCTTCATATGATGGTCTGAGTTTTATGGGCCCCCCGAGACAGATTCGGAGATGGGGAGGTGGGGAGCGGGTCCCATAGAATTGCAACAGGAGGCAGTGGGGGTGGGGGGGTATGCCCAGCACCTCCCTGTCGCGGCTTAACTTTTCAGGAGCGTGATGACCGAAGACAGCCTTCCTGCCCAGAGGGCACTTGAGGCCCTTAAGTGGCCTATTAACAGCCACTTCAGGGCCTCTTCCTGTCACTGCTGGGATTTAACCAGTGGCGAGGGTGGGCCCTTCGCCACGCGGGGAGGCCACCCAGTAAAATGAGGCAGCCTCCCGACAGGCTTGGAAGGGTGCCCTCCGTCGTGGGCAATCTGTAGCCCATGGAGGGCCCCGGACGGGACATCACTCATCTCTCTGAACCCTCCTCCCTCTGCACTAAACGCCCACTCTTGCCGGGGCCTGCCAGTCTGGCCTCAGCGACCGCGCCTCACTCACCTCGGGTACGGGTTCCAGCACTGGGCCTGGGTCCAAGGCCTCTTGCAGTACAGGCAGTGACCACTGTACCTGGTGGCGCTGTCGATACTACTGAGCTGCCAGCTTCTTGATTGGTCAGCAGCTCTGAGAGGCAGGAATTCCCACGCCAGGCACTGAAATGCCTGAGCACCGGTAGATCGTGATGGGGGAGGAGAGGGGGCTTCGTAAGGCCAAGACAGAATTCCTCTTGCCTTTTCAGCTGTCGCCGGGAGCCCCACTGGCAGGACAGTTTCCAGCCCGATAATTGACATGTGTTTAGGATTTGCAAATGTGCTGTGCTGTCAGTCTCAGTGCCTGTTGTGTGGTATTGAGCAAAAGGAGTTTAGGAAATTTTACAGAATTAACCAACTGCCGACATTGGCCTCCAGTCCAGCAACACTCACATATAAAATCCGCATCCTTACGTTCAAATCCCTCCATGATCTCGCCCCTCCCTATCTCTGTAACCTCCTCCAGCCCTACAATCCTCCAAGATCTCTGTGCTCCTCCAATTCTGGCCTCTTGCTCATCCCCGATTTTAATCGCTCCACCGTTGGTGCCTCGGCCCCTAAGCTCCGGAATTCCCTCACTAAACCTCTCCACCTCACTCTCCTCCTTAAGCTGCCCTTTAAAACCTACCTCTTTGACCAAGCTTTTGGTCACCTGTGCTAATACCTCCCTCTGTGGCTCAGTATCAAATTTATGTTTGATAACGCTCTTGTGAAGCACCTTTTGACATTTTACTATGTTAAAGGCGCGATTTAAATGCAAGTTGTTGTTGGTATGACTCTATGTTGACAAGCCGTCCTTACCCGGTCTGGCCTACATGTGACTCCAGACCCACACCAACGTCGTTGTCTCTTTAAAAAAATTCCCTCTGAAATGACCCAGCAAGTCATTCAGTTCATGGGCAATTAGGGATGGGCAATAAATGCTGGCCTAGCCAGCAATGCCTGCAACCCACAAACGAATAAGAGAAAGTAAAGTACCTGTTTCCGCATGAGTGCTAACAGAAATCTTAAACACTTTGGGCAATTAATTTGGCTCAGTGTCGGTTTGGTATCGTTGGTACTTCTCTCACTCTTGAATGAGGCAGATTAAAGCTTCAAACCCAATTATAGACTATAGCACATTAACTAAGCTGGCACTTCAGTGCAGTATTGAGGTGTTCAGCTGGGATTTTAAAGGGAATTCCTGACAGGCTACTGAGTTGGATGTTAAAACATCCCATATGACTATTCTAAAGAAGAGCAAGGGTGTCAGTGTCCTGGTCATTATCTGTCCCTTAACAATCACCCCAAAAATAAAATTACCTGTTTTTTCCATCTCCTTGTGGGATCTTGAGTAATTTCGCTGCCGCATTTACTCATAAAAGAGCAATGGCTGAACTTCGAAACTAACTCCTTGGACGTGAAACAGTTTGGATCTTCCTGAGACGAAACCAATGCAAGTTCATTCTTTCCCCGTCAAGAAAAAGTAAAACGTGGGAAGAACTTCATTTTCCAAAATTTATCCCTGAGATGTGGACATTACTACCAGTGATCATTTCCTTTCTAATTGCTTTTTCATCGATCTTCAAAACTTGTCAGTTTGCTCAAAAAAAATTCCATTGGCTTTTTGATCTTCCCATTATCCAACCTTCATCCTGGCTAATTCACAGAATCATTCACTTATTCTTCAGATTCAGGGCTGGAACTAATCAAATCCTTCACACAAAGCCATTCCCAGAATACTTTGGCATCAGTCCCATGCAAGCATTAAACATTTGAGTCAACTAAAATGCAGCAGATGCGAAAGAAAGCATCAGAGGCTCATAGGGGATTATAAATGAACTATTAAAATAAATTACTAGTTACAATAATGTTTTTCCAATGTACTTAAGGAATGATTACAAATCCACGCTGCAAACTTTAAAAGATCATAAAATTGTCAGAGAAAAACAATAGGAGTGAGATGTCTTTGAATCAAAAATGGGAGAATTGCTTCTGTTTATAGGAACACAAGAAATAGGAGCAGGAGTAGGCCATTCGGCCCCTCCATTCAATACAATCATGGCTGATCCTCTACCTCAACCCCACTTTTCCCACCCAATCCCCATATCCCTTGATTCCCTTAGAATCCAAAAATCTATTGGTCTCCATCTTGAATACACTCAACAACTGAGCATTCACAACCCTCTGAGTGAAGAAAGATCTTCTCATCTCAGTCCGAAATGCCTGACCCCTTATCTGAAACTATGCCCCCGAGTTCTAAACTCTCCAGCCAGGGAAAACAGCCTCTCAGCATATACCCTGTCAGACTCTTGCAAGTTTCAATGAGATCACCTCTCATTCTTCTAAACTCGAGGGAACATATTCTACTCAATTTCTTCTCATAGGGAAATTCCCTCATTCCAGGAATCAATCTAGCGAACTTGCATTGGACCCCTTCGAAAGAAAGTACATCCTTCCCTAGGTACAGAGACCAAACTGCACACAGTATTCCAGGTGTGGTCTCACCAAACCCCTATGTAATTGCAGCAAGACTTCCTTGCTTTTATACTTTGCATGAAGGCCAACATACCATTTTCCTTCCTAAATGCTTGCTGTACCTACATGTCAACTTCCTGTGATTCATGCAAAAGGACACCCAAAACTCTCTGCACACCATATTTACTAGCCTCCCACGTTTTAAAAAATATTCTGCTTTTCCACTCAAAAATATTCTGTTTTTCTATTCTTCCTACCAAAGTGGATAATTTCACATTTCCCAACATTATGGGCTGGATTTTGTGCAGGAGGCGGGGCTCCCGGCACCGGGCCGAAAAGGTGGGGGGAACACCACCCTTGCATTTTTTCGGCTCCTGGGAGCGAACCTCCAGCCTTTTGGGGTTAAAGTGTCAAGAGGCGGGATCCCCATCCCTTTAAAGACTTTATAGGAGCGGGGATCCTGCCTCCAAGAGCTGCCGGCCAATCAGAGGGCCGGCAGCTCAGCAGTATCGGCAGCACCACCGCGAGCAGTGGCCACTGTCAGTACTGCAGAGGCCTCGGACCCAGGTCCAGCGCCGGAATCCTGGGACGCAGGTAGGTGAGGTGGGGTCATTGGGGCCAGTCTGGAAGGCCTCAGCGAGGCAGGGTGGGGGGGTTGGTCATTCGGTCAAGGGGGGTGGGGGGTCCCGGGGGATACAGTTGTTCCTAGTGGGTGTCCTCTGTGGGCCACAAATTGCCCACAAAGGAGGGACCCAACCAACAAGCTCACAGGGAGGGTGGTTCTGCCCCAATTCTCTAGCCGCAACCCCCCCACCCGCCACGAAACCTGCCTTCTGGAAGAGCACAAAATCCGGCCCTAGATTCTATCTGCCACCTTCTCATCCATTCGCATAATCTATCTATAACCCTTTGCAGTCTCTTTACTTCCTCCTCACAGCTTACTTTCCCACTGAGATTGTTCATGTTAATTACAGCCAACAAAATTGTATTTTCCCAATCTTGGATGTGTGAGAGCCATTGATCTCTGCGATTGTCTTTAGTTACGGAGCAGGTAAAACATTCTACCTCGGCTTTTTTCCAACATAGGAACATACGAATTAGGAGCAGGAGAAGGCCACTCGGCCTTTCGAGCCTGCTCTGCCATTCTATAAGTTCATGGCTGATCTGATTGTAACCTCGGATCCATATTCCTACCTACCCCCGATAACCTTTCACTCCCTTGTTTATCAAGAATCTATCTACCTCTACCTTAAAAATATTCAAAGACTCTGCTTCCACCGCCTTTCGAGGAAGAGAATTCCAAAGACTCATCTCTGCCTTAAATGGGAGACGCCTTATTTTTAAACAGTGACCCCTAGTTCTCGATTCTCCCACAAGGGGAAACATCCTTTGCACAATCACCCTATCAAAACCCCTCAGGATCTTATATGTTTCAATCAAGTTGCCTCTTACTCTTCTAAACTCCAGCAGATACAAGCCTAGCCTGTCCAATCTTTCCTCATAAGATAACCCACCTATTTCAGGTATTAGTCCAGTAAACCTTTTCTGAACTGCTTCCAATGTAGTTACATCCTTCCTTAAATAAGGAGACCAATACTGTACACAATACTCCAGATGTGGTCTCACCAATGCCCTGTATAGCTAAAGCAAAAATCCCTACTTTTGTATTCAATTCCCCTCGCAATAAACAATAACATTCTATTCGCTTTCCTAATTACTTGCTGAACCTGCAAACTAACCTTTTGTGATTCATGCACTAGGACACCCAGATCCCTCTGCATCTCAGAGCTCTGTAATCTCTCACCATTTAGATAGTATGCTTCTTTTTCATTCTTCTTAACAAAGTAGACAATTTCCCACTTTCCCACATTATACTCCATTTACCAGGTCTTTGCCCACTCACTTAACCTATCTATATCCCTTTGTAGACCCCTTACATCCTCTTCACAAGTTAGTTTCCTACCTATCTTTGTGTCATCAGCAAATTTAGCAACCATACCTTTGGTCACTTCATCTAAGTCATTTATATAAATTGTAAAAAGTTGAGGCCCCAGCACTGATCCCTGTGGCACACCACTCATTACATCTTGCCAACCAGAAAATGATCCATTTATGCCTACTCTCTGTTTACTGTTAGCTAGCCAATCTTCTATCCATGCCAATATGCTACACCTACACCATGAGCTTTTATTTTCTGCAATAACCTTTGATGTGGCACCTTATCAAATGCCTTCTGGAAATCCAAGCACAGTACATCCATCGGTTCCCCTTTATCCAGAGCACATGTTACTTCTTCAAAGAACTCCAACAAATTGGTTAAACATGATTTCCCTTTCACAAAACCATGTTGACTCTGCCTGATTACCGTGAATTTTTCTAGGTGCCCTGATATAACGTCTTTAATAATAGCTTTTACATTTTCCCTAAGACAGATGTTAAGATAACTGGCCTGTAGTTTCCTGCTTTCTGTCTCCCTTTTTGAATAAAGGAGTTACATTCGCTATTTTCCAATCTAATGGAACCTTCCCCGAATCTCGGGAATTTTGGAAAATCAAAACCAACGCATCAGCTATCTCACTAGCCACTTCTTTTAGGACTCTAGGATGAAGTCCATCAGGACCCGGGAACTTGTCAGCCCGTAGCACCAACAATTTGTTTAGTACCACTTCCCTGGTGATTGTAATTTTCTTGAGTTCCTCCCTGCCTTCCATTTTCTGATTTATAGCTTTCTCTGGGATGTTACTTGTATCTTCTATAGTGAAGACCATTGCAAAATACCTGTTCAATTCATCTGACATCTCCTTATTTTCCCTTATTAATTCCCCAGACTCAGTTTCAATAGGACCAATGCTCATTTTGTTAACATTTCTTTTTTAAATATCTATAGAAACTCTTATCTGTTTTTATATTTCGAGCTAGCTTTCTCTCATACTGAAATTTTTCCCTCCTTATCAATCTTTTAGAGCCATAGAACCATAGAAAAATTATGGCACAGAAGGAGGCCATTCAGCCCATTGTGTCTATGTGGCCGAAAAAACTAGCCGCCCAATCTAATCCCACTTTCCAGCACCTGGTCCATAGCCTTGCAGGTTACAGCACTTCAGGTGCAAGTCCAGGTACCTTTTTAATGAGTTGAGGGTTTCTGCCTCCACCACCGATCTGGGCAGTGAATTCCAGACACCAACCACCCTCTGGGTGAAAAGGTTTTTCCTCATGTCCCCTCTAATCCTTCTAGCAATCACCTTAAATCTGTGTCCCCTGGTAATTGACCTCTCCACTGTCTACTCTATCTAGGCCCCTCATAATTTTGTACACCTCAATTAAGTCACCCCTCAGCCTCCTCTGTTCTAAGGAAATCAACCTAGCCAATCCAATCTTTCCTCCTTTTAGTCATCCTTTGCTGTTTTTATATTATATCCAGTCTTCTGACCTGCCACCCATCTTTGTGCAATTATATGCTTTATCTTTAAGTTTGATACGATCTTTAACTTTTTTAGTTAACCACGGATGGTGAGTCCTCCCCTTGGAATTTTTCTTTCTCATTAGAATGTATCTATTCTGTGTATTCTGAAATATCCCCTTAAATGTCTGCCACTGCATCTCTAGTTACCTATCCCGTAATCTAATTTGCCAGTTCACTTTAGCTAGCTCTGTTTTCATGCCCTCATAATTGCCCTTATTTAAGTTTAAATACTAGTCTTGCACCCATTTCTCTCTCCCTCAAACGAAATGTAAAATTTAACATATTATGATCATTGCTACCTAGGGCTGCCTTCGCTATGAAGTCATCAATTAATCCTATCTGGTAGCACAATACCATGCCTACTATAGCCTGCTCTCTAGTTGGCTCCAGATTATGTTGTTCTAATAAACTCTCCCAACAACATTTTATGAACTCCTCATCTAGGCTACATTTGTCCATCTGATTTTTCCAGTCTATATGTAGATTAAAATCCCCCATGATTATCACTGTACCTTTCTGACAAGCTCCCATTATTCCATCCTTTATACTTTGTCCTATCATGTGGTTGCTTTTAGGTGGCCTGTACACCACGCCAATGAGTGACTTCTTCCCTATGTCATTTTTCATCTCTATTCAAACCACAGGGTTCTGAAGAAGGATCACTGACCTGAAATGTTAACTCTGCTTCTCTCTTCACAGATGCTGCCAGACCTGCTGAGTATTTCCAGCATTTCTTGTTTTTATTTCAGATTTCCAGCATCTGCAGTATTTTGCTTTTATCTACATCCTGGTTTCCTGAACTTAGGTCATCCCTCTCTAATGTGCTAATACCATCATTAATTAACAGAATCACACCTCCACCTTTTCCAAGCTTCCTGTTCCTTCTTAAATGTCATGTACCCTTCAATATTCAGGTCCCAATCTATGTCATCCTGTAGCCATGTCTCTGTAATGGCTATCAGAACGTACTTATTTATTTCAGTTCATCAGTTTTATTTCGAATGCTATGTGCATTCAGATACAGAGCCTTTAGTTTTGTCCTTTTATTATTGTTGTAATGTTTCGCCTTAGCTGCTAATTTACTCTTAGATTTGTGTTCTCTATCCCTTCCTATCACGTTCTGTTTATCATTTTCCATATACATACCTTTATCGAATGCATTGTCTCTACTCTTTGATTTACCACATGTTCTCAAATTTGATCCCTTGCCCCCACTATTTAATTTAAAATCCTCTCTACTTCCCTAGTTATGCAGATCACTAGAGCACCAACCCCACCACAGTTCAGGTGTAGACTGTTCCAATGGTACAGCCCCCACTTTCTCCAGTTACTGGTTACTGATGCCAGTGCCCCACGAATCGGAACCCACTTCTACCACACCAGTCTTTGAGCCATGCATTCATTTCTCGAATCTTATTTGCCCTATTCCAATTTGAATGTGCATCGGGTAATAATCCAGAGATTATTACCTTTGAGCTTCTTCATCTTCATTTGGTACCTAGCTCCTCATACTGACTATGCAGAACCTCCTTTCTTGTCTTTGGTACCTACATAGACCATGACGACTGGATTCTCCCCCTCCCACTGTAAGTTCCTCTCCAGCCCTGTGCAGTTGTCCTGAATCCTGTCACTGGGCAGGCAAGACAGCCTTCAACAGCTCAGTTTCTGGAAAGTCACATTCGTTGCCCTTACATCTACTGACAAACTGATCTATTGACTCCTATGGCTGTTGCCTGTAGGCCATACATTCCAGGTGATAAATTCTAAGATTCACTCTGACCCAAAGCTGATGATCTAGCACTTTCCATATCTTTCTGGTTCTTTTCAGATAAGCCAGAGATATTAGTCTTAGAGAGATACAGTACTGAAACAGGCCCTTCGGCCCACCAAGTCTGTGCCGACCAACAACCATCCACTTATACTAATCCTACATTAATCCCATATTCCCTACGACATCCCCACCATTCCCCTACCACCTACCTACACTAGGGGCAATTTACAATGGCCAATTTACCTATCAACCTGCAAGTCTTTGACTGTGGGAGGAAACTGGAGCACCCAGCAGAAACCCACACAGTCGAAGGTAGTACCCAGAACCCACCCCAGCTACCTGGAGCTGTGAGGCTGCGGTGCTAACCACTGCGCCACTGTTCCTCTCAGTCCTCATTGCCAACTGCTATCAATATTGTCACAGCCTGCTTCTCTGGTTCTGCAACCGCTTGGTCTATGAAGCATAACTGCATTCTTTGTTGAAAAAGTTTGAACTCAGATAGGATATCAATGGTCTTCCAGTTCATGCTGGGAAATTTGATATCCATCCTTCTGCTGTTCTTTTGCTTTCTGCTCTGTATTTAACTTTGTTCAGCTCTGTGTGTGCCTTCAGCTTATTACGGCTTTTTTATTTGTGGCTTAAAACTTGTTTTATTAGCTTTACGCTGTTCTCCCTTTAAGAAATTATTTTTTGTAGACTGGCTTGATTTAATGAAGTGTGACAGACCCGTTCCCTGTTCCTTTATTTCTTTCAGTACTTTGCTGAAATGTTGACACAGCTACTTATTGGAATTCACAGAGCTGTTCCATAGTTCCAGTTGCTTTTTTTTTGCTAGAGTTTATTTACCTTGTTCATGCTTGACTGGTTTAATGGGTTTTTTTTCTTTCACAGCAGTGGTTGCGTTAATGGAGACATTGCAGTGATCGGGGGTTTCCGTGCTTTTTTTTCTCTTCATTATCTGGACTTTTTTTTCTCAGTTCGTGCTCTTTTCAGGGTTTTCCCCCTTTTTCTCCTCTCGCTCACATGGACCCTTTAGAAAATGAATTTTTTGAAACTCTTCAAAGGCTTTTTTTAAAACCAGGATTTCTTGATCAGCGGCACAATGACTCACCGGACTGCTTGCTTTTCAGCCACGCTTCCGTTCTATGGAGCTATTCTCAGCCTTCTAAGGTATGTAGCTTTCTTTCACTCTATTCAGGTACTTTTTTAAAAAATTCTTCACTTGTTTGCTGTTTTACCCGTGGTCTTCAAGCTTATATCTTGTCTTCTCACCACTGCTGCCACCACATCATGAATTTTTTGTGTTATCTTCAGCAGCACAATGAGGTACATGGATTCCAGTTCCTTGAAGATCTCTAGAAGGTTTATTAACAGCTAAACTAGCACATCGAATACAGAGCAAACTATATACAGAACCTTTGCCCAGAGTTTTACAATGCAGAGAGACCATGGGTTCTAGTCACATGACTACATCCTGGTACTTAGCTCATTAGCATACTGAGTTCTTAAAGGGACATCACTCTTAAAGCGATCACACAACACACTCCAGCATTGGCGGCCATGTCTTCAGTTGCCTGGGCCTGAAGCTCTGGAATTCCTAAATGCCCTAAATCTCTCTGCCTTTGTACCTCTCTCTCCTCCTTTAAATTGCTCCTTAAGACCAAACTTTTAGTCACTTGTCCAAATATTTTCTTACATTTCTCAGCATTAAATTTTATCTGATATTGCTTCAGTGAAGCACCTTGGGACATTTTACTACATTAAAGGTGTTATATAAATGCATGTTCTAATTGTTATTATTGCTCTCTGTGGGCATAAGCTGAGAACAAGAAGGGAAAGAAATGCATTTCTAACAAACCCCTAAAATATATATTGCAGCTGATCACACAGAACTGAGCCAATGTGCGCATACTATCTGGTGAAACATCCAGCTCTTCTGCTCAATGTTTTGAACACTGAGAGAATGTAATGTTTGCTCAGATGCTTCTTGTGAATACTGTTTGAACCGTGACTGCAATGAGATAGAGTAAACACTCTGACCAAGTCTGCTTTTAGTTCCAGAAAAATAGTCCAGCACGTCACCCTGCGGTGAGTTTGTTTATGCTGAGTAAGTGTTATTTATACAATAGCCTACAGCCCAGGCTGCAGAGGTATAATTTGTGCTTTGTTCAGCTCTTACATTATCCCTTGCTACTCCCTTCCTTCCGGAATATTCCACATGTGTGAAACAGTATGTACTTTCAAGGACATTGAATATTTGTTACCTCACTATTGTCTGTGTTATGATTTTGATAACAAATCTTCAGGCCTACCTTTCGTTTTTTGGTAGTAGCAATTTTACTTTGATTTTCTTCTCAGAGTCTTTTTTCCCTACAGCTAGACATTAGCACACAGAACAGGATAGCACACAGATCCAGTCTGCAGACTTGTCTGTGTCCACTGTTATCACTGCTCCATGACTGGTCAACAGATGGGGCAGAATGGGCCTTTTCAATTTCAGTTCTACTGGAGAATGGAAAGAAAGACTTGCATTTATATAACATCTTTCATGAACTCAGGGCGTCCAAAAGCACTCTTACAGCCAATCAAGTACTTTTTTGAAGTGCAGTCACTGTTGTAATGTAGGAAACGCGGCAGCCAGTTTGCGCACAGCAAGATCCCAATGTGTTAACGACCAGATAATATGCTTTTTAGTGATGTTGATAGAGAAGTATTTATTGGCCAGAATACCAGGGAGAAGTCCCCTACTCTTCTTCAAAATAGTGCCATGGGATCTCTTACTTCAGCCTTGAGAAGACGGGGACAAAACCAGAGAATGCTGAAAATGCTGTTTCAGATTTCCAGCATCCACAGTATTTTGTTTTTGTATTAGAGAAGACGGGGCCTTGGTTTAATGTCTCATCGGAAAGTCAACATCCGACAGTGCAGCGCTGCCTCAGTACTGATACTGGGAGTGTCGGCCTGGGTTATGTGCTCAAGTCTCTAGACAGGTTCTTGAGATAAAAGATAGTTTTACCAGTCTTCACCCCTGGTGCGATGTTAAATGGGAATGCAGGTGGGAGAAAACACTAGTAGCATGATGACAATTCTGTGACTTACGCGCCCAGGAATGTAACTCAGGTGTGAAGCCTCACAGCTGTTCCCCTGATATGCTTCTGTTACAATCTCAATCAGTTTAGTGAGTCATGATCATCAATAATATTACTAAAGAACCTTGGTACCTATGCTCAACCCAACAACAATGAACCAGTTTAAGAGTTTCATCAATGTGTACTAGACCCCATCAAACAAGCTCCTCTCAATTTCCATAAATCGCGATGGATAATGGTGAATAATCCCATATGACAGCCTGATTTTACACCATTTTATGATTGGGAAATTAACATCTGTAGGATAATCTTGCAACTTTGCGCCATTGATAAGGAAACTTGTCTATGTGCCGTCTGCACATTGGAAGTGTTAGAGTCTTGCTCACAATCTTGTTGTAGTGCACACCCAGAATTTATTCTATGTACTCCTCACGGGCATGGATCCCCACCATCACCACAAACTCAGGAAAGTTATCAACTTTTAAATAAGTAATGGGAATGAATAAATCAAGGCCAGTAAAGTATCGAGTGGCTTGAGAGGTTGGGCCGTAACTACTTGCGCTACACTTGTATCACTTATGATGTCCATTGAGCTCCCAGAGTAGTGATCCATGTATGGGAGAAAGCTGAAGTAGAATGCAGTGTCCTCAGATCACTGTGATAAATTTGAAGATGTACCAAGCTGAAAGGTTATTACTTATGCTAACGTTATAGAATTTTATAGCATTGTGCATCACTGGTTCAATCAATAACCACAAGATATTATTTGTGGTTTCCATACAGCAGAAGATTAAGTTAAGACAAACACTGCATAAAGTGGAGCAATATCTTTTTCATCTGTAGATCATTAAAAATATTTTTAATTTTAGAAATGGCTGTTGTGGTACTTTCAACAACAACTTGCATTCATAAAACCCCTTCAATGTAGGTAAATGTCCCATGCACTTCACAGGAGCATTATAAAGCAAAATGTGACAGAAAACCACATAAGGAAGTATTAAGACAGTTGATCAAAAGCTTGATCAAACAAGTAGTTTTTAAGGCGCTTTTTCATTCGTTCATGGAATGTGGGCGTCGCTGGCTAGGTCAGCATTTGTTGCCCATCCCTACTTGCCCTTGAGAAGGTGGTGGTGAGCTGCCTTCTTGAACCGCTGCAGTCCATTTGGGGTAGGTACACCCACAGTGCTGTTAGGGAGGGAGTTCCAGGATTTTGACCCAGTGACATTGAAGGAACAGCGATATAGTTCCAAGTCAGGATGGTATGTGAATTGGAGGGGAACTTGCAGGTGGTGGTGTTCCCATGTATCTGGTGCCATTGTTCTTCTAGGTGGTAGAGGACGCAGGTTTGGAGCATCTCAAAGGAAGAGAGAGAGAGGCAGAGAGGCTTAGGGAGGAAATTTCCAGAGCTTACGGCCCAGGGAGCTGAACGCACAGCCACCAATGTTGGGACAATGAAAATTGGGGATGCACAAAAGGTCAGAATTGGAGGTGCTCAGAGACCTCAGAAGGTTGTAGGGGTGAAGGAGGTTACAGAGATAGCGAGAAGCAAGGCCATGGAGAGATTTGACAACTAGGATAAGAATTTTAAAATTGAGGCTTTGTCGGTCTAGGAGTCATCGTAGGTCAGTGAGAAAAGTGGTGATGGGTGTTGAGTTTCTCTGTTCAGCTGGTCCTAGAAAGCTAGTCTAAGCTGATCCTCCCTCATAACATGGAGCAGGCTCCTCTGGGATCAACTACTTTACTCTAGTGAAGGTTCTGGCCTTCAGAAGACCTCAAGAGGGACTCACGCCAAATCACAGGCAAAGTCCGCTAGACTTTTCCAGGTAGTAAAGGGAGGACTTTCCCATTGAAACCCAGTAACTGCATCCCTCCCCTGATATGCCCCGTGACACGGAGAGCAGTGCTGGTGGAAGATTCACCTGCATCCTGAATTTATATACTACCTTCCAGGATATGCTACATTTTCTGGTCATGTGACATTGATATGGATGGCTTTGCAAAATGATTGTCACTCTAACGAGTGATTAGTTATATAGAATTAGCTCATAATAGTTATAAGCAAGGTCTTTTCAGTATAGTCAAGCATCATCTAGGATCTCACTCCTGAAAATTGGGAAGAAAGGATTATGTCTTTATCTGATTAAAAGTAAAATCAATTAATTTGCTTTTACATGGCCAGAGTACTTACTGTTTTTCATATTCTAAAAGGCTGTGAGAAGCATTAAATGTGTTCTTGGATATATTCCCAGTATGTCCCGGCTGCTTATCAATAATGGCTGAAGATTAAAAGATTGCTGCCTGATTTTCTTTCATAATTAGAGCCAGAAGGGGCAAGTACAGAGCTGGGCATTGGCCTAGGAGGAGGGATCGGCCAGATTGTAATCGCCACAGATCTAACAATAAATGGCCAAGTAACAATTTTGCTTCTGAAGTAACAGTGTAATGATACTTTAGGGTGGAAATTGGACATCAATATGAGTAGAAAGGACTAATTGTGAGCTCCAAAAACGCCTGAGATGTGTCCAACACCTTACTGGGTCCATTAATTTTTCAGGCATCGCTGGTGACTACCTACAGCAGGCATTCGGCCCCTTGCAGATGCTAATATGGGGGCTAATGGCTGCTTTAGGACCCCTTTGCTGAAATCGGACTGTCCTGCACTGGCCCTGCTGTGGAGCAGCCTAATCATATAGAGTCATAGAATGGTTACAGCACAAAAGAATGCCATTCAGCCCATCAAGCTCATTCTGGCTCTCTACAAGAAGAATTTAGCTTGTCCCAATCCTCTGTCCTTTCCCTGTAGCCCTGCAATTTTTTTTTTTCAGTTAAGTATCCAATTCCCTTTTGAAAGTCACGATTGAATCTACCTCCTCCACACTCTCCGGCAGTGCATTCCACATCCTAACCACTCACAGCGTAATAAAGATTTTCCTCATGCACCACACTTTCAGAAGGATATTAAGGAAATAGAGAGGATGCAGAAAAGATTCATGAGAATTGTTCCAGGGATGAGGAACTTCACTTACGCGGATAGATTGGAGAAGCTGGGCCTGTTCTGCTTAGAGAAGAGAAGGTTGAGAGGAGATTTGATAGAGGTGTTCAAAATCATGAAGGGTCTCGACAGAGTAGACAGGGAGAAACTGTTCCTATTGGCTAAAGGATCCAGAACCAGAGGACATTGATTTAAGGTGATTGACAAAAGAAGCAACAGTGACTTGAGGAAAAACTTTTTTAAGCAGCCCAATCAGAGGGCCCACCCCCAGCCCAGAAGGAGGCCAGCAGGTTTTACCTGACGCTGTACTGGGGGCCTGAGATGTCCACCCACCGCTGCTAAAATACCAGCAGCAGTGGGAGGAGGCCCTTAGGTGGAAGCTAATTGGCCACTTAAAGGCCCTGATTGGCCCTGGGGCGGGCGAGACGTTTCTCACCGCTGCTGCTCGCGTAAAATTGCAGTGGGGGCGGGAAAGCGTCAGGCACAGCAGCCCCTCCCACTCAATTTTACATCCCCTCACCTCCGCCACCAGCCCGCTTCTGTGGAGGCTGTAAAAGTTTGGCCCTGAGTTTAAAATGAAGGCTAACGCTTCCAGTGCAGTACTGAGAGAGTGTTACTCTGTCAGAGGTGTTGTCTTTTGAATGAGATGCTATACTGTGCCCCTGTTTATTCTCTCAGGTCAACATAGAGAATTCCGTGGGCATTAATTGAAGAGCAGGGGAGTTATCTCACTGTCCTGGCTGATATTTATCCCTCAATCAACATCACTAAAACAGATCATCTGGTCATTATCACATTGCTGTTTGTGGGAGCTTGCTGTGCGCAGATTGGCTGCTGTGTTTTCCAACATTACAACAGCGACTACACTTCAAAAAGTACTTCATTGGCTGTAAAGCACTTTGGGATGTTATGAAATAGTGGATATAAATGCAAGTTTTTCTTTTTCCTTTTTTATATCACAGCTGCACATGAGGGCGAATATCAATAATAAAACTCAACAACTACAAGAATAACTTGCGTTTTTATAGCGCCTTTAAGGTAGTAAAATGACCCAAGGCACTTCACAGGAACCTTAGCAGACATCATTTGACATTGAGCTAGATAAGGAAATATCAGGTCAGGTGAGCAACAGCTTGGTCAAAGGGAGAGGTTTTAAGGAGCATCTTACAGGAAGAGAGAGAGGTGGAAAGGCAGAGAGGTTTAAGGAAGGAATTCCAGAGCTTTGGACCTCGGCAGCTGAAGGCACGGCTGCCAATGTTGGAACAATTAAGATCGGGGAATTGGAATTATTAAAATTATCAACATCTCTTTTTTTGCCCTTCTGTCTACTCCATTCCCATCAATAAATATTTATTTGTCCCTCATGGAGGTTTGGGTCCCTGAGGTACCATGATTTGAATGACTTGAGCAAATCTATAACCTCGCAAATCTAAAATAGCTGTGTGCCTTCCACAGATATTATAAACTCAGTGACTTGTAATAAAATTTCATAACACTGTCTATTATTAATGTTCTTGTCGGACTAGGGTTGCAGTTTGCTCACCAAATTGACTCCCTGCTGTATTTATTTTGTGCCATACTGAGATAGTGGTTCTGATGAGTTTGAAATGCTGTCAATTCAAACACTTTAGATATGTGACACTCTCAATTCAGGTCATCTCAGCCTGAGGGAGAATCTGCACAGTTTTAAAATACCTTTGTCAAGGTACATAGTCAGACTGGTCATTCATTGTAATCAGACTACCAATCATATTCAGAATGCCTCAAAGGTAATCAACATTATTTTAACTGCTGTCTCATAGGCTCACACTCCCACGATTCAGGCTGTCAAGCAAAGCGCCTCCCATGAAGACTTCCCTATGTTTAATAAACAGGCTTTCTGCACTCCAAGCTCGGGGGAGTGCTGCACTGTCAGAGGTGCCATCTTTTGGATGGCACATTGAACCGAGGCCCCCATCTGTCCTATCAGGTGAACGTAAAAGATCCCACGGCCACTATTTCAAAGGAGAGCAGGAGTGTTCTCCCTGGTGGCCTGGCCAATATTTATCCCTCAACCATAATCACCAAAAGAGATGATCTGGTCATTATCACATTACTGTTTTTGGGATCTTGCAGTGCTCAAATCGGCTGCTGCATTTCCTCCTTTAAAGCTCCAAAGCACTTGACATCGTGCACAGTGCTATATAAATGCAATTTCTTTCTTCCTTCTGTAGCTGCCACTCTGCTCTTCCTATTGGTACGATCAGGTGAGGAGGGGTCGAAGGGCTCCCCTTTTTTCCCTCTCCTTGTTTGACCACAACAGGTTTATTTCTTTTTTAAAGTGGATACACTTGCCAATTCAGTGAGTGTTTAACTATTTAAGTTTTATGATCATAAAAAGAACCAATTGGACAGGTTTTCTTGAGTTTAACAAAGAAAGAGGTTAGCTATATAGTACCTAAATTGATCTAAGTAAAATAATAAGCTACGCTCCAACTTTCACACATACACACACACACTCGAGGTTCACACACAGACACAAATAGGTTACAGAGTGGGGAAGGATAAATGGGTCGGATTCAAGTCTGGAACAATAAAAGGGGGTATACAGTCTGTGGAGGTTGGTGACTTGGTTGCCTTCAGGCTAAACTTGGTGGTCCTGAAGCTTCCGGTTCGTAGATGTGGACAGTTGATTCATTGGCTCACTTGGAGACAGTGGTGCAGATGATTTCCTTCATTGGGTCTCTGTCTGCAGCAGTGATAGGCCTAGGTGGCTATGGCCAGCAGGCAGGGTTCGATGCTTGCAAGGTGGACTGGAGAGAGAGAGCGAGAGGAGGGATCCCACTTGGGTCTTCTCTTGTCAGTCTCTAGTTGCTTGTCTGGCTGCTGCAGAGAAAACACCAGCTTAAACACACAGATGGTGGGATTGCCATATGACCATCACCCAGTGATTCAACACCAAGGTTGCTAGCGTGTATTCCCTCTTGCAACTTAATCAGCCCATATCTAGGAATTGCCTTCTCTCAACCAGCGTCCCATCCTTCAAGTGATTAGGTTTAAGTCATTCGTCTCCACCAATTTAATGTCCAAGTGATGGCCTTAATGTCCTGCTAATGGGAGCAGGTTAGGTAGTACACGCAGATTCTCCAGGTCATTGTTCTTGCTGGGACTGTGCAGACAACTCGTCTCCACCTCAATGCATTGGAATGTGGAGTATAGTGATGCCAACTTAGCTGCTAGTAAAGTCACCTTTTATCTGATTCTATTTCTTTTAAGTCTCATTCATGTTTCCAGCTGGTGGATTAAAAAATTATCAATTCGACATAGCACACTTTCATAACACGATGAAGGTGCAGTGCTGACCTCTTGCCAATCTCAAAATGACCTAAACTCACCTCTTAAACAGTAGCACTGCTTATCTTGTCTTTACACAGCCAACAGCTTCAGTCTATAGATGGCTGCATTCCACATCTCACTGCCACGAGACCTTCCAGAGTGTGACGTGAATTCCATTGCTGATAGCTCTGGACAGCAAAATGGCAAAAAGAAATATACGCTTTTTTACAGCGGAGATCAAAAAAACTGTAAACAACCTGGTTACAGCAAAATGTATAGTTAAAAGATCATGCGTCAAAATAATTTTCTCACTCTCGTTTTACAATGGCCTCCCTCTGTGACCAATAATTGTTCTTTACAATTTCCATTCTACCATGAAATATGCTCCCATTTTTCTTATTATCAAGTCACTTTGGAAGCCATAAGTCATGAAATTGGATTACATTGAGCATCCTGTGCCCATTCCTCCATCTGAAAAATGATGCCTCTTTAACTGGCTCACAGAAATTGCAACATGCTTGTAAACTGCACTGTAACTTCGCCTGATTCCCTGCTTTTGTTATAGGTTGCAACCCAATCCATAAATTAAGCTGCCCTCTATTTGAGAGCAGCTTCAGTGTTTGTATTTCAAGAATTTCCCTTTCATGCTGTCAATCCCAATCTAGCATTGCTCTCATGAGTACAGTCAATGTGTTCAACCTGATTCGGCAGCCTAAGTGCAGTAATACAGGAGGCCAAAGATCCTTCGTAAAGAACAAGTCTGAAGACTGCTTAACATTCTGATTTTAGGGAGCAAGTTGCAATATTCAATCCAAGAAAAGCAACTGGAAACTTTGTGGGATATTTCCCAGCCTCTTAGGATGCAGTCAAACAAACAATGATTCTTGCAATTTGCAGAAATGGGTTTTGTTCCCCAAACAAGTTTTTCACAACACAGGAAAACAATTTTTAAAATAAAGAAGGATCTCCTCTTTCTCCCACTCCACCAGCCGCAGCCCCCCACCAAACCCACCACCCCCCCCCCCACCCCCCACCCCACAACCTCCTCCCCAACCCCACCATGTTTTGGCAGGAGTCTCAGATTAAAGTTCGGGAAGTTGGTTCCTGCCAATTTTCCAATGGGTCTACATCCTGGGTGATTTTAATTGCCCACCTGCCCATTTTCTTTGGCTAGAGGAAAGGGTTAAAATCACCTCTGGAGCCTTGGGTTTTTCTTTTTGAATCAAGTGGCCGACAGTCTAATGTGACTGTCACATCACCATAAACCTCCCAAGCACAAAGATAATCCATACCATTAAGCATCACCACATGCAAGTTTCCCTCCTAGCCATACCCCATCCTGACTTGGAACTATATCGCCGTTCCTTCACTATCGTTAGGTCCGAATCCTGGAACTCCCTTCCTAACAGCACTATGTGGGTGTACCTACCCCACATGGACTGCAGCAGTGCAAGAAGGCAGCTCACCACCACCTTCTTAAGGGCAATTAGGGATGGGTAATAAATGCTGGCTTTGTCAGGGATGCCCACATTCCATAAACGAATAAAAAAAAGTAAAGCCAATTACACCGTACTCCAGGATTTAGAATTTGTGCTGCATTTTTCCAAACTGTTGGCAGGAATTTCACTGGAATCCTCCCGATGGGCTGCTGTAACTTCATCAGAAGTCACATTTACCTTGTTTAGTGGTGATAACGAGAACTCTGGAGAAAATTACCAGCTTAATATTTAAAGGCTGCATAACCTAGTAGGGTGATTGCTTGTTCCCACAGAATAAACACCAAATTAGGGAACAGCATTGTGGATGTATCTATACTGCACGGTTTAGGAAGGGGGCTCACTGCCACTTTCGCAAGGGCAATTAGGGATGGACAATAAATGCTGGCCAGTGACGCCTCCCCTGCTCCTCTTTGAAATAGTGACCCAGGTCATTTACATCCACTTGAGGGTGGCAGATGGAGCCTCAGCCATCTAAAAGACAGCAACTCTGATAGTGCAGCACTCCCTCAGTACCACACTGAGAATATCAACCTGTATTGTGTGCTCAGGTTCCTTGAGTGAGAGGACTATGATCTTCTGATTCCGAAGTCAGAGTGCTACCCACTGAATCACAGCTGACACCTAATCAGCTAGTACCTGATATAGAGCCTGTGATGATAATAAGCTAGTGGCAAATTAGCAGGGGAAATGGCCATTGCTGGGGACATTTAATCCATCCTGAGATATTATTTTAATCCATGCGGTAAGTCGCTGATTTGAATAACTTTATCTACACCGCAATGATTTTCCCTCTCATTGGATTCAAGTAATTTCCCCAAGGCAGTTCAAATATTTATGCTCTTCTCTGCAATCAGTGAAAAATTATGTAGAACATTTCATCCTTGAATCATTAATATGGGGGTGGAATCAGAAAGTTTTAACAATTGCCCTGCCTGATTGGTTTAACTGAATCACTTTCATCCAGTTAAGTGTGTTTTACGTCCAAGTAATGTCTGTAGTTTGTGGGTGTAGCTGTTAATTTCATTCTTCTGTATTGTCACAGATGAAATAACCCACTATAGTAATTTTGTTGCTGACTGTAGACATTAGCAAGAGGTTAAAGGGGAGCTCCTGTTCACATTAAGTTGAAGTAATTGTTTTGCTTCAGCTCATTTCTTTTGATGGATAAGGCCCTGGATCTTTTGTTACTTTTCCAAAGTGTGATTTATTTAGTTCAGTTACACTCACTCTCACCAGAGTCAGCAGGGCAAATGTCACTCCAGGATCTGAGCACATCCTAATCTAGACTGACACTTCAGTGCAGTGTTGAAGGAGAGCTGCATTGTCTTTGCAAAAGATATCAAACCAAGGCACTGACTGCTATTACATAGATATAAAAGATCCCAGGACACTAATTGAAGAAGGGCAGGGAATTCTCCTGATTAATGTTCCTCCCTCAACCACACCAGCAAAAAGAAAAGCCAGTGGTGATTTATCTCATTTGCTGTCAGTGGAATCTTGCTGTGCACAAATTGGCTGCTGCATTTACCCACACAACGACAGTGACTGCACTTCACAAGTATTTAATTGGCTCTGTGCAGGGCTCTGTGCCCTGAGGATGTGCATGGAGCTATATAAATGCAAGTTCTTTCTCTTTTCTTGTTCGTGGATTAAAAAGTTTTGAATTTGTCCCTTCATCCAGTTACCTCCAACAGTCAGCAAAATGGCAAGCTCATCACTCAAATTGTGGCTTCAGTTTTAATCCGCCATGTACTGATGAAGTTTGTTGCTAATTTGGAAAGAAAGAAAGACTTGCATTTCTATAGCGCCTTTCACAACCTCAGGACAGCCCAAAGTGGTTTGCAGCCAATGATGTGCATTTGAATTGTATCACTGTTGTAATCTAGGAGAACATGAAAACATAATCCTACTTCCTGAAATGTAAAATGACACCTTTAACCCTCCCTTATACCTTTTAGCTTGCATTGACCTTAAACCTGTTTGGCACATTGCAGCATCTCATCGTTACTGCAGGAAATGCAATGACAACACAAGCTGCTCATAGAATTATCAGGTAATGAGCAGCATACTGCACCCCCAGAAGCTTATGTTAAATTCATGATTGGTAGTGCAGCTAATGGTGTCATTCTTAGTTGTTTAATGATGGATGAATTATTGAAAGATGTCCCCACTAGGACAGGTTGGTGAACTGCTTGCATTGGGAGATGAATTAAACTAAAACTCTTACTGTGACATTTAGCTTCACTGTGGCTTTTCCGAAGCTATGTAGAAAATTGCGTACGTCAGCAAAATTGGACAGAATTGCGTTGAGACAAACCGACTGCTGTCCGGATAGGAAAGCTCCTGATTTGGGACACATTTATTAATAAATGGGGAGGGGATGGGGGAAATAAACTTGACTGATTTGATACTAAAGTTTTTTTTCTCTTTTGGAAATAAATTACAAAACAAAACACAGTAAAAGGGGAAGTTAATCTTACTAGAGTGAACCCAACTCCTGCAGCCTCAACATCACAAGCTGCATGAGCTCCTTTCGACTGTCTTAACATATCATCCAAAAAGAATGCCATCCCCACTCCACTCCCAATCACGCCAGCTAACTGTGTCTTAGATTAATCTACAGTTTCTCCACAACTCTACCCTACAGGAAGACTATTTCAAGCATTCTGACCCTTTTGTGTGAAAGACTTTATATAGAGACATTCATGACCTCTAGGCATCCAAAAGTATTTCATAGAATATAAAACACATTACTTTGAAGCTTTGTACAGTGGGGAGACACACTTACTCTTCAAATAGTGCCTCACAATTATTTATATCCACCTGAGAGGGCAGGTAGGGCCTCAGTTCAACATCTCATCTGAAAGACGTAACTTCTAACAGTGCAGCACTCCCTCAGTACTGCAGTGGGAGGGTCAGCTCAGATTCTGTGCTCAAGTCCCTAGAGTGGTGCTTGAGCCCCTGATTCATTTGCAAGAGTGCTTTCCACTGAGCCACATTCTTTCTGGTGCCTATCCTAAACTTTCCTTTCACCATTTTTAGCCTGTTCTCCTAGTCCTGCTGTCTTGGCCTACTTTGAAATTATACTCCAGATCCATTTTATGTATCACCGTATCCTGTGTTTTTGGGTGGGATGAAGAGGGGCAGGAGGAGGCTTGTGTGAAACATAAACACTGGCATGGACTAGCTAGGCCGAAAGGCCTGTTTCTGTGCTGTAAATTCGATGTAATTTACAATGTTCTCTCTCAGTCACCTCCTTTCAAGGCTAAAGAGATCCAGTTTATCCAGCCTTTTCTCATACTTTGATACTAGCTCACAGTTCCTCCCTCAGCCACCTCCGTGGTTTAAATGATTTCCTTGTGTCCCATAGACCTGACCTGAAGGCAGACCTCGAGAGATGGGTCTGACCAGGGCACGGTGCAGCTTCAGCGTGACATCTTCCAACTCATTTTCAACTGGCCTTGCAACCTAATCCAGCATTCCGTTGGCTTTGTTTGTTGCTGATCCATACAGATTTGGCACATTAAGTGCTGAACCAACACTATATTGTGACTGCTCAGACTATGTTGATGTTGGCTTGTCAGAGTCAATGAAATTGGGACGACCTGGATACCATTCGACACTGTAAACATCTCCAGCTTAGTAACCTTTGAGGGCGGCACAGTGGCGCAGTGGTTAGCACCGCAGCCTCACAGCTCCAGGGACCCGGGTTCGATTCCGGGTACTGCCTGTGTGGAGTTTGCAAGTTCTCCCTGTGTCTGCGTGGGTTTTCTCCGGGTGCTCCGGTTTCCTCCCACAAGCCAAAAGACTTGCAGGTTGATAGGTAAATTGGCCATTATAAATTGTCACTAGTATAGGTAGGTGGTAGGGAAATATAGGGACAGGTGGGGATGTTTGGTAGGAATATGGGATTAGTGTAGGATTAGTATAAATGGGTGGTTGATGTTCGGCACAGACTCGGTGGGCCGAAGGGCCTGTTTCAGTGCTGTATCTCTAATCTAATCTAATCTAAATTGTTGTTGTTTGCTCTGTTTTTGAAGGGCAATCTCACGAGCTTTGGGCATCCCCTGTGATGCTGGATTTGTCAAAACCTTGATCCACCCACGGCTGTTTATTGCAATTTCTCTAAATGCTGATGCCAGTTTCAGTTGGCAAGCTAACGTAATCTCTGCTGACATGTTCTCCTCTCACACTTGCAGGTCTCCTTTAGAAATAAACACTTGCATTTATAATAGTGCCGCTAATGCAACAAGACATCTCAAGGTGCTTTACAGGAGCATAATCAGGTAATATTAAATATCAAGCCCCACATGGCCAAACGCTTGGTCAAAGAGGGAGGTTTTAAGGAGCTTCTTACAAGAGGAAAGGGAGTCAGAGAGGTTGGGGGAGGGAATTCCAGGGCTTAAGATCTTCAATCCACTTCACAGCATTCTGAAACTAACAGTGACTACTTTCCCTTGTCATTTCTTCTCTGATCTTTGCTGCTCCCAGATTATGTGAGTCAGGGGGGTGGGGGACGGGAGCAAGGAATGGGGAAGGAAAGGGTAGCATTTATTCATGATGTTCCAGGCATCATAAGGTGTGGGGCAGCTTTGATGGACAAGTTGGTCTTTTCCTATTCGTCAGTTGTATGTTCAGAACCTAGAACCTTCTGACTCAGAGACAAGAGTGTTCCCGGCGAAACCAAGCTGCAGCAATGCACAGCAATGCCTCCCTTATAAAGCCCCTCAAACAGGAACAGGAGGGCAGGAACAGGAGGGCAGGAACAGGAGGGCAGGAGCAGGAGGGCAGGAGCAGGAGGGCAGGTGCAGGAGGGCAGGAACAGGAGGGCAGGAGCAGGAGGGCAGGAGTAGGAGGGCAGGAACAGGAGGGCAGGAGCAGGAGGGCAGGAACAGGAGGGCAGGAGCAGGAGGGCAGGAACAGGAGGGCAGGAACAGGAGGGCAGGAACAGAAGGGCAGGAACAGGAGGGCAGGAACAGGAGGGCAGGAGCAGGAGGGCAGGAGCAGGAGGGCAGGACCAGGAGGGCAGGATCAGGAGGGCAGGAACAGGAGGGCAGGTGCATGAGGGCAGGAACAGGAGGGCAGGAGCAGGAGGGCAGGAGCAGGAGGGCAGGAACAGGAGGGCAGGTGCATGAGGGCAGGAACAGGAGGGCAGGAGCAGGAGGGCAGGAGCAGGAGGGCAGGAACAGGAGGGCAGGAACAGGAGGGCAGGAGCAGGAGGGCAGGAACAGGAGGGCAGGAGCAGGAGGGCAGGAACAGGAGGGCAGGAACAGGAGGGCAGGAGCAGGAGGGCAGGAAGCCACATTATTCCCCATTGTGATTGCATTTCCCTCCATGCTTGTTCATAAAATTTCCCTGCAGTTAAAATCGCAAAACATCACATAAAGGCCAACACAGAACAGTGACACTCTACATGGCGGAGAGTCTGTCGGAGACCCTGATCTTTACTCAGGCAGGTTTGCCAAGTGTGAGGGAGGAGATCTTGTCAGGAGAAATGCCATGGAGTTTTAACCTCAGAGCATTCATGTCTTTTTAATACGTTTCCCACCTGGAAGGCAGCCTGATTGATCGGCTTGTCTCCCCGCTGGGCAGGGAATGCTCTGCTTGGTGGGTACAGTGTGGTTTACAGCAAGGATCACAATGAGACCGTCGTCAAAGATGAGGGGTCGGGAGAGTCCGTGATCATTGGGGTTGGGGTGAGGGCTGTTCCAATCGCTGGAGAAGTTAACAGGTTAGTTTGGTGGGCAGGGTGGGCTGTGGGAGAGGGGGGTGCAGGGCGGTGGGGTCGGGGGAGCACTCCTACTCCTCCTGGCCCACAAGCAGTGCTGGAAAGTTACTTAATTCTTCCATTCAGCTGTCCTCACCTCCCTTTAGCTGCTGAGTTTCCTGATGCCTGGGAAACCCGCCAGCTAGGGTTAAACCAGGAAGGGAGATGAAATCTGAACCAGGCAGCCTCATTATAATATTTAAATGACGAAGCTGTCTGCCCGCCCCCATGACCCACCTCCCTTAAAACTGGAAGTGGGTGGGTTCAAGGCACTTTGGGGTGGGTTTGAGATCTTTTACATCTTAACTTCCCACACACCCCAAACCATCCGTTTTTGAGGGTTAAAATGCCCCCTATTGCACCTTCCACATGCATTACTTCAGGATTAATGCAGGAAACAGTTTTTCCCTGGTAGCTGTGGAGACGCAATATGTTCCAAAGCATTTGTTTAACAGACTGGAACGGCAGGCAGGGTAGTCTTAATGTTGAACTCAGTTTGTAGGAGTGCTCTTTTTTTGCTTGTTCGAAGTGTTAGATTTTCTCATTGGCAATTTGCTGTCAGACTCCAACAGTTTAACCTGTGGACACAATGTCAGCCTGGTAAAGCCCTTATCCTGATGGTGTCCTCAACCAGCTGTATGAAGCCAATTATCTAGCTTATTGCCCCAATTCTATTTCAAAGCAGTGGTGATAAAGACAATGAGAAGTTGAAAGTACATTTGTTCCATCCTTAACTACACCTGTCTCCTCCTCTTGGATTCCTGGTGGTGTATTCTTATCCTTCTTTTCAAATCACTCTATAGCCTCGCCCCTCCCTATCTCTGTAACCTCCTCCAGCCCCACAACCCTCCGAGATCTCTGCACTCCTCTAATTCTAACCTCTTGCGCCTCTCCAATTTCCTTCGCTTCACCAGTGCCTTGGCCCTAAGCTCTGGAATTCCCTCCCTAAACCTCTCTAACTCTCTCTCCTCCTTTAAGAGGCTCCTTAAAACCTATCTCTTTGAACAAGCTTTTGGTCACCTGTCCTGATATCTCCTTATGTGACACGATGTCAAACTTTGTTTGATAATGTTCCTGTGAAGCACCTTGGGATGTTTTATTATGTTACAAGTGCTATAAAAAGGCAAGTGGTTGTTGTTAGAAACAGTGCAGAGAAGATCCACAATGCTGCTCCCTAAAGCCAGGGGATGGAATTATGAGGAAGGACAGAAGAACTTTGCTGCCCCAAAAGCAGCCAACTAAGAGGGGTCCACGTCGAGTGCAGGATATAGTAAGTGGCATAGAAAAGAATTTCCGGATTTTGTCCCAGCAATGATGAAGGAACTGGTGAGTCAGGATGGTATGTGACATGGAGAGAGATCTTGCAGGTGGTGGTGTTCCCATGCATCTGCTGCCTTTGTCCTTCTAGGTGGTAGAGGTCGCGGGTTTGGAAGGTACTGTCAAAGGAGCTTTGATGAGTTGCTGCAGTGCATCTTGTAGATGGTACACACTGCTGCCACTGTGCATTGGTGGTGGAGGGAGTGAATGTTTAAGCCAATGGATGGGCAGCCAATCGAACAGACTGCTTTGTATTTTCTAATAGTATCAGAGCAATATTACAGTAATAAAGCAACTTGTGACAGCTTGGGAGATTTGTGACGGAAATATTAGTGGCACAGTTTGTGACCTCAGTATTTATAGGCTATCTGGTAGTTATGGCAGCAATCAAAATTGGGAATGCTCAAGAGGCCAGAGCAGGGCAGGTATCTTGGAGGGTTGTGGGGTTGGAGGAAATTACAGAGATAGGAAGGGGCAAGGCCATGGAGGACTTTGAAAATAAGTGAGAGAATTTTAAAATCTAGGCATTTCCAATGGTGCAGCACTCCGAGTGTCAGCATTGTTTGTAATGCTCAAGTCCCTGGAGCGGGCTCGACCTCACACTGCTCTGAGTAAGAGGTAAGTCTGCTACCCTCTGAGCCACAGCTGACACCTAAACCTTGATGGTTGGTTTTGTAAAACCAAAGGTAGATTTTAAGAGTTGGTGACTTACTTGAAGAGCGTACAATACATATCATTGACAAGTCCCATGAAAAGCATTCTCTACAGGCGGGAGGTTGTTGTTGTACTGTCTAATCTTATTCTAAACCTTCCAAAATAATGAGCCCATGATGCTTTTGTACTGTTGCAGTTGATTATGATCCATGCAGAACCAGCACAATATAATACACCACTGGCTCTAATTGTTCGAGCTCAAACCCTTCTTGATTTTCACTCATAAATTGTGAAGAATTAATTTGTCATCCAGCTCTGGTTGGCAGAAATGATCCTTCACATGCATTTCTGTGAGCTGTCAGCCCTCTTCTCATCCCTTCTGTCTCTCTGTCAGCTGTTACTGCCATCTGCGGTCTGTGCTGTCATTTGTTAGATTACAAGCACAAAATGTCAAAGAGCTTTGCTGTCTTTGTCCTCCGATTGTCTGCCAGGATATCAGCTTATCATTCACAATCTTTGTGCACAAGGTGAGAGGTCTGTGCGTCTGACATGGAAATAATATCCTGGTGAGAATGGGTGGAAAGCCGTGCTTGTATCTTCATAGAGACTCTGTAACAGCAGGTTCCAGAGACACTCATTACTACCATCCTCTGACTCCCAGCATGTTACTTGTTTGGCCCAGATTCATGTGCTTGATTCTTTCTAGGTCAATGCGTGAATATGTCTGAGGGTGTGTGTGTCTCAGTGAGTGTGAGAGTGTCTGAGTGTAGTTGTCTCAGTGAGTGTGTGTGTGTGTGTCTCAGTGAGTGTGTCTGAGTGTGTGTGTCTCAGTGAGTGTGTGTGTGTCTCAGTAAGTGTATGTGTGTGTTTCAGTGAGTGTGTGTGTGTGTGTGTCTCAGTGAGTGTGTCTGAGTGTGTGTGTCTCAGTGAGTGTGTGTGTAACTCACTGTGAGTGTGTGTCTCAGTGAGTGTGTGCGTGTGTCTCAGTGAGTGCGTTTGTGTGTGTCTCAGTGAGTGTGTCTGAGTGTGTGTGTCTCAGTGAGTGTGTGTGTCTCAGTGAGTGTGTGTGTAACTCACTGTGAGTGTGTGTGTCTCAGTGAATGTGTGCGTGTGTCTCAGTGAGTGTGTTTGTGTCTCAGTGAGTGTATGTGTGACTCACTGAGTGTGAGTGTGTGTGTGTCTCAGTGAGTGTATGTGTGTGTTTCAGTGAGTGTGTCTGTGTCTCAGTGAGTGTGAGTGTGTTTGTGTCTCAGTGAGTGTGTGTGTAACTCACTGTGAGTGTGTGTGTCTCAGTGAGTGTGTGCGTGTGTCTCAGTGTGTGTGTTTGTGTCTCAGTGAGTGTATGTGTGACTCACTGAGTGTGAGTGTGTGTGTGTCTCAGTGAGTGTATGTGTGTGTTTCAGTGAGTGTGTCTGTGACTCAGTGAGTGTGAGTGTGTTTGTGTCTCAGTGAGTGTGTGTGTAACTCACTGTGAGTGTGTGTGTCTCAGTGAGTGTATGTGTGTGTTTCAGTGAGTGTGTCTGTGACTCAGTGAGTGTGAGTGTGTGTGGCTCAGTGAGTGTGTGTGTATGTGAGTATGTTTGCTTTCGTTTAGTGACATAATACAACCTAAAATCTACACAGTCAATGAATCTACAACTGTAACAAATTTCCCTAATAACAACTATAACCCAAAAATTACTCTCATTTATATTAATGGACAAACTCTTAACACACTTATATGATTTCTTTGGCACTCCTCCAATTCTGGCCTCTTGTGCATCCCGTATTTTCTTCAACTCACCATTGGCCATGCCTTCAGCTGTCTGGAATTCCCTCCCTAACCCTCTCCACCTCTCTACCTCTCTCTCCTCCTTTAAAATGCTCCGTAAAACCTACCTCTTAGACTAAGGTAATACTCACCTCTCCTATTATCTCCTGATCTGGTTTGGAGTCAAACTTTGATTGATAATTGGTCCTGTGCCGTGTCTCAGAATGTTTTACTATATTAAGAGTGTTATATAAATTAGAGTTGCCAATTATGGATGAATGTATTTTCACCTCCAACAACCCACCTCCAGCCTCCCAACGTTTCTCGCCCAACATGTCCATCCTCGTGGTATCCTGCTGTTCCGCAGCCAATTGGAAAGAGAACAGACTGCTATCCAATTCTTTTGTGAGCATCACTGACAAGGCCAGCATTTATTGCCCATCCCTAATTGCCCTCGAGAACGTGGTGGTGAGCTGCCTTCTTGAACCGCTGCAGTCCTTGGGGTGTAGTTAGCGAAGTTAGGGAGGCATTCCAGGATTTTGACCCAGAGACAATGAAGGAACGGCGATATAGTTCCAAGTCAGGATGGTGTGTGGCTTGGAGGGAAACTTGCGGGTGGTGGTGTTCCCATGCATCTGCTGCCCTTGTCCTTCTAGGTGGTAGAGGTCACGGGTTTGGAAGGTGCTGTTGAAGGAGACTTGGTGAGTTGCTGCAGTGCATCTTGTAGATGGTACACACTGCTGCCACCGTGCATCAGTGGTAAAGGGAGTGAATGTTTAAGGTGGTGGATGAGGTGCTGATCAAGCAGGCTGCTTTGTCCTGGATTGTGTCGAGCTTCTTGAGTGTTGTTGGAGCTGCACCCATCCAGGCAAGTGGAGAGTATTCCATCACACTCCTGACTTGTGCCTTGTGGACAGGCTTTGGGGAGTCAGGAGGTGAGTTACTCGCAGAATTCCCAGCCTCTGACCTGTTCTTCTAGCTACAGTAGTTATATAGCTGGTCCAGTTAAGTTTCTGGTCAATGATAACTCCCAGGATGTTGAAAGTGGGGAATTCAGCGATGGGAATGCCATTGAATGCCAAGGGACGATAGTTAGATTCTCTCTTGTTGGAGATGGTCATTGCCTGGCATTTGTATGTCACAATTGTTACTTGCCACTTATCAGGCCAAGCCTGAATGTTGTCCATGTGGACATGGACTGCTTCAGTATCTGAGGAGTCGCGAATGGTGCTGAACATTGTGTAATAATCAGCGAACATCCCCACTTCTGACCTTATGTTGGAGGGAAGGTCATTGGTGAAGCAGCTGAAGATGGTTGGGCCTAGGACACTACCCTGAGGAACTCCTGCAGTGATGTCCTGGGGCTGAGATGGTTGGCCTCCAAAATCCACAAGCATCTTCCTTCGTGCTAGGCATGACTCCATCTAATGGAGAGTTTTACCCCTGATTCCCATTGACTCCAGTTTTGTTCAGGCTCCTTGATGCCATACTTGGTCAAATGCTGCCTTGATGTCAAGAGCAGTCACTTTCACCTCACCTCTGGAATTCAGCTCCTTTGTCCATGTTTGGTTTAAGGCTGTAATGAGGTCAGGAGCCAAATGGTCCTGGCGGAACTCAAACTGAGGCCTGCAAAAGACGGGGGAGCAAGTAACTTAGGAAAAAATTACACAGAAACTGAGAAGCGTTGTACTAACATTGCGGACAGTACTCATACACAGTTATACAGCTACATCGTATTTACAGCACAGGAACAGGCCATTCGGCCCAACTGCTCTATGCTGGTGTTTATGCTCCACACAAGCCTCCTGTCATCCTTCTCCATCTCACCCTCTCAGCATATCCTTCTATTCCTTTCTCCCTGATGTGTTTATCCAACTTCCCCTTAAATGTATCGAGACTATTCACCCTCAACCACTCCCTGTGGTAGCGAGTTCCACATTCTCACCACTCTCTGGGTAAAGAAGTTTACCCTGAATTCCCCATTAGATTTATTAGTGACTGTCTTATATTTATGGCCCCTAGTTCTGGTTCCCCACAAACGGAAACATCTTCCCTAAGACTTCTCTATCAAATCCTTTCATAATTTTAACGACCTCTATCAGGTCACCCCTCAGTCTTCTCTTTTAAGGAGATATTTCAGAATACACAGAATAGATACATTTCAACGAGAAAGAAAAATTCCAAGGGTGGGACCCACCAACCGTGGTTAACTAAAACAGTTAAAGATAGTATCAAACTTAAAGAAAAAGCCTCAAATTGTGCAAAGATGGGAAGCAGGTCAGATTGGACCGGCTAGGCTTGTATCCGCTGGAATTTAGTAGAGTAAGAAGTGACTTGATTGAAAGATATAAGATCCTAAAGGGTCTTGACAGGGTGGATGTGGAAAGGATGATTCTCCTTGTGGGAGAATCTCAAACTAGAGGCCACTGTTTAAAAATAAGGGGTCGTCCATTTCAGACAGAGAACAAAGAACAAAGAGCAGTACAGCACAGGAACAGGCCATTCGGCCCTCCAAGCCTGCGCCGATCTTGATGCCTGTCTAAACTAAAACCTTCTGCACTTCCGGGGTCCATATCCCTCTATTCCCATCCTAGTCATGTATTTGTCAAGATGCCTCTTAAACGTCACTATCGTATCTGCTTCCACCACCTCCCCTGGCAGCAAGTTCCAGGCACTCACCACCCTCTGTGTAAAGAACTTGCCTCGCACATCCCCTCTAAACTTTGCCCCTCTCACCTTAAACCTATGTCCCCTAGTAACTGACTCTTCCACCCTGGGAAAAAGCTTCTGACTAGCCACTCTGTCCATGCCGCTCATAACTTTGTAAACCTCTATCATGTCGCCCCTCCACCTCCGTCGTTCCAGTGAAAACAATCCAACGCAGAGATGAGGAGAAATGTTTTCTCTCAGAGGGTTGAGAGTCTTTGGAACTCTCTTCCTCAAAAGGCAGTGGAAGCAGAGTCTTTGAATATTTTTAAGGCAGAGATCGATAGATTCTTGATAAGCAAAGGGGTGGAAGGTTATCGAGGGTAGGTGGAAATGTGGAATAATCAGTTCAGCCATGCACTTACTGAATGACGGAGCAGGCTCCTGCTCCTACTTTGTATGTTCGTATGTTGTCTCAACAAAAAAAGCCCAGCCTGTTCAATCTTTCCTGATAGTTAGAACATGTCAGTTCTGGTGTCATCCCAGTAAATCCTTTTGTCACCATCTTCAGTGCCTCTTCATCCCTTTACAATGTGGAGACCAGAACTGTTCACAGTTATTCTGGGTGTGGTCATCTCACACTGAAGAGTGCCTGCAGTGTCTCATCGACAGGTTTGCGGCTGCCTGCAATGAATTTGGCCTAACCATCAGCCTCAAGAAAACGAACATCATGGGGCAGGACGTCAGAAATGCTCCATCCATCAATATTGGCGACCACGCTCTGGAAGTGGTTCAAGAGTTCACCTATCTAGGCTCAACTATCACCAGTAACCTGTCTCTAGATGCAGAAATCAACAAGCGCATGGGAAAGGCTTCCACTGCTATGTCCAGACTGGCCAAGAGAGTGTGGGAAAATGGCGCACTGACACGGAACACAAAAGTCCGAGTGTATCAGGCCTGTGCCTTCAGTACCTTGCTCTATGGCAGCGAGGCCTGGACAACGTATGTCAGCCAAGAGCGACGTCTCAATTCATTCCATCTTTGCTGCCTCCGGAGAATCCTTGGCATCAGGTGGCAGGACCGTATCTCCAACACAGAAGTCCTCGAGGCGGCCAACATCCCCAGCTTGTACACACTACTGAGTCAGCGGCGCTTGAGATGGCTTGGCCATGTGAGCCGCATGGAAGATGGCAGGATCCCAAAAGATACATTGTACAGCGAGCACGCCACTGGTATCAGACCCACCGGCCGTCCATGTCTCTGCTTTAAAGACGTCTGCAAACGTGACATGAAATCCTGTGACATTGATCACAAGTCGTGGGAGTCAGTTGCCAGCGTTCGCCAGAGCTGGCGGGCAGCCATAAAGACAGGGCTAAAATGTGGCGAGTCGAAGAGACTTAGCAGTTGGCAGGAAAAAAGACAGAGGCGCAAGGGAGAGCCAACTGTGCAACAGCCCCGACAAACAAATTTCTCTGCAGCACCTGTGGAAGAGCCTGTCACTCAGGAATTGGCCTTTATAGCCACTCCAGGCGTTGCTTCACAAACCACTGACCACCTCCAGGCGCGTATCCATTGTCTCTCGAGATAAGGAGGCCAAAGAAGAAGAGGTCTAGCCACAGTTCCATTGTCCAATAACAAAAGGTCATAAGATGACAAAACTGATTGCTTTGTCTAAGGCTGTCTTTATGCAGCAGCTATCAAGCTTAGATCAGCAAGCACAATATCCATTCCCAGTCTCATTCATATTGCTAGACTGTGAAAGAAAGATCTTGCGTTTATAAAGCACCTTATCATGTTTCTCAGAAACATCACAAAACACTTCACCTACAAACATTCACTTGGTGAAGTGCAGTCATTGTTGCTGTCTAGATAAAGGAGCCTCTATTTTGCACACAGCAAGATCCCACAAGCGGAAAATGCATTGAATGGTGGATAGAGGAAGAAATGTGAACCATTGACTTCGATTAATACCACACGATCTTTTACATCCACCTGAAGTGAACAGACGGGGCCCCGGTTTAATCCTTCATCCAAAAGGCAGCACCTCTGACAGTACAGCAATCCCTCAGTACCGCAGTCCGACATTAACCTAGATTTATGCTGTTAAGTCAAGCTAGAATTCATACCCTCTGACTCAGGGGCAAGAGTACCACTCGCTAAACCAATATGAACATATAGGCTGCCAATTCCAACCGCATTCTCAGAACAGTTAACCCTACTCAGGGGAAGCTTAAAATGTGCCCAGGGAATCTGATTGCCCCATTGCCAATTTGTAAACTCAGTCTAACACCACTTTAGTTTAATAATTCATAAGATTTAAACCCAAGGGCTGTGAAGTGATCTCGTCCAGGGGTCTCACATCATCTCCTCCAGGCCTAAATCCCGAGCTGTCTCATGGTAAAACTTTGCCCACATTCTGCTGATGCTTAACTCCAGTACCAATGCACTTGAAGCATAGTGTGGGCTTGCTTCTGAGGCAGAATAATGTAAAAGAAAGCCAAATATGTATCCCTCAACCAACATCACTGAAAAAAACCAGATTATCTGATCATTATCATATTGCTGTTGATGGGAGCTTGCTGTGTGCAAATTGACTGCTGTATTTCCTGCATTGCAACACTTCAAATGCACTTCCTTGACTGCAAAACACTTTAAGAAGTCCTGAGGTTTTGTAAGGCACTATATAAATGCAAGTTTTTTCTCTGGAATACTATTTAAAAAAGGACTTTCTGTTGCAAGCACAACTTGTACTGAGGATAAAGGGTTTTTAGGCACGTGTCCGTGGTGTGACGGTTTTAATATATGTGTTTTGACTGAGTGTGAGGGAGTCTGTCATTCTGCTACACAGCACTAGTTGCACTCTGATAATCAATCAGCTCTGGTTCGATGCCAGACTGAAATGACTTGATAAACACACAGTCAAGCTTCAGCTGTCATTAACAGGGATTAATTCAGAATAAAAAGGCTACGGCACGTGAAGCACATTAAAGTATTTGGAGACTTCCTCAGCAGCTGGACAGCTTTCCAGAGTAATTATTGCATAGAACAGTCCGATTGATTCAAAAATAAAATCGGATTCCTTTCTCAGCAACACAGAATGTTTTATAGTTATACACAGTGAGGTTCGGAATCCATGCACCCCCCCACACCCCACCCCATACCCCCCTCCACACTCAGGCCAGTCCCCTTGAAGTTGCTTTCGGGTTTTAGGTCAGTTAGAAGGTAAATTGTCAGCAAAAAAGCAATAACTCATAAATTCAAAATTGCAGGCTGACTTTGATTTTGTGCATTACAATTGAGTCACATTTGGCAAATGATTAACTTTCACATCTCCATATTCTTAATCACCTGGAAATGACTGCAAATGATGTCATTGGATGACAATAGCCTGGGAACTCCGTAATATCATTAGTAGCATTCCTAATAATGAACATTTGTCCCTGCTGGGGGACTTTAACGCCAGGGTTGGAGCCGACCATGACTCATGGCCCTCCTGCCTTGGGCGCTATGGCATTGGAAGGATGAATGAGAATGGACAGAGACTGCTTGAGTTGTGTACCTATCATAACCTCTGCATCACCAACTCGTTCTTTCACACTAAACCCTGTCACCAGGTTTCATGAAGACACTCAAGATCACGTCGTTGGCGCCAGCTAGACCTCATCGTCACAAGGCGAGCCTCCTTAAACAGTGTTCAAATCACACGCAGCTTCCACAGTGCGGACTGTGACATCGACCACTCCCTGGTGTGCAGCAAGGTTAGACTCAAACCAAAGAAGTTACATCACTCCAAGCAGAAGGGCCACCCGCGCATCAACACAAGCAGAATTTCTCACCCACAGCTGTCACAAAAGTTTCTCAATTCACTTGAAAAAGCCAATCAAAACACTCCTGCAGGGGATGCAGAGGACCAAGTGGGCCCACATCAGAGATGCCATCTATGATTCAGCAATGACCACCTATGGAAAATGTGAGATGCAGAATGCAGACTGGTTTCAATCTCATTTTGAAGAGATGGAACCTGTCATAGCCACTAAGCGCACTGCACTGTTGAACGACAAGAAAGCCCCCAGCGAGTTAACATCCTTAGCATTTAAAGCCACCAGAAGCACTGCGCAAAGAAAAGCTAGGCACTGTGCAGACGACTACTGGCAACACCTTTGCAGTCATATTCAGCTGTCCTCCGACACCGGAGATATCAGAGGAATGTATGACGGCATTAAGGGAGCTTTTGAGCCAACCATCAGGAAGATTGCTCCCCTCAAGTATAACTCAGAGGACACAATCACTGACCAAGGCAAGCAAATGGACCGATGGGTGGAGCACTACCTAGGACTGTACTCCAGGGAAAATGTTGTCACTGAGACCACCCTCAATACAGCCCAGTCTCTGCCAGTCATGGATGAGCTGGACATACAGCCAACAAAATCGGAACTCAGTGATGCCATCGATTCTCTAGCCAGTGGAAAAGCCCCTGGAAAGGACAGCATTACCCCTGAAATAATCAAGAGTGCCAAGCCTGCTATACTTTCAGCACTCTACGAACTGCTTTGCCTGTGCTGGGATGAGGGAGCAGTACCACAGGACATGCACGATGCCAATATCATCACCCTCTATAAGAACAAGGGCGACTGCAGTGACTGCAACAACTACCATGTAATCTCCCTGCTCAGCATAGTGGGGAAAGTCTTTGCCTGAGTCGTTTTAAACAGAAGCTGGCTGAGCATGTCTACCCTGAGGCACAGTACAGTTTTCAAGCAGAGAGATCCACCATTGACATGCTGTTTTCCCTTCGCCAGCTACAGGAGAAATGTCGCAAACAACAGATGCCCCTCTACGATGCTTTCATAGATCTCACCAAAGCCTTTGACCTCATCAGCAGATGTGGTCTCTTCAGACTACTAGCAAAGATCAAATGCCCATCAAAGCTACTAAGTATCATCACCTCATTCCATGACAATATGAAAGGCACAATTCAGCATAGCCTCATCAGACCCCTTTCCTATCTTGAGTGGCGTGAAACAGGGCTGTATTCTCGCACCTACACTGTTTGGGATCTTCTTCTCCCTGCTGCTCTCACATGCGTTCAAGTCTTCAGAAGAAGGAATTTCCCTCCACACAAGCTCAGTTGTTCAGACTGGCCAAGAGAGTGTGGGAAAATGGCGCACTAACACAGAACACAAAAGTCCGAGTGTATCAAGCCTGTGTCCTCAGTACCTTGCTCTACGGCAGCGAGGCCTGGACAACGGATGTCAGCCAAGAGCGACGTCTCAATTCATTCCAGCTTTGCTGCCTCCGGAGAATCCTTGGCATCAGGTGGCAGGACCGTATCTCCAACACAGAAGTCCTCGAGGTGGCCAACACCCCCAGCTTATACACAGTACTGAGTCAGCAGCGCTTGAGATGGCTTGGCCATGTGAGCCGCATGGAAGATGGCAGGATCCCCAAAGACACATTGTACAGCGAGCTCGCCACTGGTATCAGACTCACCGGCCGTCCATGTCTCCGTTTTAAAGACGTCTGCAAACGTGACATGAAGTCCTGCGACATTGATCACAAGTTGTGGGAGTCATTTGCCAGCGATCGCCAGAGCTAGCCGTCAGCCATAAAGGTGGGGCTAAAGTGTGGCAAGTGGAAGAGACTTAGCAGTTGGCAGGAAAAAAAGACAGAAGTGCAAGGGGAGAGCCAACTGCGTAACAGCCCCGACAACCAATTTTATCTGCAGCACCTGTGGAAGAGTCTGTCACTCTAGAATTGGCCTTTATAGCCACTCCAGGCGCTGCTTCACCAACCACTGACCACCTCTAGGCGCTTACCCATTGTCTCTCGAGACAAGGAGGCCAAAGAAGAAAGAAGCCTGGGAATGACTCAAAGTAACTTTCTGGGTCTTGCCTGGCTGTTGTGTTGCTGGAAAGTTTATTTTCTTTAAGACTTTAAGGTGCTGCTGCTTTTCTGGACACGGAGGGTGTTCCACAGGATCAACAGTTTCCAGGAGTGATCCTGCCACTATCTTTGCAAATTGTCAGTGTTTGGTAAACAATTTGGAGTAAATGGGTTTTACTTACATTTTAAAAATACACCCACATTTACACTTAGGGTTACAGCAGGTGACAAAATCCTGAAAAATGACACAACTGCACTGTTCGAAGTTTAAAATATTCATGGAGGGGAAGCCTACACAGTCCTGCCCACCACTCCTCATCGACTAAAATTCAACATCACGGCTTCTGCACTGAAATGTAGGTAGTTTCTATATCTTCATTGCTGCTATAAATGTATGACTACTGTTTGGGTTACGACAATCCCATGCCTCACTGCACTTTCTGTGTAATTGTTTCTCTTCACTTGTCATAAGTTCCACACTGAGTGCTGTTGTTGTGATGTCAGCAGTTTTGGGGTTGTTTGTTGGTGAATTTGTTGGTCAGCTTTCTCTGGTCTCCTCGGCTGATAGAGAATCTTTGTATTCTACACCTCTAGTTAGAAAATGCAAAGAATGCATTTATATAGCACCTCTCTTGGCCTTGGGATGTCCCAAAGCGCTCTATGGCCAATGAAATACTTTTTGAAGTGCAGTCATTGCTGGAATGTAGGGAAACATGCCAGTCAATGTGCACACAGCAAGATCCCACAAACAGCAATGAGATAAATGACCAGATTATCTGCTTGCTGGTGTTGGCTGAGGGATTACTATTGACCAGGATTGCAGTACGGCCCCTCTGCTCTTTTTTGAATAGTGCCATGACATCTTTTACACTCATCTGAGAGGGAAGAGTCAGTTTAACATTTCACATGAAAGACAGAACCTCAGCAATGCACTGGCTGTGTCAATCTGAATTCTGTGCTCAAGTCTCTGGGGTAGGAATTGAACCCACAACCTTCTGACTCAGAGGTGAGAGTGCTGCTCAGGTGCCCTTGGGGATGTGGTGGGATGGGGGTGGGGGGGGTTGGTGGTGGAGGAGGGATGGGGAGGACAGGGCCTCCATTGCTGATCCTACATGAGCCACTGATAGTGGTTGCCAACCCTCCAGGGATGGCCTGCAGTCTCCAGGAACTGAAGGCTCCCGGGCCCTGCTTTCAGCAAAAGCCTGAGTGTAAAATTGTGTGTGCTTTTTCATTTTCGTTGTGCCCGGTATGAGTTATGATAAAGATCGGAGATGGATTTAAAGCAAGACTGGTCTGGGTGGTGGAAGGTAGGAGGTCATGTGCTGAAGTCTCCAGGAATACGTCCAATCACAGTTGGCAACACTCGCCTGACGAGCTTGCCCGGCCACTTCCCAGAGACTGGGGATTTAAACTACCCTCCCCCAGCCCCGCCCCCTGCCCCGCCCCTGCCCCCACCACTACCCCATCCCCCCCCCACCATCCCCATCCCCTCCCCCACCCTCAGCCCCTCCCTCTCCCCATCCCCATCCATACACCCTCCCCGACTCCAACCCCACCCCTCCCCACCCCCGATCCACCCCCTCCCTCTTCCCCACTGCTGCCACAGGCCCCGCCCCTTTCCCATCCCCCTCCCCCGCTCCTAAGCCCACCCCCACCCCCCTCTCCCCCTCCCCACCCTCACCCTCACTCCCCTCCCCTCCCCTGCCCCAGCTACTGCCCCCTTCCCCCTCCCCTCCCCCATCCCCACCCCCTCCCTCTCCCCCTCCCCAACCCCACCCCCTCCATCTCCCCCTCCCCGCCCCCACCCCCTCCTCCTCCCCCACACCTGCCCAAGCTACCGCCCCCTTCCCCCTCCCCCACCCCCTTCCTCTCCCCCTCCCCACCCTCCCTCTCCCACACCCCCACTCCAGCTTCCATCCCCACCCCGCCCAAGCCCCTGCCCTCTCCCCTTCCCCCACCCACTTCCCTGCCCCCTCCACGCCCCCTCCCTTCCCCCACCCCCTCCCCGAACCCAGCACCCGCCCCCTCGCCCACCCCCACCCCCACCCCTGCCCCCACCCCCACCACCGCTCACACCCCAGCCCCAGCCCCCTCGTCCTGCCCCACCCTCTCCCCTGCCCCCTCCATCTCCCTCTCCCCCACCCCCACCCTCTCCCCTGCCCCCTCCATCTCCCTCTCCCCCACCCCCACCCCTATCCTCGCCTCCACCCTTGCCTCCACCCCCACCACCGCCCCCACCCCTGTCCCTCCCCAGAGATGTCTACCCACTTACCTTCCTCAGGCAAATAGTCAACCCATGCACAGCATCTAAGAATTCACCAGAGAAAGATTATCCTTTTGTTTTCAGCAGCTAATTCAATATCTAACACAGGAGAAGCAGGAACTCGACACTCTTCACTTCCACCATTGGCCACAAACTGATTGCCCAGAAACAGACTGTGATTAATGCTGATATTCTGAAATTCAGTTCGATGTTACTCACCATCACCCCACTCCCCACCCCATAACAGAATTATGCTGCCTTAGCCTATTGCAGAGATCTGAGGCAGGTGCGAACTTGCCATTTATCAAAAATTGACAACCTAAATTCTTGCTTTTCCGAGAAATTCAGCTCACGATGGTGTTGGGTCATGTCCAAAAAACTGGCAAAAATGCGTTAGCAAAGTGAGCAGGGCTTGTGTTACTATTGCAAGGAGGATATATTTTCCAATGAAACTTATGGGACAGACACGACAGATAATTAATCACCAGTGCTCAGCAGGAAATGGAATTATTACTACCTCTGTACTGAGGAGTGCTGCATTGTTGGAGCGTCAGTACTGAGGGAGTGCTGCACTGTCAGAGGGGCAGTACTGAGGGAGTGCTGCACTGTCGGAGGGGCAGTACTGAGGGAGTGCTGCACTGTCAGAGGGGTAGTACTGAGGGAGTGCTGCACTGTCGGAGGGGCAGTACTGAGGGAGTGCTGCACTGTCGGAGGGGCAGTACTGAAGGAGTGCTGCACTGTCGGAGGGTCAGTACTGAGGGAGTGCTGCACTGTCGGAGGGTCAGTACTGAGGGAGTGCTGCACTGTCGGAGGGGCAGTACTGAGGGAGTGCTGCACTGTCAGAGGGTCAGTACTGAGGGAGTGCTGCACTGTCAGAGGGGTAGTACTGAGGGAGTGCTGCACTGTCGGAGGGGCAGTACTGAGGGAGTGCTGCACTGTCGGAGGGGCAGTACTGAGGGAGTGCTGCACTGTCGGAGGGTCAGTACTGAGGGAGTGCTGCACTGTCAGAGGGTCAGTATTGAGGGAACGCTGCACTGTCAGAGGGTCAGTACTGAGGGAGTGCTGCACTGTCAGAGGGTCAGTATTGAGGGAGCGCTGCACTGTCAGAGGGTCAGTACTTAGGGAGCGCTGCACTGTCAGAGGGTGAGTACTGAGGGAGTGCTGTACTGTCGGAGGGGCAGTACTGAGGGAGCGCTGCACTGTCAGAGGGTCAGTACTGAGGGAGCGCTGCACTGTCAGAGGGTCAGTACTGAGGGAGCGCTGCACTGCCAGAGGGGCAGTACTGAGGGAGTGCTGCTACTATTTTGAAGAAGAGCAGGGGACCCTTGTGTCCTGGGCCAATATTTAACCCTCAGCCAACATCACCAAAACCAAATAATCTGGTCGTTATCACATTGTTGTTTGTGGGATTTTGCTGTGCACAAATTGACTGCTATATTTCCTACATTTAACAGTGACTACACTTCAAAAAAGTACTTCATTGGCTGTTAAGTGCTTCGGGAGGTCCTGAGGTGAAAGGTGCTATATAAATGCAAGTCTTGCTTTCTTTTAAAAGTTTGACTCAGAACATTTATTGGCATTGAAGAATTCCTGGAAAGAGGCCCATCAAAGTTACACTGGTGTTTATCATGAGGCACCTGACTAATCCCATGCTCCTTCTCACCCTGCATACCCTTTCCTCTCTTTCAAAAGCAATTTAATTCTCCTTGCTGGCAGTCAGCTGTGGCTGAGGACATATCTGTAGGTAACAGTCTTGCCTTTAACTCAGAAGTTTACCAGTTTAAGCCCCACTCCAGAGATTTGAGTATAAAATCCAGGCTGATGCTCCTAGAGCAGTACTGAGGGTGTGCTGCACTGTCAGAGGTGCTGCCTTTCAGGTGTGATGTTAAATTGAGTCCTTGTCCAACCTCTCAGATGGATGTCAAAGATCCTGTGACTCTATTTTGTAGGAGAGTTCTCCTTAGTGTCCTGGCCAATTTTTATCCTTCAGCCAACATCACTGAAAACAGATGATCTAGCACTTCAATAAACTACTTCACAGGCTGGAGAGTGCTTTGAGACATCCTGAGGTTGTGAAAGGCTCTATATAAATGCAAGCTCTTCTTGTGAGTGCAGTGTGTTTCAGGTAAGGCAGGGGGAGCCAATGTACCTTGTCTGAAACATTCAGCTCTGGGTGCGGTCAGTCCACAAATCATCTTCCCAGACAAGTTGTCAAGGAGATGAAGGAAGTAACTGCTGGATAAAGGGTGTGCGACGGGGCAAGAAATAATCTGGGGAGCGAGTGGTAGTAACAGTGATGATCCGTGAGCTGCTTACAGACATGGACCTGAACACTGAAACTAAAACATGTTTAATTCGCAAACAAGTTGGATTGCGGGAGGCTTTCTCTATACTGGTCCACAGGTCTCACAAACTTAGCATCCAGCATTCAACACTTACCAGGAAATGATCATTCAGGACTAAATTACAATTCCAGACAGATTCCGCGCGCCCCCCCCCCCCACCCCCCACCCAGTTCCTGGGGTCAGAATTCTGACCTTTCAGTGTTTTGGTTATTGGAATCCCCTCCGTGTGCTCCCTGCGATTCTAGCATAACTTGGAGAAGAAAGGTCAAACAGTGAATAGCCTTTTGGGGATTTGTAGCGGTTTTGGATGTTGCCATCCTTTCGGTGGGCTGTTTCGCATTTGATCCAGAGACACAAAGCCGAAGGCAAATGCTCTCCAAACCCTGTCTACTCGCTTTAACTATCTGTAGTTGTGTTCGTACAGAGTGCAGTGTGTTGAAAATCAGTGTGTGTTGGTGATTTGTCATTCAGAGCAGGGGGCCATTACTCAATCATTCAATAATTAATTCAACCAGTCGGACGTTATTAATTAGTGCAGTTAATGATTTTTCTGAATGTCTTTTTCTCATGGATTTCTCTCCCTGCGATTTTGTGTCGATTTTAGATTATTTACAGCACTGAAACAGGCCATTTGGCCCCTCTGTTCCATACTGGTTTTTATGCTCCAGACGAACCTCCTCCCACCCCTCTTCATCTCACCCTATCAGCATATCCTTCTAATTATGTCCCTGTGTTTATGACTCCCCAAATAAAGGAAATAGTTTCTCTGTATTGGAGACTGGCCTGCGGCCTGATTGCAGACAAGCCACTCCAGCTCCCCTGTTACCCAGATCTGCACTCAGTTTCGGAGCTGGGAGGACGTTCTCACAAACATTCCCACCTGTTCCTACATCTGATGGCGGATGCTCGGTGGGAAGGGCAGCACTCTCACCTCCAAGCCGGGGGGGGGGGGGTGGTGGTGGTGGGCAGCACTCTCACCTCCAAGCCAGGGGGGGGCAGCACTCTCACCTCCAAGCCAGGGGGGGGCAGCACTCTCACCTCCAAGCCAGGGGGGGGCAGCACTCTCACCTCCACGCCAGGGGGGGCAGCACTCTCACCTCCAAGCCAGGGGGGGCAGCACTCTCACCTCCGAGCCAGGGGGGGCAGCACTCTCACCTCCGAGCCAGAAAACCAAGACCTGGGCACAAAATTCACACAGATACTCCAGTGCTGCACCGAGGGAATTCTGTACAGCAGGAATGCTGCACTGAGGAAACACTGCATCAAGGGAATGCTGCACCGAGAGAATGCTGCACTGAGGGAACACTGCACTGAATAAACGCTGCACCGAGGGAACGCTGCACCAAGGGAATGCTGCACTGAGGGAATACTGCACCGAAGGAACACTGCACTGAATAAACGCTGCACCGAGGGAACGCTGCACCAAGGGAATGCTGCACTGAGGGAATACTGCACCGAAGGAACACTGCACTGAATAAACGCTGCACCGAGGGAATGCTGCATTGAGGGAATGCTGCACTGAGGGAATGCTGCATCAAGGGAATGCTGCACTGAGGGAATGCTGCACTGAGGGAATGCTGCACCGAAGGAACACTGCACTGAATAAATGCTGCACCGAGGGAATGCTGCATCGAGGGAATGCTGCACTGAGGGAATGCTGCACTGAGGGAATGCTGCACTGAGGGAATGCTGCATCGAGGGAATGCTGCATTGAGGGAATGCTGCACTGAGGGAATGCTGCACTGAGGGAATGCTGCACCGAAGGAACACTGCACTGAATAAATGCTGCACCGAGGGAATGCTGCATCGAGGGAATGCTGCACTGAGGGAATGCTGCACTGAGGGAATGCTGCACTGAGGGAATGCTGCATCGAGGGAATGCTGCATTGAGGGAATGCTGCACTGAGGGAATGCTGCACCGAAGGAACACTGCACTGAATAAATGCTGCACCGAGGGAATGCTGCATCGAGGGAATGCTGCACTGAGGGAATGCTGCATCGAGGGAATGCTGCATCGAGGGAATGCTGCATCGAGGGAAAGCTGCACTGAAGGAACACTGCACTGAGGAAACGCTGCACTGAGGAAACGCTGCACTGAGGGAATTCTGTACGGAGGGAACGCTGCACTGAGGGAATTCTGTACGGAGAGAACGCTGCACTGAGGGAATTCCGTACGGAGGGAACACTGCACCGAGGGAACGCTGAACAAAGGGAATTTGTATGGAGGGAATGCTGCACTGAGGGAGCACTGCACAGAGGGAATTCTGCACTGAGGGAAAGCTGTACTGAGGGAACGCTGCAATGAAGGAATGCTGCACCAAGGGAATGCTGCACTGAGGGAGAGCAGCACTGCCAGAGGGTCTGAGGGTCTTCTCTCAGGTGATGTTAACCCATCTGATGAAATCACATTTAGAGAAATCGCTGACTGGTTCATCATTGCCGGAATTCTGGTCCAGGAAGTTTCATTACATGACCTTCGACCTCCAACTGCCCTACCTCCATACTTCCACCATTGGTCTCCCAATGTGTCAATCAATAATTGCAGCTGCAATACTCACAATGCATGGTGTTCCCGAAACCACCTAATCCATCGCATTGTTTCACTGGAGCATTATTGCATTCCGGGCATCCAATCCTGGGTTGTCGATTCCCGGGCGTCTCGATCCCCGAGCGTCTCGATTTCCGGGCTTGTCGATTCCCGAGCGTTTCGATTCCCGGGTGTCTCAATTCCCGGGTGTCTCAATTCCTGGGCTTGTTGCTGTTATGACTCCGTTCAGAGAAATAAAGAAGAGAATGTCTTTGTCTTTGATCTCCCAGGTTTTCCCACAGGAGTGTTCAGGAGATTAATCTTTAAATCTGGGAGGCTCCGGATGAATCCAGGAGGAGTTAGCAATCGTTCTCCCATCCCCAGCACCAAAATTCCTCCCCCAAAATGGGAACTGAAAACTCCCTCAAATCCTCAAATTTCAAAGTGTTTCAATGTAAATAAACTTCTTGATGAAATTTTGCGTGTGTCTGTTTATTGCTGTTTTATAGAGAAACACGTCCCATCTTTCTAAATATATCCCTTGGCCCACTGAATACCCTTGGGCTTCCAGTCTCGATGGAAGATGTGCACAAATGGCCTCTCTCTTTATTGTCAATAGGTGTACTCCAACTGATTTATGTGCAATGGCGTTTTTAAGCCAGTGCTTAAGGGAGAATCTCAAGCTGACGTACAAATATGAATTTAACTCGTTTGGGCACCAATTAATCCTGACTGTAATGGAACAAAGATGAAACCCAAACGATAAAAAGCAGCATTGATCATGTGGCTTTAGATGTGGTCTTACAGGAGACTACACACACATGGTTGATAAGCTGCCTGACATCATTGGGACACACTGAGAATCCATTCTCAATGGAAGTAGAGTGAATTCGATCATTTTTGTACACTTGTCGTCCTTTCGGTCGCTGCAGTTCAAATGAACACATGTTGTATTATGACGCTGGTAATTCAGGATAGCTCCTGCTGCATCAGGAAGTAATTGGAAACAATAAAGCTGCAATTTGATTTACAGATGAGGAGGCTCCGGGTTATAATGTGGGGCCCTGAAACAAACTGAGATTCAAATGCATTCCACGTGTAGCTATCTCGGAATATTAGGAGCAGGAGAAGGCCATTCAGCCCCTCTGAGCTGCTGCACCATTCAATGAGATCATGGCTGATCTGTACCTCAACTCCATTTACCCATCTTTGCTCCATATCCCGTGATGCCCGTACCCAAAAAAAATCTATCAGTCTCAGTTTTGAAATCTCCACTTGTTCCACTGTTGCCCAGCAATACAATAACCTTCCCTCCATCATATGGTCAAAAGTGGGGATGCTCGCTGATGATTGCGCAAAGTTCAGCACCATTCACAACTCCTAAGATACTGAAACAGCCCATGTCCAAATGCAGCAAGACCTGGACAACATTCAGGCTTGGGCTGATACATGGCAACTAATGTTCGCACTACACAAGTTCCAGACAATGACCATCTCCAACAGAAGAGAGTCTAACCATCTCCCCTTGACATTCAACGGCATTATCATCGCTGAATCCCCCACTATCAACATCCTGGGGTTTACAATTGATGAGAAACTAACTGAACCAGCCATATAAATACCGTGGCTGCAAGAGCAGGTCAGAGGCTAGGAATCCTGCGGCGGGTAACACACCTCCTGGCTCCCAAAGCCTCTCCGCCATCTTCAAGGCACAAGTCAGGAGTGTGATGGAATACTCTCCACTAGCCTGGATGGGTGCAGCTACAACAACATTCAAGAAGCTTGACACCATCCAGGACAAAGCAGCCCGCTTGATTGGCACCCCATCCACAAACATTCACTCCCTCCACCACCGGTGTGCAGTGGCAGCAGTGTGTACTATCTACAAGATGCACTGCAGCAACTCGCCACTTTGACGCACCTTCCAAACCCGCAACCTCTATCACCTAGAAGGGCAAGGGCAGCAGATGCATGGGAACACCGCCACCTGCAAGTTCCCCTCCAAGCCACACACCATCCTGACTTGGAACTATATCGCCGTTCCTTCACTGTCACTGGATACATATTCCTGGAACTCCCTTCCTAACAGCACTGTGGGTATACCTACACCACATGGACTGCAGCGGTTCAAGAAGGCAGCTCACCACCACCTTCTCAAGGACAATTAGGGATGGGCAACAAATGCTGGCCTGGTCAGTGATGTCCACATCCCATGAATGATATAAAACAAAAGAATCAATCTGATAATAACAAGATAATCTGTTGGTTGAGGGATAAATATTGGCCAGAACACTCAGGAGAACTTTCCTGCTCTTCTTCAAAATAGTCCCTGCCGCGGGATCTTCTGCATTCACCTGAGAGAGCAGACAGGTTCCCAGTTCAATGGCTCATCTGAAGGACTGCACCTCTGGCAGTGCAGCACTCCTCAGTACAGCACTGGTGTGCCAGCTTGGATTATCTGTTCTGTCTGTAGAGTGGGTCTTGAACCCACTATTCTATCTGATCCAGCAGTGACCGTGCTACTAACTGAGCCACGGCTTATACAAACCTGACTGGAACACGCCAGAGCTGAGGATCGATGCGTGTGGGGAAAGAAGGGCTGAGCGCTGATTCTTGTAAATGGTTATTGAAGCAGAAGATGAATCAGATTTTTAAACCCTTTTGGCAACAGCTGCACTGGACCTCAAGCGGTCAGTCTTAATGGACAACATCCGGCAGTTGGCAGGCAGACCCCTAGATGGTGACCATTGCAGTCAATCCTGAGGGAAGTGAGTGGAATTGCACCTCAGCTATCAATCATTCAACATGTATACTGCAAAGAAAGACTTGCATTTTTATAGCGCCTTTCACAACCCCCGGATGTCTCAAAATGCTTTGCAGCCAATGAAGTACTTTTGAACTGTAGTCACTACTGTAATGTAAAAAATGCAGCAGCCAATATGTGCATAGCAAGCTCCCACAAACAGCAATGTGATTTTTTAAAAATTCTTTCATGGGATGTGGGCATCGCTGGCAAGATCAGTATTTGTTGCCCATCCCTAATTGCCCTTGAACTGAGTGTCTGGCTAGGCCATTTCAGAGGGCAGTTAAGAGTCAATCACATTGCTGTAGGGCTGGAGTCACATGTAGGCCAGACCAGGTAAGGACAGCAGATTTCCATCCCTAAAGGACATTAGTGAACCGGATGGGTTTTTACGACAATCAATGATAGTTTCATGGCACTATTACTGAGAAAAGATTTGAACCTAGTTCGCTAGGTCAATGACATTACCGCTATGCCACCATTTAATGGCCCGATAACGTGCTTATGTGACATTGGTTGAGGGATAAATATTGGCCAGGACACTGGGGAGAACTCCCCTGCTCTTCTTTGAAATAAAGCCAAGGGATCTTTTGGATCCACCTGAGAGAGCAGACGGGTGCTCCGTTTAACATCTCATTCGACATACAGCACCTCCAACAATGCTGCACTCTCTCAGTACTGCACTGAAGTATCAGCCTTGATGTTAGTGCTCAAGTTTCTCGAGTGAGACTTGAACCCAAAATACCACATTTATTGCTCATATACTGATGCCTCCTCCTCTGTCTTCAAGCCCCTTTGCCCCGATTTTTAAAAACCTAGGCAAGATTTAAAGCAATAGGGGGTGTAGATTACACACATACATTACACAAAACTTTATCATGCTGTTGAACAATCCCAGTCCGGTGCTGAGGGAGCTCAGTATTGTTACACTTGCCCTCTTTCCGATACAATATTAGACTGAGGCCCAATAAGCCTGTCTAAGAATTAGGGCACGATTTGAAGAACATTGGAACATTGCAATAGGAGTAGTAGGCCATTCAGCCCCTCGGGTTTGTTCTGCCATTCCATTAAGATTTTGGCTGATCTCCACCTCAACTTCATTTACCCAGCTTGAGTCCACAATCCTTAATCCCCTCACCCAGCAAAAATCAATTTGAAGAGCAGACTAACCAAAACAAACAAATTGACTGGTCATTCATGTCATTGCTGTTTGTGGGATCTTGCTGTGCATAACTTGGCTGCTGTGTTGCCTACATAGTGAAAGTGACTGCACATCGAAAAGGTCCTTGTTGGATCTAAAGCGTCAAGGTGAAATATAGAAACACAGGTTTTCCCTTTTCAAAGTACTTCTCACACTGGGATCCATTTTCGCTCCTCCCCCCCACAACCTCGAATCAGGGTCAGTCGTCTTACTGCACCCAATCAAACTGGCGGCATTTTAGTAGGAACCTATCACTGGGAGCCTGTTGCACCTGCCTGTCATAGGCAGCAGACCCCTTTAAATATGCAAATGGGGGGTCCTAGGACTGCCAGTTTAGGTTGGACGTGGGCTTTGATTGTTCATGTCAATTTCAATTGGTCCCAGGCTGATGGAAAAAAAGAACAAAGGAAGACTTGCATTTATATAGCACCTTTCACAAACTCAGGCGTCCTAATGCGCTTTTCAGCTAATGGAGTACTCTTGAAGTGTCGTCATTGTTGTAATGTAGGGAAAACAGCAGCTAAATTGCACACAGCAAGATCCCACAAACAGCAATGTGATAATGACCAGATAATCTGATTTTAGTGATGTTGGTTGAGGAGAACTCCCCTGCTCTTTTGGGATCTTTCAGTCGACCTGAGAGATGCTCGTTATCCCCGATACTCCTCTGGCCCATCCTTGTGAGAAAGGACCTGGGCTCCACTTAAAATCAGGCACTCGCAGTCGGGAATGGTTACACCAGCTTGGGCACACACCAAACAAGGGGTGTTTGCTGATGAGCGAGCTCAGTACATTCTTGTATCGGGTCTGTTGTGGTCACTGTGTGTGTCTTTTTAAAGGACTCGAGACAATTTTGTACCTTCAGTTACCTCCAACTATTGCTGGTCCAGACAGCGAGTGCAGGCATATTTATTCTACTCCTGTCATTGTCCCTCGTACAGGCAGATTCCCAAACTGTCAATAAAACCTAAGAGGCATGACAGTGTTCAGCTGTTAATGGCAATCTCTCGCGACATGAAGTCAGCATCTGTATTATTAACCACCTGAGTCTTGAAGCAATATTTTCACAGTCATACTGAGATACCATAGTTATTTGCATTTAGGAAAATAAACATCACACTATTTGCAAGGTCATTAAAGTGGTCAGAATCCAGTACTCTCGAGCTTGGAACTGTGCAAATGCAACTCCTGCCCATTCCCCACTGTAACACAATGGATGAATATGCTGCCCAATGTGGGACTGAAGCATATGGACAAGAAAGAGCCCATGTTCTGTCCTGGTCATCACCACAGGGCGGCACAGTGGCGCAGTGGTTAGCACCGCAGCCTCACAACTCCAGCGACCCGGGTTCAATTCTGGGTACTGCCTGTGTGGAGTTTGCAAGTTCTCCCTGTGTCTGTGTGGGTTTTCTCCGGGTGCTCCGGTTTCCTCCCACAAGCCAAAAAGACTTGCAGGTTGGTCGGTAAATTGGCCATTATAAATTGCCCCTAGTATAGGTAGGTGGTAGGGAAATATAGGGACAGGTGGGGATGTGGAAGGAATATGGGATGAGTGTAGGATTAGTATAAATGGGTGGTTGATGGTCAGCACAGACTAGGTGGGCCGAAGGGCCTGTTTCAGTGCTGTATCACTAAACTAAACTAAACTTCATGCCTAACTCTACCCCACCTCACCTCATCTGCTGCTGAAACCTTTTTTTTTATTAATTCATGGGACGTGGGCATCGCAGGCTAGGCCAGCATTTATTGCCCATCCCTAATTTGCCCTTGAACTGAGTTGCTTGCTAGGCCATTTTGAGGGCATGTAAGAGTCAACCACATTGCTGTGGGTCTGGAGTCACATGTAGGCCAGACCAGGTAAGGACAGCAGATTTCCTTCCCTAAAGGACATTAGTGAACCAGATGGGTTTTTACAACAATCGGCAATGGTTTCATGGCCATCATTAGACTAGCTTTTAATTCCAGATTTATTAATTGAATTCAAATTCCACCTTCTGCTGTGGTGGGATTCGAACACATGTCCCCAGAGCAATACCTGGGTTTCTGGGTTACTAGTCCAGTGACACCAATACCCGTACACCACCGCCTCCCCTGAATCCTTTGCCCTTGTTACCTCTGGACCCGACTATTCTGAAACCGTCCTGGGCGGCCTCCCTCTTTGTGCCCTCCGTAAGCTTGACATCATCGAAAACTCTGCTTCCTGTGTCCTAACTCGCACCAAATCCCATTCACCCAACACTCCCTGCGTTCGCTGTCTTACACTGGCTCCCGGTCCAACAACAACTCAATTTTAAAATTCTCATCCTTGTTTTCAAATCCCTCCATGGCCTCACCCCTCCCTATCTCTGTAATCCCCCTCAGCCCCACAACCCTCCCAGATCTCTCTGCTCCTCCAATTCTGGACCTCCCCTGCAACCCTGATTTTAATCACTCCATCATCGGCGGCCGTGCCTTCAGCTGCCTGGGTCCCAAGCTCTGGAATTCCCTCCCTAAACCTCTCCATCTCTCGACCTCCTCCTTTAAAATGGTCCTTAACTGACTTCTTTGACCAAATGTCCTAACGTCTCCTTATGTCCTATATCTTGCTGTCAAATTTTGTTTGATAACTCTCCTGTGAAGCACTTTGGGATGTTTTACTACATTAAATGTGCAAGTTGTTGTCCTACCACAACAATATTTTGATCCAGAATATTACACAGTTTCAAACAGATTGCTCTCTCCTGTAAGACTTTAACACACGACCCTCTGACTCAGAGGTGAGAGTGCTACCCTTGAGGCACGACTGACACTAAAAGTCACCAAGACTGCTTGGGAAAACCCCTGCTGAAAATTTCCAACAGTTATCACAAACAGTGTTTATAACCGTGCAGAAATGTTCTGTACCAGTGCAGCATTTACTATTTTCTCCAGTTTGTGGCAGCAACCTACTTAACTCTTATGATTGTCACCAGGAGTCATTTCACATTCCATTGTATTTACGGCATAGAAACAGGCCATTCGGCCCAACTGGTCTATGCCAGTGTTTATGCTCCACACAAGCCTCCTCCAGCTCCTATTCCAGCTGACACTATCAACATGACCTTCTATTCCTTTCTCCCTCATGTACCCAGCGAGGTTCCCTTTGCTATTCACCAGGGTCTGCATTCTCACCACTCTCTGGGTAAGGAAGTTTCTCCTGAATTCTCTATTGGATTTAGTGACTGTCTTATATTTATGACCCCCTAGTTCTGGGCTCCCCCACAAGTGGAAATATCTTCTCTATGTTTCTGCAGAGAGCTCTGCCCCTGGGAACACAGGTTGGGAATTCCTCATGAATTTTTGGCCATTAGATTGAGGGGAGTATTGTCGGGGGGAGCATGTGCCTGAATTCCGATATTGGTCACTGGTGGTTGAGGCTCCAATGCGGGAGCTCCATTTTGGGTTATTAGCTCCTCCAGCCTGATCCACACCTTACATAAACAGCAGTTAACAGGCACTGATCAGGGACAAGACGCTTGGATGATTAACCCCACCCCCCAGCCCCCGTTAAGCCCCTACTCCCACCCTAACATTGCGGTCCTGAGGCCAATTATAGCAGCCCCACAACAACAACAACGTGCATTTATATAGCCCCTCTGACGTAGTAAAGCATCCCAAGGTGCTCTCCCAGGAGCATTATCAAACAAAATCTGGCCGCAAGATAAGGACACAAGGATATATTAGGATATATGGGGCAGGATTTTGTGTTTTGGGCGGGGACCCCGACCTCGAGGTCAAATGCGGGTCCCAACCCTGCATTGTGTCAGGAGCAGCAACCCGACATGAATTTTGCCTGGGTTGGCCAATTAGTGGCAGAGGGCGCGCTCAGGGTCCAATTAAGGATGGTGGGTGGGCTCTCAAAGCTGGAGGGCCAATAGGAGGTCTTCCAGCACGGAAGCAGCTGCAGCCTGCAAGGGAGAGAGTGGGTGCCTCCATCTTGAGGCTCCCTCTCAGCAACTTCAAAACTTTGGAAACAAAAATTCTGCCAGGCCACCATTGTGGGGATAGAACCTTCCACAGGACGGCCTGTGACCACAGCTGGGACCAGGTAGGCCTGGGAGCCTCAAAGGCATCCTGGAGCGCTGGTCCCCTAGTCTACCGCCAGGAGGCCGCCATCAGGGAGCTGTTGTGCTCCCAACACTGCAGGGGGCCCCCAGGCGAAATGGAATTTTCCAATCGGCCTCTGATAATTGGCCTTTGAATTATTTTAGCTTGTGGGCGGGTAATCGTTCCGCCTCCGATCTGACCTCTGGGAAAATGGCCCAGGGGCGGGATTGGTACCAGCATGCCAACTGCAGCAAGAAATAACAGCCCTGCCAGCCTCCATTCCCACCCCATTTTGGGGCAAAAGTCCTTCCACTGGTTAAAGAAGTAAATTAAAGACTGTCTTAAAGGAGAGAGAGGTCGAGAGATGGAGAGCTTTAGGGAGGGAATTCCAGAGCTTAGGGCCCAGGCAGCTGAAGGCACGGCCGCCAATGGTGGAGTGATTAAAATGAAATCAGAGAGGATTCAAATGATTCTGAGAGTTGTTCAGTGTGCTGGTTATTCCACCCCTGCTCTGTCCCCCTCCACCCACCATCCCAAGTCTCCACAGGTGACTCGAGTCCTGGTCACAGTCAACTCAAAAACTCGTTTCAAAGAACTCAAAACAGTCTGGCAGCTGCTTTTGCCAAATAAGCAAGTGCACAGATCGAAACACAAGAGTTTCTCATGCACGAAAGTAAAACCTTTGTATTGTGCCAATCTTATCTAGAATAATGAATAGCACCACTAGTGTGAGTTGGTGCCAGTTAAACCAATCTCTGAGTTCAGGTTACATTGTAAACCAGTCAAGCTGTAGTAAGCCTGTTCTGATTTATGTCCACATCTGAGACCCCTGGATTGTATAGCTTTCTTGTAACTCAGTCACAGCTGTCTGTCACTGGGTACATGTACCACATATATCCTTTGTTTACGCTGTGAAAAAATACTCTTATAGATGAGAACATTGAGTTAATCTTGACAATATCATTGTTTCCTTTCACTCGCCCTCTGGCTCAACACATATTTCCACATGTCTTCAAACAGGGAGCAGTTTAATTCTGGGACTAAAACGTAGAGCTGGAGTCAAAGGTCTAGTTAGAAAACAGCTGTTTGAGTCATGGTCTCTGTGATAAAGCAGCACAAGTCAAAGAAAGTGCTTTAATGCCACTTTCCTCCCTGTTAATTATATTCTAATTTAACAAACATTTGTGAGTCTCTTGGCTAAACCCAAACGCAGAATGCTGAAAAGTTTCCCATCGTGAAAGATTGTGAGATTAAATGCTTGGTTGCAACCGGAGCTGATTAGAAATTGATTTAAAAACAGAAAGTGCTGGAAATACTCAGCAGGTCAGGAAGCATCTGTGGAGAGAGAAGCAGAGTTTTTCCAACACTTTCTGTTTTTATTTCAGATTTCCAGCATCTGCTGTATTTTGCTTTTATTTTAGAAATGAATTTGCCTGTTATGCAGCCTCGATCACCACACAAAAAGTCAACAGGGTACAATAGGTGTCAGCTGTGGCTCAGTAGGGAGCACCCTTGGCTCTGAGTCAGAAGTTTGTTGGTTTGAGTCCAGGTACTTGTGCACATAAACCAGGCTGATGCTTGTGTACTGCTGAGGGAGTGCTACACATTTGACGATGCTTTCTTTCAAAAGAGGCCTTAAACCAAGGCTCCATCTGTTCTCTTAGATCTAAAAGATCCTGTATTCTCTATTTCAAAAAAAAAGCCAGGGGAGTTCTCCCTGGTGTCCTGGCCAATATATATCTATCAACCATGGCCACTAAAACAGATAAACTACCCTGTTTCCCTGCAGTACAACACTTCAAAAGTGTTTCATTGGCTGTAAAGTGCTTTGGGAGGTACTGAAAGGCACTATAAAAATGCAAGTTTTTTTTTATTTCAGTCAAGCATATGACAACAGTTTAAACAAATTGCTACCTTCTCCAAGAGCTCAACCCATGATCTTCTCTGAATTACAATCTTTTCCCCCTTTTCTGGGCATGAGTGAAGTTTGTACAGTGCAGTCAAGGGTAGATGTGATAAATAGGAAAAGTCTCCTTGCAAAACTATTGCAGACATAGTGCGTCGAGAAAACAGATCGTCTCCAGAACTGAATATCCTTGGAGAATCAGCAAAACATACACACAGACAATGTGTGATTGATGGCACAACGGGAAATAATGAAGAATATGGAACTGCACAGAGCGAAGAGAGTGAACAAACGTCTTATTATAAAGGTGCAAGGAAGAATGTTTTCCCCTTGTTTGCAACAAAGTTGATGGAGGGAATTTGATACTCTCCCCCGCAGTGGGTTTGGAGGCAGGGAGAGCATAAAATCAGGTGGGAATGGTGGTGGGAGGGATTCCCACCTCCAGCAAAATTTCATCCAGGGCGGGAAGGACTGTGAATGGCCTTCCTGCCCCGTCGCCAATTGAGGCCCTTAGCTGGGCAATTAACACCCAATTAAGGGCCTATTCCCACCACAGCCTCATTAAGACACTTAGTACCTGAACGAGGGACCCAGCATCAGGAAGTGGGGGGCGGGGGGGTGGGGCCTGCTGATGATCACCCTCCTGCCTTTGCTACTGATTCCTCTTCCCCCTTCCCCACTATCCCCACCCCACGAGACCCCTCCCACCCTGACCTACCTGAGGCCTGGCTCCAGAGATGCTCCTCAGCCTCTGGTACGGTCAGCTCTCGCAGCAGCCACCACCTCTGGTGCTGCACTGCAGCCGCTGGCCTCTGATTGGCCGCCAACTCTCCAAGGGCGGAATTTCCGGCGATGGGATCCTATGGAAGGCCCAGCGCTGTCCAGCTAAGTGCCTGATTGGTACTAAATTCGGCAGGCCTTCTGGAAAGAAGTGATGTGGGGATCTCAGCACCAGTTTCTCTGGACGTTGAGACCCCTGCCACCAGCATAAATTCCCCCGACGTATCATTATTATTTTGGTGTCTTTATAACTCATTCATTGCAGGGATACACCTGGCAACAACAACAACAACAACAACAACTTGCATTTCAATAGCACCTTGCATAGTAAGACATCGCAAGGCACTTCTCAGGAGTGTTCCTCAGCAGTATTACAAGTAAAATTTGACACCCAGCCACATAGGAGTATTAGGACCATTAAGAGGTAGGTTTTCAGGAGCATCATAAAGGAGAAGAAAGGAAGAGGTTTAGGGAGGGCTTAGGGCCTAGGCGGCTGGAGGCACGGCCGCCAATGTTGGAGTGATTAAAATTGGAGAGGCGCAAAAGACCAGAATTGGAAGAGCGCAGATATCTCAGAGAATTGTAAAGCTGGAGGAGGTTACAGAGATAGGGAAGGATGAGGCCATGGAGGGATTTGAAAACAAAGATGAGAATTTTAAAATGGAGGTGTTACCAGACCAGGAGTCAATGTAGGTCAGTGAGCATAGGGGTTTGATAGGTTCAAATTAGGATACAGGCAGCAGAGTTTTGACTGAGCTCAAGTTTACAGAGGGTGCAAGGAGGGAGCCTGGCCTGGGTAGCATTAGAATCGTCAAGTCTAGAGATTTAATGTCATGGATGAGGGTTAGGGCCGCACGCTGGCCTGTTGACATAGTAACAGCTGCAATCGATGTCCCGAACAGTGAGGAGTTGATGCCCTTTTACTTGATGCTGAGAGCTCATTAAAGCAACTTCATTCACAGACGCACACTGTAAGTAAATTAATTTGCAGTGACCATTTCTGTGCTTAAACTACAGGCATTGATTGCCATTTTCTTTTTAAATAAAGAAAGAACTTGCATTATTATAGCACCTTCCATGTCCTGGGGATGTCTCAAAGTGCTTCACAGCCAATGAAATACTCTTGAAGTGTATTCACTGTTTCAATGCAGGAAAGGCAGAAGCCAAGTATCACAAGTTCCTGTAAAGGTGAAGGGTAGGACCAATAAGTCCAGGGAACCCTGGATGTCAAGAGATATAGAGTATTGGATAAGGAAAAAAAAGGAGGCTTATGGCAGATTCAGAGGGCTGAAAACAGCGGAGACCCTAGAGGAGTATGGAAAGTGTGGGAGGGTACTTAAAAAAGTAATTAGGAGAGCGAAGAGGGGACATGAAGAAAGACTGGCGGGCAAGATAAAGGAAAATCCCCAGGTGTATTATAAGTATATTAAGGGCAAGAGGATAATGAGGGAAAGAGTCGGGCCCATTAGGGACCAAAGTTGCAATCTGTGTGTGGAGCCGGTAAGGTTTTAAATGATTACTTTTCATCTGGGTTCATTATGGAGAAGGACGATGTAGGTGTAGAGATCAGGGAGGGGGATTGTGATATACTTGAATAAATTAGCATTGAAAGGGAGGAGGTATTAGCAGTTTTAGCGGGCTTTAAAGTGGATAAATCCCCAGGCCCACATGAGATGTATCCCAGGCTGTTATGTGAGGCAAGGGAGGAGATAGCAGGGGCTCTGACATAAATTTTCAAATCCTCTCTGGCCACAGGAGAGGTACCAGAGGACTGGAGAATGGTGAATGTGGTACCATTATTCAAGAAGGGTAGTAGGGATAAACCAGATAATTATGAGTCGAATGTCAGTGGTAGGGAAACTAGTGGAAAAAATTCTAAGGGGCAGGATTAATCTCCACTTGGAGAGACAGGGATTAATCGAGGATAGTCAGCATGGCTTTGTCAGGGGGCGATCGTGTATAACAAACTTGACTGAATTTTTCGAAGAGGTGACTAGGTGTGTAGATGAGGGTAAAGCAGTTGATGCAGTCTTTATGGACTTCAGTAAGGCTTTTGATAAGGTCCCGCACGGGAGATTGGTTAAGAAAGAGCCCATGGGATCCAAGGCAATTTGGCATATTGGATCCAAAATTGGCTTAATGGCAGGAGGCAAAGGGTAATGGTCGAGAGTTGTTTTTGCGAGTGGAAGCCTGTGACCAGTGGTGTACCACAGGGATCAGTGCTGGGACCCTTGCTGTTTGTTGTGTACATTAATGATTTAGATGTGAATATAGTAGGTAAGATCAGTAAGTTCACAGATGACACAAAGATTGGTGAGGAGGAAATAGTCAAGCGGAAAGCCTTAGATTACAGGACAAAATAGATGGGCTGGTCAGATGGGCAGAGCAGTGGCAAATGAAATTTAATCCTGAGAAGTGTGAGGACTAACAAGGCAAGGGAATATACAATGGATGGTAGGACCCTAGGAAGTACAGAGAGTCAGAGGGACCTTGGTGTACTTGTCCATAGATCACTGAAGGTAGATAAGGTGGTTAGGAAGGCATATGGGATACTTGCAGAGGCATAGAATATAAGAGCAGGGAGGTTATGATGGAGCTGTATAAAACACTAGTTAGGCCACAGCTGGAGTACTGTGTACAGTTCTGGTCACCACACTATAGGAAGGATGTGATTGCACTGGAGAGGGTGCGAGGAGATTCACCAGGATGTTGCATGGGCTGCAGCATTTCAGCTATGAAGAGAAACTGGATAGGCTAGGATTGTTTTCCTTAGAGCAGAGAAGGCTGAGGGGGGACCTGATTGAGGCATACAAAATTATGAGGGGCATAGATAGGTTAGATAGGAAGAAACATTTTCCCTTAGCAGAGGTGTCAATAACTAGGGGGGCATAGATTTAAGGTAAGGGGCAGGGGGTTTAGAGGGGATTTGAGGATAGACATTTCACTCAGAGGGTGGTTGGAATCTGGAATACACTGCCTGAGGGGGTAGTAGATGCAGGAACCCTCACAACATTTAAGAAGTATTTAGATGAGCACTTGAAACGCCACAGCATACAAGGCTACGGGCCAAGTGCTGGAAAATGGGATTAGAATAGCTAGGTGCTTGATGGCCAGCACAGACACGGTGGGCCGAAGGGCCTGTTCCTGTGCTGTATAACTCTGACTCTATGACCAAGGACAACTGCCCTGCTCTTCTATGAAATAGTGGCTGTGGAATTTTGACATCCACCTGGGAGGGCAGATGGGGCCTCAGTTTAATATTTCATTTGAAAGATGGCACCTCCGCCAGTGCAGCACTCCCTCAGTACGACATAACATTATGTGCTCAAGTTTCTGTAGTATGTGACAGAAACCACACATGCCAAATGGAAACATATGAATTTCACCATATGGAACACTATTTGAACGCTGACTGGACATTGAAAATAACTTGTTTAAAAAGACCACAGAGAGTGGCTGAAAACATGGCTGCACATTTGCATTCTGAGAGACAGTTGCACAGAGAGACAATGGAAATGCCCCCTGATCCGATTAGCCAGATGGGTTTTGTCAATAGTGATGATCAAAAGACGTTGAGAGTCATTGAATGTGTAAAAGCCAGCATTCCACTTCCACCCACACCCCCCACTGAGTGTGTCTGGTAAGCTTTGAAGATTCAACAAACCGTTTCAAACAAAGAGCTAGTCACATGACTCACCTGCTAGCCAACCTGACAATTGATTGAATTGTGCTCACAGTAAAGTTTTGAGACAGACTGCTACTGAAGATCAAAAGAGAAGCAAAGTCTCTCTCTCTCTGTCTCCCTCTCATGCAAAGTTCCAGGGACCCACGGAAGTAACTTAAGCCTCAAGACAGAAGACCTCTGCAGCCTTCTGGTATAGTGAAAAAAGTTTGAAAGTGTGCACTGGGCCCCAACGAGAACTGCAATATTTAACTTCAATCAAAGACTTTACATCCAACCCAAAACCAGTAACTGAATTCCATCTACTACTTTAAACTTTCCCCTTTCATTCTTCCTCCTTCTCTGTATCTATTTGTGTGTGTGCTTATTGCGTATGCATGCTAGCATAGTCGTGTCACCTATTCTTAGTAGTTTTAAATGAGTTAGAGTTTTAAGGTTAATAAACTTACACCTTTCTTGTTTAAATCTGAGAAAACCTGTCTGGTTGATTCCTTTACAATTACGATTAGAGAGCAGTGAGCAAGGACTCACTGAGGGGAAGCTACAAACATTGCATTTTAAAAGTTGAACCCTGTTACGGTCAAACCAGGAAAAGGCTGAGAGGGGAGCCCTAGACCCATTCCTCACCTGGTTATAACAAGTGGGACAACTAACATCAATACAAAAGGATTATCTGGTCATTATCACATTGATGTTTGTGGGAGCTTGCTGGGCACAAATTGGTTGTCCTGTTTCCTACATTACAACAGTGACTACACTTCAAAAGTACTTCATTGGCTGTAAACCGCTTTGGGACCTTCTGAGATCATGAAAAGTGTTACAGAAATGCAAGTATTTCTATCTATTATTGGAAATTATTTGACAATCTGTGTTGATTATATTCGGGTCTAAATATAAACAGGCTCATTCTTTGGTCAATAGAGAAGCTAACCCACTTAAATTAAACAGTTCCATTAAACCTTCATTAGAACAGTAAACAAAGGAATGTCAGACGATACATTAAGTGTTTGCTAATATAATCAACAGTGATTTTGAGTTTAATCTATATTAGAGGTAGCTTACCGACATTCTCATTTCATTAGAGATTTTTTATTAGACTTAGATTTACTGGACATGCCTTTTTCATAGGGTATTAAACCTTACTTAAACTTCAAAAACAATTATATTGAATTAATTTTCTGCAATGTAAAAACATGATGTGGTTTTAATTTGAATAAACCTAGTCAGTATATGGAGGGATGGTAAATATTCCATGTTTTGGGAAGAACCACAACATTCATTTCAACTGCAGCATTGTTACTATATCTAGAAATGAGAAATGTTAGTCTGACTCAGTAGGTCTCATGCTCAGCTCTGAGCTGGAAGGGTGTTGGATCAAGCCCCACATGCTTATGGTTGGCATGCCCAGTGCCAGTACTGAGGGAATGCTGCGTTGTCAGGGGTGCTGTCTTTCAAATGAGATGTTAAACCAGGCCCTGCCTGCTCTCTTGGGTGGATGTAAAAGCTCCTATGACACTATTTTGACGAAGAGCAGGGGAGTTGTCGCTGGTGTCCTGGGACCACTATTTATCCCTCAACCAACATCATTAAAATAGTTGATCTGGTCATTTATTACATCGCTGTTTGTGGGAGCTTGCTATGCACAAATTGGCTGCTGTTTTCCTTACATTACAACAGTGACAGGGCTAAAATGTGGCGAGTCGAAGAGACTTAGTAGTTGGCAGGAAAAAAGACAGAAGCACAAGGGGAGAGCCAACTGTGCAACAGCCCCGACAAACAAATTTCTCTGCAGCACCTGTGGAAGAGCCTGTCATTCTAGAATTGGCCTTTATAGCCACTCCAGGCGCTGCTTCACAAACCACTGACCACCTCCAGGCGCGTATCCATTGTCTCTCGAGATAAGGAGGCCCAAAAGAAAGAAAAGAAAGAAAGAAGACAACAGTGACCAATCTTCAAAAAGTACTTCAATGTCTGTAAAGCACTTTGAGACATCAAAGTGAGGTCGTGAAAAGCACTGTATAAAATGCAAGTCCATACCTTCTTTCTTTCTAGAACCACGAAGACACAATATGCATAAGCTTTCCATTTGAACTGCATTGTCAACCCTTAAAGTACCAGGTGTTTTACAGGGTCAGGTCAGATTGGAGTGTAGAATCATTGTTCTGTTTTGGGACAGTGACCTCATTGAAAAGTGAATGAATCCAACTGCTGCCTCATTGTCACCATTGGGATTTTGTTCACCTGCAGAAGCTCCTGTTATTCCTGAAGCAGTCACATTGCTTCCGGAGAAGAATTTGTTCCATCTGATGTTTTCTAATCACAGAGCCGACCTGCTCATCACTTGGTGCAAAGCAGTGAACTAAATCTAAAGAGACTGCAATTGCTATGGGATTCTGCAGGTATTTCTGGTAGAATCAGGGTCTTGAGGAAGCTAAAGATTGGTTCGAACATACATTTCTTCAATTCATTCTCGGGATGTGGGCATCGCTGGCAAGGTGAGCATTTAATTTTTTTTTTCCAAAATATACTTTATTCATAAAATTTTATGAAAATTACATTGCCAAACAGTTTCAAACAGCACCAAAAAATACAAACATTGCAAGGGATATCATTTTCCTTCAATACTGTCATGAGTTTCTTCACAACCCTTCCATTTCACAATTGTCATGCCAATTACAGTTTTACCTTTACAGCAAATGAAAATAATAACGATACAGTTCGAGGGGTTTTCCATGGATCCAGCCCCTCAGTTCAGCTTGGTGGGGGGACCTTACACTGTGGTCTTTCCCCATTGAGCGTTTGCTGCGGCTGCCCCAAGCTTTAGTGCGTCCCTCAGCACGTAGTCCTGGACCTTGGAATGTGCCAGTCTGCAACATTCGGTCGTGGACAACTCTTTGCGCTGGAAGACCAGCAAGTTTCGGGCAGCCAAAGGGCGTCTTTCACCGAATTGATAGTCCTCCAGCAGCAGTTGATGTTTGTCTCGGTGTGCGTCCCTGGGAACAGCCCGTAGAGCACAGACTCCTGTGTTACAGAGCTGCTTGGGATGAACCTCGACAAAAACCACTGCATCTCTTTCCACACCTGCTTTGCACATTCCAGGAGGAGGTGGGCAACCGTCTCTTCCCCACCAAAGCCAAATGCTCAAGGTGAGCATTTAATGCCCCTCCCAAGTTGCCCTGAGGAGTCAGTGATACAACTGAGGGCTTGCTGGGCCGCTTCAGGGGGCAGTTACGAGACAATCACGTTAGAGTCATAGAGTTATACAGCACAGAAAAAGGCCCTTCAGCCCATCGTGTCCATGCCGGCCATCAAGCACCTATCTATTCTAATCCCATTTTCCAGTACTTGGCCCATAGCCTTGTATGCTATGGAGTTTCCAGTGCTCATCTAAATACTTCTTAAATGTTGAGAGTACCTGCCTCTACCACCCCTTCAGGCAGTGTGTTCCAGATTCCAACCATGCTCTTGGTGAAATTTTTTTTCCTCAAATCCCCTCTAAACATCCTGCCCCTTACCTTAAATCTATGCCCCCCGTTATTGACACCTCTGCTAAGGGAAAAAGTTTCTTCCTACCTATGCCCCTCATAATTTTGTATACCTCAATCAGGTCCTCCCGCAGTCTTCTCTGCTCTAAGGAAAACAACCCTAGCCGATACAGTCTCTCGTCATAGCTGAAATGCTCCAGCCCAGGCAACATCCTGGTGAATCTCCTCTGCACCCTCTCCTGTGCAATCACATCCTTCCTATGGAAGGTTGTAGAAATTAGACTTGCTCTATTTTAGGTATGGACCTGAAGAGAGATTCAGAGACCAAAACCCAAAGAATCTGCTGCAGCTTTAAAGCCTTGATATGCTGGAGCCACAACAATCTTAATTTTCACACCAAGAGCTGTTTTTTCTGAAGGCAGTCGCATAGAATATGCGGGCTGCTGAACCCTGCCATCAGGCTAAACTGTGGGGTCAGATTTTATTCAAGTGACGGAGTTCTGGCAGAGGGCCGGAAGGTGGGAGAGAACTCGCCTCGGCCTTCTGTTGGACCCCCTTGCTATGTAATGGCGGGCAGCCAATTAACTGCCTGCCATCAGGGACACCATCCCTTTAAGGGACGAGCTCCTGCCCCCAGAGTTGCTGGCCAATTGGAGGGCGAAGCGGTAGCCACTGCCGAGACATTGGAGACCCCGGGACAGGTAAGTGAGGTTGGGGTCGCCAGGGCCGGTCAGGCAGGCCCCAGTGATGGGGTGGAATGGGAGGGGGTTAGTGAGGGTTGGAAGGTTCTTCTTGGCGGGGGGAACCCCACCCTGACCCTGCTAGAAGGCCGCCAGGCATTACCTGGTGGTGTCCCCCTGTGACAGCGGGTTCCCTCCACCCTCAAGTGGGGGCAGGAAGAGCCCCGTAAGTGGCCATTAGATGGTCTGGGGCGGGAAAGCCATCCTTAGCCTTCCCCGCCCCAGACAAAATGGCAGGGATCACGGGCAACATTGAGAACAACACCCCTTGCCATTTTGTTTGCTCCCCCAACTCCGTGCCCGTCTCCTGCCCATGGTCAGAAGCTCAGACTGTGTGAGAAACAGTCAGTCATTGTGATTTTCCCCCGGGTGGCCAATTAAACCCAGAGGGCAGGCTCGCCATCCAATTAAAAGCCATTCAGTTAGATCATGGCTTATCTGTATCTTAACTCCATCTACCCTCCTTAGTACCTTAACCCTCAATACCCTCGCCAAACAAAAGCATTTTCTGTAAGAAATTTATCAAGTTTGCATTTGAATAAATCAATTCTACCTGCTTCCACCATCTCCCTAGGGAGGCTGCTCAGTAGGTATATTTTTAAAGTTTGATAGTGAGTAGATATTCCCCACAAAACAGAGGAGAGTTGGTCTCCAGGAAATTTGTGCAGTACACTGAGGAATGACATCAGGTACATCAAAAATGAAAGCTGCCAGCAAAAGTGAGAAAAGATTTACAACGTGAAATACTTTGAGCGCAACAGAACCAGCAGTTGTGACAGAAAATTTCGACGATATTTCTTTGAAGGATTGTCATGATTCATTGCTGAATGGACTAAGGCAGCAGAACTGGAACTGATGTGTTAAATGGAGCTGTCAATGGTTTGTGGGTTGTGTTGTGGTGGGGGTGGTGAGGATGATGGGGTGGTGGGGTTGTGGGGGGGAGGCTTTTACACAATCTGAGGAGAAGGTGGTGTCATTCATTCAAGTGAGGTAAGGGGGTAAAATTCAATTTCTACAGCTGTGTGACACAGGCAGTGGTGGATTGGCAATCTGTTACATACTCCACCCAATTACATAGAATTACATCGAATTTACAGCACTAAATACAGGCCATTCAGCCCAACTGGTCTGTGTTAGTGTTTATGTTCCACAAGAGCTTCCTCCCGTCCCTCTCCATTCCATCAGCATCACCTTCTATTCCTTTCTCCCTCGTGTGTTTATCCAGCTTCCCCTTAAATGCGTCTCTGCAATTCACCTCAACCACTCCCTATGGTAGCAATGGAAAATGTCACACAGTGTTTTGCCCCTCTGCTCAAGTTGGATTTCAGGCCCAAAGAGTGTCTACTCAATCAGAAGGTGAGATCTTGCATTTATGTGGGAACTAGTTCTGCAGTGTAATTTTGCAGTCACAATTTGCACAAGTCAAGGACCCACAAACCACATGGTATTGACCAGATAATCTGCTGTTGGCTCTGGGCAGATGGTTTTTCCAGGACATTGAGTGAACTCTGTTGAGCTTCTTCATATAGTCGCTTCTTGGTAAAGTGGATGGGAGTCTGCGTTTAACATCTCTTCCGAAAGACGGCACCTCCAACAGCACAGCACTCCATCAATGCTGCACTGGAAGCATACTTTGATGGTGTGACGTCTCTGGCATGGGGCTTGTACCCACAACCCTCTGACTCAGAGTTTGAGAGTGCAAACCACTGAGCCACAGCTGACATTTGTGAGGAAAGGCTCAGGGGACCTGGATTGGAGAGTGAAGTCAAATAGACAGTGACTGTACTGAACACTCCAAACATTTACAGTGGCCCCATACTTTTTCTGGCCTCTTGCACATCCCCAATTTTAATTGCTTCACCATTGGCGGCCATGTTTTCAGCTGCCTGGGCCCTAAGCTCTGGAATTCCCTCTCTAAACCGGTCCACCTCTCTACCTCCCTCGCCTTCTTGAACGCTGTTTAAAACCTACCTCTTTAATCAAGCTCATGTCCTAATATCTCCTGATGTGGTGCAGTGTCAAATTTTGTCTGTTGGTTGCTCCTGTGAAGCACCTTGGGATATTTTACTGAGTTAAATGCAAGTTGTTGTTGCATCTGGCGATGAATTTCCTTGTGTTAAAGTGCTTATTGGTACATTGATAACCTGAAATCACAGCTATTTCATTCTAACCAGGAGGTTACAGTTAGCTGAAGATTGCAGTGATTAAAGGTTCATTGCCTGAAATGTCATTATGCTGAAGACAAGATCCATCGCATGTCCCAGAACCTCAATGATTTCATAACTTTCCTTCCTCTTTATCAATAAACCATTTTTAAGAACCAGATAATTATATAGAGTGTATAAAAATATCAAAAATAATTATATTAAATGAAAAGAATGAAAGCAATCCTTGTTCATTTAGTGTTGCCTGAGTGAGCCCCTCAGGAACAATTCATTTAGGACTTGTGATGACTGGTATATTATTAATGGCCTAATACTTAACACAGTCTTTCTGTCCACTATTTAATGGAGCTACTAAGCTCTTTATCTCAAATGAAAGAATATAAGAATATGTAATTTTTAAAGTCGACTTGTTGTCTTGTCTAACATACAGTCGTGGATGAACAGGATAAATAAAAGCAAAATACTGCAGATGCTGGAAATCTGAAATAAAAACAGAAAGTGCTGGAAATACTCAGCAGGTCAGACAGCATCTGTGGAGAGAGAAGCAGAGTTAACGTTTCAGGTCAGTGACCTTTCATCAGAACTGGATGAGCAGGAGTTGGCTCCACATAAATATTGGGAAGACTGAAGTCATTGTCTTCTATCCCCACAACAAACTCTGTCCCTTCATCACCAACTCCATCTGTCTCCCTGACAACTGTCTGAGGCTGACACCAGACTGTTTGCAACCTCACTGTCCTATGTGACCTTGAACTGAGTGTCCGATCACATATCTTGTCCATCATCAAAACCACCTACTTGCACCTCTGTAATATCACCCATCTCTGCCACTACTTCAGTAATCAGGGGCTGGGGTTATCCAGATCCCTGGGTCATCCACATTGCCACTACGAGGGATCCGCTATCATCCCTCCAACGATAGACTATTTGAAGGGTGTCAATGGATTTTATTTATCCCCCTGAAAAGGCAAGTTGCCCCTTGGTTTAGCATCTCATCCAAAAGATAGTACCTCCCAACAGTGCAGCACTGACGGAGTGCTGAAGTGCCAGCCTAGAGGATGGCCTCAAGTTTTTGGCGTGGAGCTCAAACTCGTGAGCTCAGAGGTGAGAGTGCAACCATTGAGCCAAGACTGACACTTAGCTCTTATTGGACAAAGCCTCAATAGAATGAAATATTAAGTTGGGGGAGGTTATTTTCTACATTGTCACGACATATTTAATACAAATTCTCATCACAACTGGCAACAAGTTACTATCTTATCACCGGACTTCCAACTATGTTCCATTTGGCCCTGAGAGATGTGATTTAATATTAACTTTGTTGCTTTCAGTTTCATACTATTCAGCTTCGATCAGTTTGAAAACAAACAGGAGAATGCAGGGAAGTACTGACATAGGTTCAGTCAATAAGGTGTAAAAAGTATATGGGATCTATGGTTTTATAAATGGAGGGACAAACATTCTCAAACCCAGCCCCAACTGATCCACTTCTGGGTTTAAGGGAGACAGTTGAGGGGCTGGCAGCCCCAATCCACTCCCAATAGGTGGAGCAGCCATGAAAATCTTTTAAGGCGGCTGTGTGCCTCATTTTAACACAATTTCTACTTTTAACTCAGCGAGTTTGGGTTTTCCAGGGCCTCAGGAATCCGGGAGGTAAAAAAGGCAAGGAGAATCAAATTAATGAGGTAAGTGCCTTTACAGCACTGCTTGTGGGCCAGGTGGAACAGGAGAGTTTTCCTTCCAGTCACCTCCCAAAGCTAAGCCCCATGCAGTCGGACTCCCACCCACAATGATGTCCACCCCCTCTCCACCCACTCCTCGCCATGCTGTCGACTTACCTGACCTCCACTCCCCGACTGCTTTCCATCTGGACAGACAGCCAAGTCCTCTCAATTTCACCAAGCAGAGAAGTTATGTTAAACTTCTACCGAACCTTGATTAGACCACACCTCGAGTACTGTGAACAGTTTTGGTCTCCATATTATAAAAAGGATATTGAAGCACTGGAGAAGGCAAAACAAATCGTTACTACGACAACACCAGAACTGAGAGATAATATCTGTCAGGAAAGATTAAACAGGCTGGGGCTCTTTTCTCTGGAAAAGGGTGACCTGATAGAGATCTTAAGATTATAGAATCAGGGGCCAGAATTTTGTGTTGGGCTGGAGGCCCTGCCCACGAGCTGAAAAGTCAGTGGCGAGCCCGCCATTGCCGGGCCTGGGGAGCCATGCTGGGAATTTTCGCTCCCCGGGCCCTTCATTGGTCTTGGGCGGGACTTCCACCTCCTTGAGGCAGGAAGTCCCACCTTATGGAGCTGTTGGCCAATCAGTGAGTCGGCAGCTGTTAGTCCCAGCAGCGCCAGCAGGAGCGGTGGCCATTGCTGGGACTACACCCAGCCATGGGAGGCAACCGGAAGGACGACCCCAGAACTCAGGTTGGCTTCTAGGGCCTTGCCGGGGACAATCAGCCAGGCCCGGCAAGGCAAGGGAGGGTCAGTTGGGGGGTGGGGAGTGTTGTGTGTTGGGGGTGTTTGTGGCTTTGGGGGCAGCCCTCCACAGGGTGCCCAATCAGGAGGGCTCCACACAGCCCGCAGGAAGGCCACCTGGTTTCAGCAGGCAGGGTTTTTGTGGCCTTTGCCATCCGACTACCGAGGGCAACATACCAGCGACGGCGTAGCAGTTTCTCGCCACCACCGTCCCATGTAAAATTGCAGGGGGGTGGCAGGAGGGGGTCGGGAATGGCCCCCGCCATCCACTCAATATTACGACCCCAACCCCCGCCACCAGCCCGCTCGTTGGGGGACTGTATAATTCCAGCCATAGAGTCATAACGGAACAGAAGGAGGCCATTCGGCCCATTGGGTCCATGCTGTCTCTCCATAGAGCAATCTAGTCAGTCCCGTTCCCCCGATCCATCTCCGAGCCCTGCTAGATTATTTTTCTCAAGTACCCATCCAATTTCCTTTTGAAATCATTCATCGTCTCCACTTCCATCATCCTCGTGGGCAGTGTTCCAGGTCATTATCACCCGCTGTGTAAAAAAGTTCTTCCTCACATTCCCCCCGCATCTTTTGCTCAAAACCTTAAATCTATATCCCTAGTCCTTGTACCATCAGCTAATGGGAACAGATTTTCTTTGTCTCCCTTATCTAAACCTGGCATAATCTTGTACATCTCTATCAAATCTCCCCTCAATCTCCTTTGCTCCAAGGAGAACAACCCCAGCTTCTCCAACCTAACCTTGTAGCTAAAATCCCTCATCCCTGGAACCATTCTGGTAAATCTCCTCTACACCCTCTCAAGGACACTTATGAAAGGGTGTGATGGTGTAGACATAGAGATGTTTCCACTTGCGGAGACACCACAACTTTTAGCCATAAACATATGAGAGTCACTAATGAATTCAATAGGGAATTCAGAAGAAACTTCTTTATCTAAAGAGTGCTGAGGATGTGGAACTCGCTACCTCAGGAAGTAGTTGCAGGAGTTTCTCAGGGCAGTGTCCTAGGCCCAATCATCTTTACCCAGTACCTTCCCTCCATCATAATGTCAGAAGTGCAGATGTTCACTGATGATTGCACAGTGTTCAGCTATATTGACAATTCCTCAGATACAGAAGCAGTCCATGCCCGCTTGCAGCAAGACCTGGGCAACATTCAGACTTGGGCAGATGAGTGGCAAGTAACATTCATGTCACACAAGTTCCAGCCACGATCTTCTCCAACGAAAGAGAGTCTAACCACCTCCGCTCAATATTCAATGGCATTACCAGCCTCCACCATCAAAATGCTAGGGGTCACCATTGACCAGAAACTGAACTGGAACTGCCATATAAATACTGTGGTTACAAGAGCAGGTCAGAGGCTGGGAATTCTGTGGTGATTAACCCACCTCCTGACTCCCCAAAACCTCACCACCATTTACAAGGCACAAGTCAGGAGTGTGATGGAATACTCTCCACTTGCCTGGATGGGTGCAGCTTCAGCAATACTGAGGAAGCTCGACACCATCCAGGACAAAGCAAACCGCTTGACTGGCACCCCATCTGCCACCTTAAACATTCACACCCTCCACCACTGGCACACCATGGCTGCAGTGTGTACCATCTACAAGATGCCCCACTGCAGCAACACGCCAGGTTTCCTCAACAGCACCTTCCAAACCCATGACCTCCACCACCTAGAAGAACAAGGGCAGCAGGGAACAACATCACTTGCAAGTTCTCCTACAAGTCACACACCATCCTGACTTAGAAATATATTGCCATTCCTTCACTGTCACTGGGTCAAAACCCTGGAACTCCCTCCCTGACAGCACTGTGTGCATGCTCTCACCACACGGACTGCAGCGGTTCAACAAGGCAGCTCACCACCACCCTCTCAAGGATAATTAGGGATGGGCAATAAATGCTGGCCTTGCCAGCGACACCCACAACCCATGAATGAATAAAAAAGTTGTGATGAATTGCATAGATGCATTAAGCTAGATTGAGAAGGGAATAGAGGGTTATGTTGATGGGGTGAGATGAAGTAGGGCAGGAGAATGCTCGTATGGAGCAGAAACACCGGCACCGATCATTCGTGTCAAATGGCTGTTTCCATGCTGTGAATTCAATGTAATTCAATGTAATCAGGCTGACTATTTAACAGGAAACATCTGCCATTAAAGTCGGCAGGACAGATGGAAAACCCTTGCTTTTGTCTGAAAATCCACCTCCCCACCACATTCTTCTCAGCTATAAGTCAATATGGGGACCATGGAATACAAAAGTAAGGAAGTTATGCTAAATCTTTATAGTCACTGGTTAGGCCCCAGCTGGAGTATTGAATCCAATTCTGGGCTCCACGCTTTAGGAAGGATGTCAAGGCCTTGGAGAGCATGCAGAGGAGATTTACTAGAATGATACCAGGGATCAGTTACAGGGAGAGAATGGAGAAGATGGGGTTGTTCTCCTTAAAATAGAAAGAAAGACTTGGATTTATTTAGCGCCTTTCACAGCCTCAAGACGTCCCCAACACTTTACAGCCAATGAAGTACTATTTTTTGAAGTGTAGTCACTGACATAATGTAGGAATGATAGTAATGTAACTTAAAGCAGATAAGATTAAGGGGAGGTTTAATAGAGGTGTTCAAAATGATAGATAACTAAGGATAAACTGTTTCCAGTGGCAGGAGGGTTGGTAACCAGAGGACACAGATTTAAGATGATTGGCGAAAGAGTTAGAGACAAGATATGGAGAATGTTTTATGCAGCGAGTTGTTGTGATCTGGAATGCGCTGCCTGAAAGGTGGTGGAAGCAGATTCAATAGTAACTTTCAAGAGGGAATTGGATAAATACTGGAACAGGAAGAAAATTGCAGAACAATGGGGAAAGAGCAAGGGAGTAGGTCTAATTGGATAGCTCTTTCAAAGAGCCAGCACAGGCACGATGGGCTGAATGGTCTCCTTGTGCACTGTGTGATTCTAAGTAAAAGATTACCAAAAGGTAACGTAGTTACCAGCAGCACATGGTGTATGTGGCAGCATTAATCTCAAACAGAACAATCTGTGTGAAGCAGACAAAACATTTAATGTTTTGCATATGTTATCAATGTGTCAATCAGCAGAGTGCGACACACAGAAAGCAGTAAAATAGACTGCATTAACAGTCTGACATTGCATTGTAATTGCTTGCTGTCAGACCAGGGACTCGATCAATGGCACTCCGTGGAGATTTAGAGCGTTCCAGCAAATATTACCCGTGACAGGCCCTTTATGTGAAAGACAAAGCTATATTCGTGCATCCTTCATGTGTCAACTTTAGTTGGGTCTATCAATGAGATTCATTTCACCACCTCATTCAACACTCCAGAAATACTTCTCTTTCTGTACCTCTATAAAATGACAGTGGAATTTTAATTTGCCACACTTACTACGTGAAAAGTCTATCTTAAAACATCTGTAATTTAGTGGTTCCAACAGACAAGAAGCCCTGTCTATCACCACACTGCCACTTACAAACATCCCCCCTCCCCCCCCCCCCCACCACCATCCCCCATGCCCTCCACTCCCCCATTACAGCCTCTCATTACTTATAAAAGGATGATGGGGTCAAATATTCAAGAGTTCTTCAACACAACTCAGTGCCAGAAATCTCCATGCAGTGATAATTACTTCATTATATACCCAAACATCATACAGATGTCACTGCATGTTGAAGAGGATTGAGGAAGTACAGTTATGATGAGAGACCTGAGATACTAGGACAGTTTTATTCATTATTTGTTCTTGGGATGTAAGCAATACTGGCACAACCACTTTTATTGTCCATCCATTGGTGGCTGCAGGGTATTTAGACTCACCCGCGGGACTGGAGTCATCTATAGGCCAGAACAGGTCAGGACAGCAGTTTCCCTCTGCTGACAGACATTGGATTTTCTTTTTAATCCAGCAGGTTTCATGGTCAATTTGTTAAAAGTATCTTATTTATTGAATTCAATTTCATAACTTGCCATGGTGAAATTTGAACTCATCATCTCTCAATTTCTAACCTAGTACCATAACTTGAGCACATAATCTAGGCTGACATTGTCCTCTGCCTTATTGGAGAGGCTGTTTCCCGGGTGGGATGTTACACCAAGGCCCGGGTCTGCCCTTTCTGGTGGATGTTGTTGTGTATTGTAGCGTAGATCAAGTGTTGTTTAAAGAAGTCTCAGGTTCTTTGTAGGGTTAAAGAATAACTCATTTATTTTTCTACTGATATAATTATTTACACTCTCCACAAGCCCATCTAGCCAGCAGACCTCATGCTACTTCTAGCTTCTTCCCAGCCTAGTACCCATTTGACTATTATATCATTATCACTGCAGTGGGTGAGGTTCACTCTCACTGTCTCAAATATTAACCCTTTCCCTTTCCCGGCCCTTATACTACAGATGTAAAAGATCCCATGACTCTATGTTGAAGAAGAGCAGGGCAGTTTTCCCTGGTGTCCTAGCCAATATCTACCCCTCAACCAACATCCCAAAAAAGCAGATTATCTGGTCATTATCCCATTGCTGTTTGTGGGAGCTTGCTGTCCGCGAATGGGCTGCCACGTTTCCTACATAGCAACTGTGACCACACTTCATAAAGTACGTCATTGGCTGAAAAGGGCTTTGCATCATCCTGAGGTCTTAAAAGGCACTATATAAATGAAAGTTGTTTTTCTCTATAACCACTAGGCTACAGCATTTCACTTAAGCTTGGGCAATCTAATAGAGGTTTCTAAAATTATGAAGACTTTTGATGGAATGAATGGGGAAAGATTGTTTCCCCTGGTCAGGAGGTCAGTGACAAGAGGGGTCAGCAGTTTCAAATTGTTACTATGAGAGTGAAAGGAGTGATTTCTTTTTTATACTTTCTTGGGATGTGGGTGTCGCTGGCCAGGCCAACATTTATTGCCCATCCCTAATTGCCCTTGAGAAGGTGGTGATGAGCTGCCTTCTTAAACTGCTGCAGTCTATGTGATGTAGGTACACCCACAGTGCTGTTAGGAAGGGAGTTCCAGGTTTTTGACCCAGTGACAGTGAAGGAACAACGATATATTTCCAAGTCAGGATGATGAGTGACCTAGAGGGAAACTTGCAGCTGGTGGTGTTCCCATGCATCTGCTGCCCTTGTCCTTCTCAGAGAAATTTCTTGACACAGAGACATCTTGGAGCAGGGACTGTTTGGCCCCAGGGAGTAGTTTGAGAGAGAGACAATTGCATCCTTCTGAGAGCAATATTTGAAACAGAGGATGACAAAGGGCAATAGGCAAGGGAAAGCAGGGCAGTGCAAGCCCTGCTGGCACACAGCAGGAGTGCCCATCTTGGACTTACTAAAATAATCTGGGCTGCTACCATGCTGAGACCCCCACCCACTCCACCCTCCATTCACTGCCAGCTGCTCCGGCCCAATCTGATTGGGTCCCCACAAATCACCTGCTAAAATTTAATTGAGGATAGGGCCTCAAAATGGCAGGGCCATGTCAAAGGCCAAATTCAAGCACCCTCCCCCCATCCCCAATCCCCACCCCCAGTTGATTTGCAGATGCTGCAGGCCATTACACTTGGGTTTTGAAGCGATGAGTCTCTGGATTTTGTCCAACAACAACTAAGCACTGAAATATGTAAACATGTCACTTTGGAAAGGCTCCATCTTCTATTAAAAGGAATCTGCAGATTGAAGCCTTAGAAGCTGCTTCATTCTGGCTGCTCACAGCATTGGGAAGTCATAACTTATCAAATAAATGCGTTAGGCTTAGAATCTGATGGAGTGTTAGCCTAGTTAAACATTTCCCATCACCCTTCAGCTCGAAGATTTTTTTGCGCTGTAACCTGCTGGAACTGTGAGCTGACAATGGTACGGTGAGGACAACTGGACCTCTGAGATCTCAGTGAATGAGGAGACCAACCAGTCTACCTCCTTAACCAATGAGATTTAAGGATTGAGAAAGAAACAGAGGAATGCCAGAAAAGGAAATCGGGTGAATTCGAGTTAAATCAAGTTTGGAAAGAGAAATAAAGAGAGGGAAAGATTGCATTAAAAGATAATGGGAAAAAATACAGAAAAGAAAAGTAAGAAAAAATGAAATATAGAATTTTAAGAATCTCTAACAATAATTTACTAACTGAAGGAATGAGACTCCACAATTTCAGTTGTTCCCTTTCTGGGCCAGAGAGGTTGAGTGGCATTACAGGAACATAAATCTTGTTTTTACAAGGGTCCTTACACTGCTAAGTACCAGTCTTAACTCTCAGCAGTGAGTTTAATGGATAATTAATGTGCAAAGGCAGCAATTTTTGACAATCACAGGGTGGTTGAGGGTGAGGTGGTTAGCACCGCAGCCTCACAGCTCCAGGGACCCAGGTTCGATTCTGGGTACTGCCTGTGCGGAGTTTGCAAGTTCTCCCTGTGTCTGCGTGGGTTTTCGACGGGTGCTCCGGTTTCCTCCCACATCCAAAAGACTTGCAGGTGATAGGTAAATTGGCCGTTGTAAATTGTCCCTAGTGTAGGGAGGTGATAGGGAATATGGGATTACTGTAGGGTTATATAAATGGGTGGCTGTTGGTCGGCACAGACTCGGTGGGCCGAAGGGCCTGTTTCAGTGCTGTATCTCTAAATAAATAAATAAAAAATAAATAAATTACAGTAGAATCGTTACCAACAGCTGTGTCCAAAAAATAGGGGCAGTGGTTACAACCTGAAATGATTGAACTCAATGTTGCATCTGGAGTGCCTCAGCTTCATTCCCTTACACCCCTACCAGAGGCGTTGAGGAAGGGAAGAGTCAGAGATGGACCTTGTGAAGTGAACCTTACATTTCTATAGCACCTTTCACAACTCAGGGTGTCCCAAAGCACTTTACAGCCAATAAACTACTTTTTGAAGTCTAGTCACTGTTGCAATGTAGGAAACATAGTAGCAAATTTGTACACAGCAAGCTCCCACAAACAGCAGTGAGATAATGACCAGATCATCTGTTCTGGAGATCAGGACAAACTTGATGGGCCAAATGCCCTCCTTCTCTGCTGTACTGTTCTATAATCCTATCTGAGGATAAATATTGGCCCAGGACATGGGGAAAATCCTCCTGCTCTTTTCCAATTGTACTGTGGGATCTTTTACATCCCCTGAGGGGGCAGGCGGGGCCTTGGTTTAACATCCCATCTGAAAGAAGGCACATCTGACAGTGCAGCACTCCCTCAGTGCCGCACTGGGAGTGTCAGGCTAGGATATAGGGCTAAAATCTCATGGAGTAGCATTTGAACTCACAAGCTATCTGAGCCACAGCTGATACATTTAGCCTCAGAACAGCCTGTTCCAAATAAGGGAGATTACCAGCCCAGTTTTCGGCTTTAGATTACACAAGTCTGAACACACCAATGTTATTTACCATTGGACAAGTGGTTTGGAAGTCTAACACAGTCCTGCCCATTCACACACAGGAACTGAATAGAGCAGAATCCTGATTTATTGATTTCAATCCCCAATATTTTAGGCAAGTGATGATTAATTATAAAATGAAAAAAGTCTATATTTTTTAATTCAATAGATTAATCACAATGCAAATCATGCACAATTTAAGATGATTTATAAGATGTTTATTCACTGAGCACATTGTCTTTCTCGTCTGTTTCTCGTTGCATTTGCTGCCACCTTGCTTTCTCAAAGTGCATTAATCAGCAAAGACAGTATTCATTTGAGTGGAACAATATGTGGCAATAACCAAATATTTCCCATTAGATACATTTTTTTCTCTCCCTGTATATTACAGAGGCCCATAAATCCCTTAACAGTAAAAGGTAATTGACAAGCATCTCACTGCCGCCTTCGGATGAAACATTTAACCAAGGCCCTGTCAACCCTCTCAGGTGGACGACAAAGATCCCAATATTTTGAAGAGGAGCAGGGCAGTTCTCCCTGGTGTCCTGGTCGATATCTACCCCTCAACCAACATCACTAAAAAACAGATTATCTGGTCATTATTGCATTGCTGTTTGTGAGAGCTTGCTGGCGCATTTCCTACGTGACAACAGTGACTACACTTCAAATGTTCTTCATTGGCCTTGAAGCACTTTGGGATGCCCTGAGGTCATGAAAGGTGCTATAGAAATGCAGGCTTTCTCTTCCTGACCAAGTTGGGTAACCCTCAGTGCCAGTTAAGATTGTTAATGTGGGATGAAGATTAAAATCTAAGCTGGCAATCTCTTCCTATCATTCCAGTTACCAATCATTCAACCCAAATTATCCTGTCATCTCAAGTGGCATTTATATTCAAACTTCAAAAACAGACAATATCAATTCCCCACCAGATACTCCTTAGTGTGTGATGTGAGGCCAGAGACAATGACTTCATATATGGAGTCAACAAGATACACGTTAAGGGCCACACACTTGTCAATAATTAATGATCTAAGTTAATTTTCAAATCTCATCCAAAAGTGGTACACTCCACAGTTCAGGTCATCAACATGAGCTGTGTATGAGGCAGAACATGTTCCCGTCCAATTAACACGACCAAAAGTCACTACCAACAACAATAACTTGCATTTATATAGCACCACTTCACAGGCGTGTTATCAGACAAACCTTGACACTGAGCCACTTAAGGAAATATTAGGACAGGTGAGCAAAAGCTTTTCTTTTGAATTATTCAGTTGTGGGATGTGGGCTTCGCTGGCACGGACAGAATCCATCCATAATTGCCCTTGAGAAGGTGGTAGTGAGCCGCCTTCTTGAATAGAACCAAGTGGCTTTCTAGGCCATTTTAGAGGGCGGTTAAGTGTCAACCACATTGCTCTGCCTCTAGAATCACCTGTAGGCCAGACCAGGTAAGGATGGCAGATTTCCTTCCATAAAGGTCATTAATGAACCAGATGGGGTTTTATGACAAATCAGTAGTTTCATGGTCACCATTACTGATATGAGCTTCTTATTCCGGATTTATTTAATTAACAATTTAACTTCCCCAGCTGCTGTGGTGAAATTTGAACTCATATCACCAGATCATTAATCGAGGGTCACTGACTTGAAATGTTAACTCTGCTTCTCTCTCCGCTGATGCTGCCAGACCTGCTGAGTGTTTCCAGCACTTTCTTGTTTTTGTTTCATTAATCCGGGCCTCTGTATTACTAGTCTAGTAACATAACATATGCTATCATATCCCAAATATTTAGCTAAAGAGATGAATTTTAAGGAGCCTCTCAAAGGAGCGGTGAGAAAGGCAGAGAGATTTAGGGAGGGAATTCCAGAACTTAGGGCCCAGGCAGCTGAAGGTACGGCCGCCAATGGTGGAGAACAAGAAATTGGGGATGTGCAAGAGGCCAGAATTGGAGGAGTTCCTTACTGGCGACACTGTCCCAATCTTCCTGCCATTGGATGCTTGTGTGTCAACAGTCTCTAGATGTTGATGCCAATATGAGTGTACCTGCTCTAGACTCCAATTCTTGGATTTGCAGAGTCTGCACTCAGTGCCCCATCAGATCACGTTGGGAGGAAGAGAGAGTTTTGATAGAGTAAATAAGGAGAAACTGTATCCAGTGACAGGAGGGTTGACAACCAGAGGACACCTATTTAAGGTAATTGGCTAAAGGATCAGAGGGGAGATGAGGAGAATCTGTCTTTAGCAATGAGATCTGGAATGCGCTACCTGAAAGGGCGGTGGAAGCAGCTTCAATAGGAACTTTCAAAAGGGAATTGGATACAAATTTGAAGGGGAGAAAATTGCAGGTCTATGGGGAAAGAGCAGGAGGAGTGGGATTAATTGGATAGCTCCTTCAAAGAGCCGCACAGGCACGATGGGCCAAACGGCCTCCTTCTGTGCTATAAGGTTCTAGGGAGAACATTTACCTTTGCACCATAACGGTACATTTTTTTTAACAGGAGTGGGACCCAGGCTCTAGGCTGGAGCAGTAGGTGACACAATCACTGCTGCGGCTGGGGGCTGTGGCCCCGGCACTGGTTCTCTATTCGTGGGAGATCCAGGAGCTCAGGACCTCAGTGCTCCTCACATACATACATCCATCAGAGTGAACCTGGCCCATACCCACCACCAATATCACACAGATGGATAAACATCTAGATTCAGCTGCATGGCCTGGACACATTGTGACGGGGTCAGGCAGGTTCAGAGGGGAAGGGGCAATGAATGAACCACAAGCCAAATGCAGCATAAAGAAAGAGCTCGCATTTATATAGTGCCTCAGGATGTCCCAAAGTGCTTTCCAGCCAGTGAAATACTTTTGAAATGTAGTCGCTGTTGCAATGTAGGGAATCACATCAGCCAATTTGAGCACAGCAAGCTCCCACAAACAGAAATGTGTTGATGACCAGACAATTTGTTTTAATGATGTTGGTTGAGGGATAAATGTGGGCCAGGACACCAGGGAGAACTCCTCTGTTCTTCTGGTTATCTGGTCAGTATCACATTGCTCCTTGTGGGATCTTGCTGTGCACAAGTTGGTTGCACATTCCCTACAACAGTTGCTACACTTCAAAAGTACTTATTTGGTCCTTTGGGTTATCCTAAGGTTGTGAAAGGTGCTATATTAATGCATATTCTTTTTCAGGTTTTCCAGTTCTTCAGGTGTGATGTCAGATGTCAGACTAATTTGTTACGGAAATATCTGTACTTCCTCTAACGTGCCAGAACATTCCAAGGCTGTTCAGGGAAACCAGGCTGAAATATAGTCCAATTCTGATCTTGAACTGCCATTTGGCATTTGATTAAATGTGCTAAAGCCTCCTCATCTTCCAACGCTGCGATCCATCACCTTAATAAACAGAGAACATTCCATCTTACTTCACACAAATAGTTTATTAAGGGCCACGTTATATCTTTATTGCTGTATGTGTGCAGAGAAAACTGTCCAAAGAGTTCATAAATCTCATAAATTTCTCAAGACTAGTGGGCAGAAATGTTTATGTTTGAGCTCTGAAATGTTTATGAAAATTAATCTTGTTGTAATGTCATTGCATGGCATTCTTTAAATACTAGCTACACATCAATTTACATAAACTCACTCAAAGTTAAAGGACAGTTATTTTAGTCTTGTAAGTAGAATTAATGGACAATGGAAAATTAATTGAAAGGTTCATATCATGTGTAATCGTCAACCTGATATCAAAGGCACCTTCACTTTCAAATACTAGAGACTAACTGATGTCATTAAGTGGAAAAATCCTTCTGTATTTAATATAGGCCTGTTCTTAGTGGTGAACTTTCAGTTACGTTACTGCAGTCTCATTTCATCGAGAGTAAAGTTGGCTTTGAATTGAGAATCAACAGAGAAAGCAGGTCCTGCTTGGGCTGGAAATTAAGAGAGAAATTTTAAACCAAGGCAGAACTGTGTGGAGGCTGGAAATCTGAAATAAAAAGCAGAAAATGCTGGGAATATTCAGCAAGTCAGGCAGGAGAAGCACAGGGTTAACGGGAGGAATTTGAACCCTCCCCCCCAAAACAGATGGGTTTGAGTCGGGTGGCAAGTAAAAATATTAGAAATGTAAAACACGAACCCAACCCACCTTGAACCCGGCCACTTCTGGTTTTAACAAGGCAGGAGGCAGGTCATTCATTGAATCGTTCTAAGGAGGCTGCATGCCTCTGTTTTAACTCCTGGAGGTTGGGGTTCCCAGGGCTCGGGAATCCTGCCAGGTAAAAGGACGCAAGATGAGCTGGATCCATCAGGAAAGCTCCTTTCCAGCACTGCTTGTGGGCCAGGAGAAGCAGAGTGTTTCCCTCAGGCCAACATGCTAACCCGTTAAAGCCCCCCACTCCAAGATCACGGACTCCCACCTCAGCAATCTCTTCCCCCAACCTTCCCCTCTCACCATCACTCTGACCCCTCTATCTCCCCAACCACCTCTGTGAAGACTGAACCCCAGATCTCCCACCAATTCCCCTGACCACTCCCTCCATATCTTCTCCGACCCCTTCAAGACTGGACCGGCGACCCCACTTCACCTACCTCTTCTCCAGGGTTCCAGCTTGGATCTGAGGCCTCTGCAGTACTGGCAGTAGCCACCACTCCCGGTGGTGCTGCCGATACTGCTGAGCTGCCAACCCTCTGATGGGAGGCAGGATCCCCATCCCTATAGAGTCTTTAAAGAGACGGGGATCCTGCCTCCTAAAACTTTGACCCCAAAAGACTAGAGGATTGCTCGCGGGGGCCGAAAAAAATGCAGGGGCAGTGTTCCCCCCGCCTTTTCAGCCTGGCGCCGGGAGTCCCACCTCCTGCACAAAATCCAGCCCTCTGTCTCTATTTTGCTTCCTTTTTTCTCTGTTTCTCTCTCTCAATCTCTGTCTCTCTCCCTCTTTCTCTCTCTCCTTTCTCTCTTTATTTGTCCCTCTTTATGTCTGTCTGCCTCTCTGTCTCCATCTCTCCCTCTTTCTCTCTGACTCTCTCTTTCTGTCTGTCTGTCTCTCCCTGTCTCTGACTCTCTCCATCTCTCTCTTTCTCTGTCAGTTTGTCTCCCTCTGTCTTTCTCTCCCTCCCTTTTTCCCTCTGTCTCTCTCCCGTTTCCCTCTTCCTCTCTTTGTCTCTGTATTTCGGTTTCCGTTTGAAAGTTATACAGATCTTTATTTCAATATTTACATCATAAATTTTTACATCCATGTTTATAATGGAATCTTAAATTGGAACTGCACTGCCTTCCCAGCAGTGGTACTGCAGCACCTCCACTGGGAGGAGGATATAATTACAGCATGACAAGTTTACATAGGAAGTTTCTATTGTAAATGCAACCATAGGAATTTATAATTGAAAGAGTCTTCTGTATTCTTGCATATGGCAAATCAGAAGATGTATTATTTTGTAAGGGGGGAACAATTACACACAATGTATTTTTTGACTGCTAGTTTTCAACTGTCTATAACCTGTGAAGGAGGCCCAAAAGAAAGAAAGAAAGAAGAATAACCTGGCCAGTCCCTTTATGGCTTACAAGGTCTAATTACTTGTCGTAATGTCAATTAGAGGTCATATGATCTTTGTGACATCCTTTAGAAGTGGACTTTTTTTCTCTCTTTTAATGCATTATTTGAAATGGAACACAAAATTTGCATGTGGGACAAAGTGTGATATCGGCATATCTTGAAGTTGTTGGAAATAATAGAATGTTGGCCTTTGTCTCAAAATGGCTGTAATATAAACGGGTGTAAGTTATGCTCCTATTGTATGAAGTTCTGGTCAGACTCCAACCGGAGTAACTGCGTTCAATTCCGGTCAGACTCCATCCGAAGTAACTGCGTTCAGTTCCGGTCAGACCCCATCCGGAGTAACTGTGTTCAGTTCCGGTCAGACCCCATCCGGAGTAACTGTGTTCAGTTCCGGTCAGACCCCATCCGGAGTAACTGTGTTCAGTTCCGGTCAGACCCCATCCGGAGTAACTGTGTTCAGTTCCGGTCAGACCCCATCCGGAGTAACTGTGTTCAGTTCCGGTCAGTCCCCATCCGGAGTTTCTGCGTTCAGTTCCAGTCAGACCCCATCCGGAGTAACTGTGTTCAGTTCCGGTCAGACCCCATCCGGAGTAACTGTGTTCAGTTCCGGTCAGACCCCATCCGGAGTTTCTGCGTTCAGTTCCAGTCAGACCCCATCCGGAGTAACTGTGTTCAGTTCCGGTCAGACTCCATCCGGAGTAACTGCGTTCAGTTCCGGTCAGACTCCATCCGGAGTAACTGCGTTCAGTTCCGGTCAGGCCCCATCCGGAGTAACTGCATTCAGTTCCGGTCAGACCCCATTCGGAGTAACTGTGTTCAGTTCTGGGCCCCGCACCTCAGGAAGGAGGTATTGGCCTAGGAGGGGGTGCAGTGCAGATTCACCAGAATGATCCCGGGGCTAAAAAGGCCAAAATTATAAGGGCAGGTTGCATAGACTAGGCTTGTATAGGCGAGTATAGAAGATTAAGGGGTGATCTAATGAAAATGTTTAAGATGATTAAAGAATTTGATAGGGTAGATAGAGGTATTGGAGTGGGGAGTTGTGGGAGTGACTTCTACTTGATGTTTCACTTTACATTGGCTGCCTAATCAATCTAATCTGTGATTGGTTGAAGAAACAGCCAATGCAGGGGTTTGATATTAAGGTTACGAGTGCCAGACATCAGTCAAGTGGCACTTCAGACTGTTACACCACTTCATCTCTGTGGTTACTCTTCCGTAAACTGGCCTGAGATTACCATCTCAGTAGTGATAGAAACAGGAGCTTTACATCCTGACAAAAGAAGCTCTCTTTAGAGAAATAGCTTTTGAGGTTGTTTGAACATAAAATATCAGATTTTTTTTTATTCTTTCCAGATTGTTCAGACACCTTTTCTGCTTTGCGAGCTAATTTCTATCTCTCCACCATTAGCGGCCGTGTCTGCAACTGTCTGGGTCCCAAACTCTGGAATTCCCTCCCTAACCCTCTCCGCCCCATTAGTTCTCACTGCTTCTCCAAGACGCCTCTTAAAACCTACCTCTGACCAAGCTTTGGGTCACCGGTCCGAAAATCTCCTGCTTTGGATCAGTGTCAAGGGTTGTTGAATTTACGCTCCTGTGAAGTGCCTTGGGATGTTTTACTAGATTCTTTTTTTCTTTCTTTTGGGCCTCCTTATCTCGAGAGACAATGGATACGCGCCTGGAGGTGGTCAGTGGTTTGTGAAGCAGCGCCTGGAGTGGCTATATAGGCCAATTCTGGAGTGACAGGCTCTTCCACAGGTGCTGCAGAGAAATTTGTTTGTTGGGGCTGTTGCACAGTTGGCTCTCCCCTTGCGCCTCTGTCTTTTTTCCTGCCAACTACTAAGTCTCTTCGACTCGCCACAATTTAGCCCTGTCTTTATGGCTGCCCGCCAGCTCTGGCGAATGCTGGCAACTGACTCCCACGACTTGTGATCAATGTCACACGATTTCATGTCGCGTTTTGCAGACGTCTTTATAACGGAGACATGGACGGCCGGTGGGTCTGATACCAGTGGCGAGCTTAAGGAGATATATAAATGCAAGTTGTTGTTGTTTGAGCTGGTAAGCAAAAGATGCGCTTCTGTACATGGGGTTATTGGAAGGTCACTCTGAGCAAAACAATTTCAAAAAGCACAGGATTTAATAGAATGAAAAGTGTAAATCCAAAGTGTGAGTTCCTTCAGCTGAACAACTCTGCCTTAGGAGTTTGGGACAAGTTAAAGGGTTTCCCTTTTTTAGTTCCCTGCACCCCCTCTCTCTCCATCCTGTCCTTCATGTGTTGACTTTACCAACATGCATTTCCAACAGGCCCCAGAGACCCTTCGCCATAGTGCCCACTCTTCATGTGTGAGCCTGATCAGTGCTATTGAACTAAAAAAGGCATCACTGTGCCATAACTCCACATCGACAAATGCACAACTTTCACAACGGTTGTGGGGGGAAGGGGAACCATCACCCCCTCCCTCCAACCAATTACTTTGAGCTAATTTTATATGTCAGGATTCAGTCAATACTGAACGGCTGCACAGGATTGGACATCATCAAGGTCATGCTGTGGCAAGTTAGCCAAATATGGACTTTGACCTCCCCACCACCTCTGCTGCCCCCACTCCCCTCTCCCCACTGTCCCCACTCCCCACTCTCCCCCACTTTCCCCCACTCCCCTCTCCCCACTCCCCCTCCCCACTCCCCCCTCTCCCCTCCTCCCCTCTCCCCCTCCCCTCTCCCCCACTCTCCCCCACTCCCCTCTCCCACCTCTCTCCCACTCTTCCCCACTCCCCTCTCCCCTCTCCCTCTCCCCCACTGTCCCCCACTCCCCTCTCCCCTCTCCCTCTCCCCCACTCTCCCCCACTCTCCCCCACTCCCCTCTCCCCCACTCTCCCCACTCCCACCTCTCTCCCACTCTTCCCCACTCCCCTCTCCCCTCTCCCTCTCCCCCACTCTCCCCCACTCCCCTCTCCCTCTCCCCCACTCTCCCCCACTCCCCTCCCCTCTCCCCACTCCCCCCTCTCCCCCACTCCCCTCTTCCCCCTCCCCCCTCTCCCCTCTCCCCCACTCCCCCACTCCCCCACTCCCCCACTCACCTCTCCCCAACTCCCCCCTCCCCTCTCCCCCCTCTCCCCCACTCCCCCTCTCCCCCTCCCCTCCCCTCTTCCCCCTCCCCCTCTCCCCTCTTACCCCTCCCCCTCCCCTCTCCCCCACTCTCCCCCACTCTCCCACTCTCCCCACTCCCACTCTCCCCACTCCCACCTCTCCCCCACTCTTCCCCACTCCCCTCTCCCCTCTCCCCCCCACTCTCCCCTCACCCCCACTCCCCTCTCCTCACTCTCCCCACTCCCCCATTCTCTGCACTCTCCTGCTCTTCATTAAGTAATAAATGCTGACCTTCACCAGCAATGCCCACATCCCGAGAATGAATAAAACAATCGTTTGGTTGACTGATTTGTACCCTCTTATCTTGCTGAGAGTGTTTTTTTTTCGCCCCAAATTAATCAAACGCTTGATTGCTGTTTAAATTAACCTTTCTTTCCTGCAGGCATTTATACAAAGGGAAATTGTTGAGTAAATGATGAATGTTTACTCGATCTTATGCAGATAGTTCACACTGCATAACATGTTCAAATATGCATGATTAGCCCACTAAATAATATTGTTTAGATGCATATTCAGTCAGCAGTTAATAAGTTCCATTGCCTTCTTGAACATAGTTTGCAGCACATTGTTTATTTAAGGGTTTTAGTTTCCTGGAAGAGAATTTCACCAAGTTCCTGCCTCCTTTCCAAGAATGAGCGATTACCCTGGGCTGAGTCCATTCACAGTGATGACTGCACACTTCTTCCAGGAAACGACTCCAATTTTAAAATAAACACGCTGATTAATGGTTCTGTGCAAAGACGCAGAGAAGCCCAATCAAGAATTTTTGATTTCTCAGAGCCTTCCACAGAATCTCAATTGCACAGTCCCTCCTTTAACAAAAGAAGCAGAAGAATTCATCGCGTCGGAGGGTAATGTTTAACCTCTCCCCACAAGCAGGGTGGGACAGGGTCAGGGGTTAAATCGGCAAATATCTGAAACCTTACCCCAACCCGTCATGAACACTCCCTGCTTCCTGATTAACTGGGAAGGTTTTGGGAGAGATTGAGTAACCTGCTCTGGAGAGGCAGCTCCTTCATTATAATATCTTAACGAGGCACCGCTCCTCAGATTTGGGCAGCAATAAATTTAACAGCTGTGTCCAGATTTTCCCAGGGCACGGCGAACCCCAAGCTAAAGAGAGGCAGGAGCAGTTCCCGGCCTTCGGCCTTCTGCCACTGCCTTTCCCGCCCAGAACTGGTCAACCTGGCCAACAAAAACAGAGTCAAAAGATTCCATGGAGGTCCTGCCGTTAATTTTCCCAACCCGCAAGCATACTGACCCATTCTCCGCCCCACCCTGCCACTCCCTCCCTCCTCACTCCCTCCCTAATCACTCCCTCCCCACTATCACCCCTCCCTCACCATTCCCTCCCTCCTTCTCCCTCCTCACTCCCTCCCCGCCACTCCCTTCCTCCTTGCTCTCTCCCTCTCCCTTCCAACCCCATCATCCCTCCCTCCCTGCCCCCTGTCCCCAGTCGCAGCCACCTTCAAATATTCTAGATTGATAGAATTAGCCACTGATAATTAAATCTAAATAGAGCTCGACTCTAAAATGTAAGTTTTGCAAGAAGGTTGTTTAGACAATGGCTGGAACTTACAGAGAACAGACATTCTCCCACTATTCGGACTGACAGTGAACAGGCCTGGAGTTCCTTTCACTCGAACGGAGACAGCTGAGGGGTGACCTCATTGAGGTCTTTAAAATTTTGAAGGGGGTCAATGTAAATGTTTCTGCTTGTGGGGGATACAAAACTAGGGGTCATGGTTATAAGTACTTTTGTCCAATCCCACAGCCCTCACTCCTGTACAAAGTTGCTCCAGATTTGATCGGGGTTAACACACCAGACTCAATTTTAATACAAGAAGCTTGTATTAGATTCTATTCGATGAAGCGTTACTGCTCCTGATTCATGACACATGGGCTTCATATAGATTGGTGTCTCCCTTTCTCCCTCCCTCTCACACCCTCCCCCTCCCACTGTCCCTCTCCCTCTCCCACCCTCCCCCTCCCACTGTCCCTCTCCCTCTCCCACCCTCCCCCTCCCACTGTCCCTCTCCCTCTCCCACCTTCCCCCTCCCACTGTCCCTCTCCCTCCCTCAAGCTCCCTCTCTCTCACTTACTCTGCCTCTCATTCCTCTCCCTCTCTCTCCCTACCTCCCTCTCGCCCCTTCTCTCTTCTTCTCCCCCCTCATTCTCACTCCTTCCCTCCTTCTCCCTCCCTCTCACCCTTCCCCTTCCCCTCTCCCTTCCTCTCATTCCTTCCCCTTTGTCCTCTCCTTCCCTCTCTCCGTCCGTCTTCCTGCTCACCCCCTCTCCCCCTCCCCTTACACACTCTCCCTGCCTCCCTCTCCTTCCCCTTCGCCCTCCCTCACTCTCCCCCTCTCCCTGCCCTTGCTTTCACCCTCTCCTTCCTCTTTCTCTCACTCCCCCTCCTTCTCTCTCCCATTCCCCCCACTCCCTTCCCATGTATCTTCCTCTGCTTTCAAATATTTATCCACTCCCGGCAATAAAACCTTCCATGGAGGATTCCAACACCCCTCTGGGTAAAGAAATGTTTCCTACTCTTTGTCCTCGCTCAGTGACAATTTTAAAGTGATGACCCTTCATCTCTGACACCCTAACCAGGGGAAATAGTCTTTCACTATTCCCTCCCCCAAAACCCTTCATTACTTGAAAAACTTCTGTTAAACCTCCCCTTTTCCGTTCTGCTGCAGTGGAAACTGTTCCAGTGGGTTGAATTTTACAGGCCCCTCGATGTCGTGGGGCGCAGGGCGGGGGCCAGTAAAATTCTGCAGGGAGAGGCCCGCCTCGACCCGTGACGCCGAGAAGGGCCCGCCACATATTACCGGCAGCGGGGGGGACCTCGGTGCAGCCCCCACCCGCCGCCTGCCGGAGGACCCTTCATCTCCATATGCAGATTGTCAATAAATGTATGCAAAATAACACCTGCCGTCCCATGCTGATTTTACGGCCTCCATTCGGCCTTCGCGCGCCTTCGGAACTCCACGAGAACCTGGTGGGGTGGGGGGAGGAATAAAATTTTCAGGGCGAGAGGGGTGGAGGAGTGGGGAAATCAATTTTTATTGGATGTGGGGATGGTGGGAAGGGGTTGAAGGGCAAAAGATTGAAGGTTGGGAAGTTCAGGTATTTGAAAAATCAATTGATGGTCATTTCAGGCATCTTGTACAAATCTGAGCATCTTGTTCATTGACAGACAGATGGAAGCTTTAGGAAGAGAACCTTTACAACCTTCTGGACTCAACATGGGGTTCAACAGATCATAACCTCTGCCTCCATTTTTTTCAGACAGCAGCTTTTGGTAATGATTCTGCTTATTCCCATTTACATTTCCTCTAGACCCAGCTTTGTTTCCATACTTTTCCTATCACCATCCCCCTTTTGCCTTGGACAACCATCCCTTTCTCATTTAATCTCTCCTGTCCTCCATCCTATCACAGACCTTCCCATTTGTTCTTTCCTCCCCTTCCCCCTTTCCCTGCTCTGTACTTCCTAAAACCTGTTAAATCTCTCACTTTTTTCCAGTTCCGATGAAAGGTGACCTGTAATCCGCTCCCCGCCTTCCATCGTTAACTTATGGGCGGCCCCCCCACCCACCAGCCTCCCAACCTCTCCCTTAGAGGGCTGATAAAATTCAACCCACTGTATGGAAAACAGTCACTCGCTGTAATTTTCCCCAGGAAGGCCAATTAATGGCCAGAGGGCGGGCTTTATGTCCAACTAAGGACGACGGGTGGGTTCCCAAAGCTGGAGGGCCAATCAGAGGCTTCCAGCTTGAAAGCAGCAGCAGGATGCAATGGAAGGTAAGTAAGAGAGAGGGTGCTTCAAAATGGAGGCGCCCTCTCTCCAACGTTTTAAATTTGAAATTAAAAATGGCCTTTGCAGCTGGTCCAGCACTGTGGGGGGATCTCCTCTACAGAGCAGTCTGTGGCTGCTGCTGTGCCCAGGCTGGCAGGGAGGGCCTCTAAGCCTGCCTGGAGCCCCCAGATCGGCCACTAGGAGGCCGCCTCCAGGCAGTGAAACTGTTCCCTGCCTCCTGCGGGAACCCAGAGACCGACAGGAAAATCCCAGTCAGCCTCCTTCATTTGGCCGTAAGTGGCCCTTAATTAGTTCAGTCGGCTACCCACTGCCTGCAGGCAGGTAGTCCTGCCGCCGCCCCACGTTCCACCTCTGGGAAGATGGCCCAGGGGTGGGACTGAGCCAGGGACCCGGCAGGCAGGCCGACAGTGCTGTTTATAACACCCGCCCACCTCCAATCCCCTCCCCAGTGGGGTGGGGGGTAAAAATCCATCCCATTAACTCTGCTTCGTTAACTCTGTCTCTCTCTCCACAGACACTGCCTGACCTGCTGAGTATTTCCAGCACTTGCTGTTTTTGTTTCAGGTTTTCAGTGTTTACAGTATTTAGCTTTTGATTGAAATTGATGATCTCTCATCTCTGATTTATCACATCCATGAAGGCAAACTGCACACTCTCTTCGTGACAATTTGAAATTGATGACCCTCTCGTGACAGCTGGTTACAAGACAGAACAGGACTTCCAGATCAAGGGACAGGGACCATGTTAGAGGGAGCCCAACAAAATGTCCTCTCAGGCCTGAAATTTCATTTTTCTTTTGGGCCTCCTTATCTCGAGAGACAATGGGTAAGCGCCTGGAGGTGGTCAATGGTTTGTGAAGCAGCGCCTGGAGTGGCTATAAAGGCCAATTCTAGAGTGACAGGCCCTTCCCACAGGTGCTGCAGAGAAATTTGTTTGTCGGGGCTGTTGCACAGTTGGCTCTTCCCTTGCGCCTCTGTCTTTTTTCCTACCAACTACTAAGTCTCTCCGACTCGCCACATTTTAGCCCCGTCTTTATGGCTGCCCGCCAGCTCTAGAATGAGAGTGGAATGGCTGAAGCTCCCTTTTCCCTAATCCTCACTTGGTACAGGCCATTGAGACATCCTGTAGTTAATAAGAACATAAGAAATAGGAGCTGGAGCAGGCCCCACAGCCTCTCGAACCTGTTCCTCCATTCAACAAGATCATGGCTGATCTTCCACCGCAACCCCAATTCCCCCACCCTACCCCCTTATCCCCATACCTCTAGATTCCCATAGTGCCCAAAGATCATGGATCTTTATTGTGAATATACTCAATGACTGAGCATCCACAGCTGTCTGGAGTAGAGAATTCCAAAGATTCACCAGCCTTTGAGTGAAGGAATTTCTCCTTATCTCAGCACTAAATGGCTGACACCTTATCCTGATCCAGTGAGCCCGTGTCTAGATTCCCCAGCCAGGGAGAAACAGCCTCTCAGCATCTAATAATCTATATTCTCTGGAGTTCAGGAGAGTGAGAGGGGATCTCATAGAAACCTATAAAATTCTAACAGGACTTGACAGGGTAGATGCAGGGAGGATGTTCCCGATGGTGGGGGAGTCCAGAACCAGGGGTCATAGTCTAAGGATACGGGGTAAACCTTTCAGGACTGAGATGAGGAGAAATTTCTTCACCCAGAGAGTGGTGAGCCTGTGGAATTCGCTACCACAGAAAGCAGTTGAGACAAAAACATTGTATGTTTTCAAGAAGGAGTTAGATATAGCTCTTGGGTCTAAAGGGATCAAAGGGTATGGGGGAAAGCGGGAACAGGCCACTGAGTTGGATGATCAGCCATGATCATAATGAATGGCGGAGCAGGCTCGAAGGGCCGAATGGCCTACTCCTGCTCCTATTTGCTATGTTTCTATGTAATCCATCAGGTGGTTCCAGATAATTGATTGCTCACTTAGTACATGACTTATTTTACTTCATTACTCTTCAAAGGTTAATGTGGCAAAGATTTTTTTGTATTAAAATAAGTGACGTTATTTCAGTGGCAGACAGGAAAGGTTGGCATTGTGTTATTATTCCATCAATACTGGGAGAGCTTTCATCCATTGTCAGATCAGGCTAATTCTCTGTGTTATCTTTTCAAAGCAGTCTGCATGTATTAGCATTCACAGGTTTGTGATAACTGGGATTGCACAATTAATATGCATCTCTGATTTGAATACTTGTTCACGGATGTTCAAACAGATTTCTGCTATTCACAAAACACTCGGTGCTCCCTGTATCTGTGTTTCATGATGCAAAGCCCCTGACATTTTGCCTCCCCATTTAGTGATGCTGGATGGGCTCTTTCTTGATCTCTTTGTCTATGCTTTTGTGGGAGGTCCTCCCACCTGCTCCAATAACTGGTTAACTCCTGGGCCGGAGTGGCGACGCCTTTTAATCAGAGGACATCAGACTAAGATGTATCAAGAGCTGGAAAGAAAATACAACCCTGGAAAATGGCAGGTGGAGGGGAGGTGGGCACATGTGAGGACATCCTCCTGGGTGTGGATCCCCTCCTGGGTCTTGCCATGGTGACCATCCACAGGTCCAGGGAGGACACGACCCATGGAAGGGAGTGGCCTGTCTTCTGCGGCTCTTGTCCATGCCTGGATGGCCCTGGTGTAGGAGCAGATGGTGTCTGTCAGTACACATTAGGTCTTCCGCGAAGGAGGATAGGCTGGATAGTTCAAATAATATTATTAGTTAAATTTCCATTGTTTTCTATTAGTTGTGTCCCTTCTCTCCTTTTAATAAAACAAGGTTTTCCTCGTGTCACCTCAGACTGGCGATAGAACCAGAGACGACATGAGGAAACAACAAATGATTAGGGTCTGGAATGAGCTGCCTGATAGGGTGTTGGATACAGATTCAATTGTAACCTTCAAAAGGGAATTGGATAAATAATAGCAGGAGAAAGATTTTTCAAGGATATAGGAAAGAGTGGGGGAGTGGGAGTGACTGGATTGCTCTTTGAAGGAGCCAGCACAGACTCAGTGGGCTGAATGGCCTCTTTCCGTTATGCACAGATTCTATTATTCTAAATTTCCTTTGTTTTCTATTGGTTATACTCTCTAAGAAGGCAGCATTTTTAGTTTTTATTCATTTGATGACGCTCAGGTCTCCTTATAATACGAATTTTTAAAAAGTTTTCTGAGATTGGTTAATATTTATAGAACAGGCAGTTTGCACCCTCTAAAATAACTTCCATACAGGAAGATTTGCCTTTGTATCACATCTTTCACAACCTCAGGACATCCTAAAGCACTTAACAACCAATCAAGTGCTTTTAAAGTGTAGTCACTGGTGGAATGTAGGAAACGAGGCAGCCAATTTGTGCACAGCAAGATCCCACAAAGAGCAATGTGCTAATGGCCAGATAATCTGTTTTCATGATGCTAGTTGAGGGATAAATTTTGGCCCAGGACACTTGGTAGTGTTGGAGCTGCTGTATTTCAGATGGGACGTTAAACTACTCTCGCAGGTGGATGTAAGAGATCCTGTGGCGCTATTTTGAAGAAGCGCAGGGGAGTTCTTCCTCCTGTCCTGTCCTCTACCAATGAGCCAAGGCTGATACTTAGCCTGGCCACAAACTCGCAGGCCCAGTTTGTCAGACCTCCGCTATTTCTGCCACCAACTCAGAGAGCTAAAGTTAAGAGTGTGGACACCAGGAGCTGGCTCACGGAATCCAAGTTGAAAAAGGTGCAAGCTCCATTGCCCTGACTCATTTTAATTCGTCCCTTCACAGGCAGCAGAGACAGACGGAAAGCTTTGCCTCCTGTCACTATCCAAACTGAGAGCCCAAAAGTGAAAGGGTTATGCACTAACCCACTCCAACCCTCCCACTCAATATTCAAACAGCCTTTAAAAACAAAGCAATCGGAGCTAGATAATTACAGGAATTTAAATGAGGGCAATGAGGAACAGTGTTGCTGATTTCAGCCCTCTGAGAAGTGAATAGGAAATTGTGATGTTAATCTGCTCGAGTTTAGTGTACCAATTCACGTAGCTGAGTCTTACATGGAAATGTTGACACTTTAAATCCCTTGCATTGCTGATACACAGCAAGGGTTCCTGCAGTGATCAGAGTACACAATGTCTAACTAATCCCTTTACTCACACTGAGCTGCTCCTTTCACTAAACAGGCAGCTTTAGAACTGATGCCCTTTCTCTTTGATGAAAGTGAAGAAGTAAAATTGTCAGTTAAAAAGGAAAGCGACTGCACTTGTACATCACAGGAATTATACACTGGAGGCACTTCCAACAGCAGACAGTTGGTTTAAAGCATTCAGATTCCTGTCACAAGAGCATAAAAAACAGGAGCAGGAGTAGGCTATTCGGCCCATTGAGCCTGTTCTACCATTCAATAAGATCATGGCTGATCTTCTACCTCAGCTACACATTCCCGCACAATCCCCATATCCCCCTTGTATCCAAAAATCAATCTCGGACTTGAATGTTCTCAATGACTGAGCAGCACTGCTTGCTGTGGTAGAAAATTCCAAAAGTTCACAAAGAGCCCTCTGAATGAAGACATTTCTCCTTGTCTCAGTCCTGAATCGCCAACCCCTTATCCTGAGGCTGTGACTACTAGTTCTAAACTCTCCAGCCAGGGGAAAGATCCTCCTCGTTTTAATAATGTCAAGGCCCTTAAGAATTTTATATGTTTCAATGAGATCACCTCTTCTGAATTCTAGGAAATATAGGCCGAGTCTACTTAACCTCCCCTCATAGGACACACCCCTCCTGCCAGAATCTAGTGAACGTATGACCTTCCATAGCGAAGAAGACACCTAGAATATCAGCTCATTATTTTTGCAATGAGTTCTTTAGTGATTGTTGGGATATATTTTTGCTGAGAGTGAGTGGCTGCAGATTGAACAGTGAATCTCAGATACACCAGCTTGGGGATCTTGATTCTTCAGGTGCGACTTCCTCAGCTGCCATTTACATTCAGTGTCAGGGGTGTGATGGGTCAGACAGTACGAGGTGTCTTCATGAATGTTTTCTCTCCATGAATCATGGACATATTGGCCTTGGGGAGTGTGCAGTGCAGATTCACCAGAATAATACTGGGGCTAAGATGTTTACATTAAGAGGACAGGATGCACAAACTAGACTTGTATTCCCCTGAGTAAAGAAGATTAAGTGGTTATCTGATTTAAGATGATTTAAGAATTTGATAGGGATAGATAGGGAGAAATTCTTTCCTCTGTGGGAGAATCCAAAGGGGCAGAACCTTAAAATTAGAGATAGGCCCATCAGGCATGATGTCAGGAAGCACTTTTTCACACAAAGGGGAGTGGAAATCTGGAACTCTCTTCCCTGAAAAGCTTTTGAGGCTGGGGGTCAATTGGAAATTTCAAAACTAAGTCGAATTTTTGTTAGGTATTAAGAGTTAGGGATTCCAGGTAAATGGAATTAAGGTACAGACCAGCTGTGAACAAATTGAATGTCAGAACAGGCTGGAGAGGGGCTGCATGGCCTCCTGCTGTTTCTATGTGACCATCCATGCCCAGTAACTTTCACTCTGTCTACAGCCCTGGCATTTCAAAGCCCTGATGTATTATATTTGATCACAGTGCAGTAGCAGAGTTGGAGGTTCTTATGAAGTTACTGACATTCTTTCACAAGGCAAAGAGTACCATGTAAAATAAATCAAAATGGCAGGGATCAAATGTCCCATTGATCTCAGCTCTGTCAGTACCTCACAGGATGATTGCACAGTTGGAGTGATATCGTCTGTCAGTGAAACTCACGATCGGGTTTTCCAGGATAGTCAAATATTCCTACAGGAGTTTCAGCAAAAGGGACATCAAGAGTACTTATGGGCGGCACAGTGGCGCAGTGGTTAGCACCGCAGCCTCACAGCTCCAGGGACCCGGGTTCGATTCTGGGTACTGCCTGTGCGGAGTTTGCAAGTTCTCCCTGTATCTGCGTGGGTCTTTGCCGGGTGCTCCTGTTTCCTCCCACGTCCAAAAGACTTGCAGATGATAGGTAAATTGGCGGTTGTAAATTGCCCCTAGGTGATAGGGAATATGGGATTACTATTAGTATAAATGGGTGGTTGTTGGTCGGCACAGCCTTGGTGGGCCGAAGGGCCTGTTTCAGTGCTGTATCTCTAAATAAATAAAAAATAAATAAAAAATAAATAAAAAAGTACTGTGGAACTCAACTACCTTCTTTGGCCTCCTTGTCTCGAGAGACAATGGGTAAGGGCCTAGAGGTGGTCAGTGGTTTGTGGAGCAGCGCCTGGAGTGGCTATAAAGGCCAATACTAGAGTGACAGACTCTTCCACAGGCGCTGCAGATAAAATTGGTTGTCGGGGCGGTTACACAGTTGGCTCTCTCCTTGCGCTTCTGTCTTTTTTCCTGCCAGCTGCTAAGTCTCTTCGACTCGCCACTCTTTAGCCCCGCCTTTATGGCTGTCCACCAGCTCTGGCGATCACTGGCAACTGACTCCCACGACTTGTGGTCAATATCATAGGACTTCATGTCGCGTCAAAAAGAAAAAGGAAGCATTCGTAAGGACTGGAAGGCTAGGAACAGACGAATCCCTTGAGGAATATAAAGACAGTAGGAAGGAACTTAAGCAAGGAGTCAGGAGGGCTAAAAGGGGTCATGAAAAGTCATTGGCAAACAGGATTAAGGAAAATCCCAAGGCTTTTTATACATATATAAAGAGCAAGAGGGTAACCAGGGAAAGGGTTGGCCCACTCAAGGACAGAGATGGGAATCTATGTGTGGAGCTAGAGGAAATGGGCGAGGTACTAAATGAGTACTTTAAATCAGTATTCACCAAAGAGAAGGATTTGGTGGATGATGAGTCTAGGGAAGGGAGTGTAGATAGTCTGGGTCATGTCGATATCAAAAAGGAGGAGGTGTTGGGTGTCTTGCAAAGCATGAAGGTAGATAAGTCCCCAGGGCCTGATGGGATCTACCCCAGAATATTGAGGGAGACAAGGGAAGACATTGCTGGGGCCTTGACAGAAATCTTTGCATCCTCATTGGCTACAGGTGAGGTCCCAGAGGACTGGAGAATAGCCAATGTTGTTCCTTTGTTTAAGAAGGGTAGCAAGGATAATCCAGGAAATTATAGGCGGTGAGCCTTACGTCAGTGGTAGGGAAACTATTAAAGACGATTATTCGGGACAGGATTTACTCCCATTTGGAAACAAATTAACTTATGAGTGAGAGGCAGCATGGTTTTGTGAAGGGGAGGTCGTGTCTCACTAACTTGATTGAGTTTTTAGAGGAAGTGACGAAGATGATTGATGAAGGAAGGGCAGTGGATGTTATCTATATGGACTTCAGTAAAGCCTTTGACAAGGTCCCTCATGGCAGACTGGTACAAAAGATGAAGTCACACGGGATCAGAGGTGAGCTGGCAAGATGGATACAGAACTGGCTCAGTCATAGAAGACAGAGGGTAGCAGTGGAAGGGTGCTTTTCTGAATGGAGGGCTGTGACTAGTGGTGTTCCACAGGGATCAGTGCTGGGACCTTTGCTGTTTGTAGTATATATAAATGATTTGGAGGAAAATGTATCTGGTCTGATTAGTAAGTTTGCGGACGACACAATGGTTGGAGGAGTTCCGGATAGTCATGAGGATTGTCAGAGGATACAGCAGGATATAGATCGGTTGGAGACTTGTGCAGAGAAATGGCAGATGGAGTTTAATCCGGACAAATGTGAGGTAATGCATTTTGGAAGGTCTAATGCAGGTGGGAAGTATACAGTAAATGGCAGAACCCTTAGGAGTATTGACAGGCAGAGAGATCTGGCGTACAGGTCCACAGGTCACTGAAAGTGGCAACACAGGTGGATAAGGTAGTCAAGAAGGCATACGGCATGCTTGCCTTCATCGGTCGGGGCATAGAGTATAAAAATTGGCAAGTCATGTTGCAGCTGTACAGAACCTTAGTTAAGCCACACTTAGAATATTGTGTGCAATTCTGGTCGCCACACTACCAGAAGGATGAGGAGGCTTTGGAGAGGGTACAGAGGAGGTTTACCAGGATGTTGCCTGGTCTGGAGGGCATTAGCTATGAGGAGAGTTTGGATAAACTCGGATTGTTTTCACTGGAACGACGGAGGTAGAGGGTTTACAAAGTTATGAGTGGCATGGACAGAGTGGATAGCACAAAGCTTTTTCCCAGGGTGGAAGAGTCAGTTACTAAGGGACATAGGTTTAAGGTGAGAGGGGCAAAGTTTAGAGGGGATGTGCAAGGCAAGTTCTTTACACAGAGGGTGGTGAGTGCCTGGAACTTGCTGCCGGGGGAGGTGGTGGAAGCAGGTACGATAGCGACGTTTAAGAGGCATCTTGACAAATACATGAATAGGATGGGAATAGAGAGATACAGTCCCCGGAAGTGCAGAAGATTTTAGTTTCGGCAGGCATCAAGATCGGCGCAGGCTTGGAGGGCCGAATGGCCTGTTCCTGTGCTGTACTGTTCTTTGTTCTTTGTTCTTTGTTTGCAGACGTCTTAAAAGCGGAGACATGAACAGCCGGTGGTTCTGATACCAGTGAGGAGTTCGCTGTACAATGCGTCCTTGGGGATCCTGCCATCTTCCATGCGGCTCACATGGCCAAGCCATCTCAATGGCCGCTGGCTCAGTAGGGTGTATAAGCTGGGGCTGTTGGCCGCCTCGAGGACTTCTGTGTTGGAGATACGGTCCTGCCACCTGATGCCAAGGATTCTCCGGAGGCAGCGAAGATGGAATGAGTTGAGACGTCGCTCTTGGCTGACGTACGTAACTCAACTAAGACCATACAAATTCAGGTCTGCAAAGGGCCATTGTAAAAATTAAACCATCGTCCGCACAGTTTACAAGCTGTCCAGGCAGCTCTTGCAGAATGAGATCATTGTGTGGGCCGGATTTACAGAGCAGCTTTCATCTGGTCAAGTCCCTTTGTAACAAGATTATAACAAAACCATAATGTTTATCAGAAACCTTTCTCTCTGCTTTGGATGTAAAAGATTTCACAATTTCGAAGAGCAGGGGAATTCTCCTCGGTGTCCTGGGGCCAGTCCTAACCTCTCATCCAACATCACTAAAAATACATTATCTGGTCATTATCACATTGTTGTGTGTGGGAGCTTGTTGTGTGTAAATTGGCAGCTGTGACTACAGTGACTACACTTCAAAAGTGATTCATTCGGTGTGAAGCGCTTTTGGGCGATAGAAATGCAAGTTTTTTTCAGTTGACTTTCTTTGCTTGGTTTTATCTTTGATCAGTGGATTTCTGCTTATTGCACATTTTAATTTTTCATAAGAACATAAGAACTTGCAGGACCACAGAGATTGAGAGCGGGAGTGGGACTGACTGGATAGCTCCGTGGAGAGCCGGCATGGACTCGATGGGCAGAATGACCTCCTTCTGTGCCATAAATGTCTCTATGATTCCAGCATAATAAATAGGAGCAGGAGTAGGCCATACAGCCCCTCGAGTCTGCTCCACCATTCAATAAGATCATGGCTGATCTGATCTTGGAATCAACTCCACTTTCCTGCCTCTTCCCCTTAACCCTTGATTCCCTTATAATTCAAACATCTGTCTAACTCAGCCTCCACTGCTGGCTGGGATAGAGATTAGCAACCCTCTGAGAGAAGAAATCCTACCTCATCTCCATCTTAAACAGGCGATCCCTTATTCTGAAATTATGCCCCCAGATCTAGATTCCCCATGAGGGGAAACATCCTTTCAGCATCTATCCTCTCAAGCGCCCTCAGATTCTTAAATGTTTGAATAAGATCATTCTTCTAAACTCCCATGGACACAGGCCCAACCTGCTCAACCATTCCTCATAAAACAACCCATTCATCCCAGGACTCCACCTAGTGAACCTTCTCTGAACTGTCTCCAATGCAAGTGTATCCCTCCTTAAATAAGGTGACCAAAACTGTACGCAGTATTCTGGGTGCGGTCTCACCATCTCCCTGTGCAGTTGTAGCAAGATGTTTAGGCTCCATCCCTCTTTCAATAAAGGCCAACATTCCATTTGCCTTCCTAATTCCTTGCTGTACCTGCATGCTAACTTTTTGTGTTTCATGTACGAGGACACCCATATCCCTTCCTGCCAAAGTGGACAACCTCACATTTTCCCACATTCTACACCTGCCAAATATTTGCCCACTCACTTAACCGATCTATATCCCTTTGCAGCCTCTTCAGACAGGAATTTCCCCTGGCCTTTGGGACCCCAATGTCTGAATCAAATGGGGGTCCCAAGCCTGCACTTCCCAGGAACCAGACTAGAAAAGCTAATTTCTCAGACGTCACTTCCTAATTGGCCACCTCCGAGCTTGTCATCCAATTGAGGAGGGAGGGGTAGCGGAGGATTCCCGATGCTGTCAGCCCAATCAAAGAGCCAGCACCTCTGAAGCCTCGGCAGCCTCACTGGGAGAATTGGGCACTGCTGAAGCAGGTTGGGGATCAAGAGGGTGCCTTCACATAGAGGCGCCCACAGAGGGGTAAGTTTGAAATAAAATTTCAGAGGGGCCAAGCGGGCAGACCCCTAGCATTGGAGGGGAACCCCTCCAGATGGCTCATTGGGTGCCCTGGGGGCTGCCGTTTCTTCCCTTGGCCCCCTCAGAGAGGCCATTTCCATTAAGCTGGCGGCCTCTGCACCCAGCTGCACTGTGGCTGGCAAAATGCAGACAAGCTGGTAATATTACCCCTTATTGGGGCCTTAACTATGTAAATTGACTGCCCGCCTTCATTCAGCAAGAAACGGATCCATTTCCCTACCCGCTGCTGGGAATGATCCCGGGCAGCGAGAATGCATCAGGGAGCCGTCCTGACACAGCACCCCGTTATTTTCCGGGCACCCTCACCTCCAAGCCCACCAGCCTGGGACCAGGAAAATTCTTCTTTTGTTTCCTCCTCACAACTTGCTTTCCTTTGTATCATCAGCAAATTTGGCTACAATACATTCAGTCCCTTCATCTAAATCATTAATATAGATTGTAAATAGTTGAGGCCCCAACACTGATCCCTTTGACACCTAACTAGCTACAGTTTGCTAATCTGAAAATAACCCATTTATACTGACTCTCTGTTTCATGTTAGTTAGCCAATCCTCTGTCCATGCTAATATATCACCCCAACACCATGAGCTCTTAACTTGTGTCGTAACCTTTTATGTGGCACTTTATCACATGTCTTTTGGAAATCCAAATACATCTACTGGTTCCTCTTTATCCACACTGCTAGTTACATCCTCAAAGAACTCTAATAAATTTGTCAAAGACGATTTCCCTTTCACAAAACCATGTTAACTCTACTTGATCCTGTAACAATTTTCTAAATGTCCTGCCACTACTTCCCTAATAATGGATTCCAGCATTTTCCCAATGACAGATGTTAGGCTAACTGGCCTTTAGTTTCCTGCTTTCTGTTTCCCTCCTTTCTTGAATTAGGGGGGTTACATTTGCAGTTTTCTAATCTGCTGGGGCCTTTTCAGAATCTAGGGAATTTTGGAAGATTACATCCAATGCACCCAGTATCGCTGCAGCCACTTCCTTGAAGACCCGAGGATGCAGGCCTTCAGGGCCAGGGGACTTGTCAGCCACTAGTCCCATTAGTTTGCCTCGTACTTTTTCTCTAGTGATTGTGATTGTTTTAACTTTCACCATCCCTTTTGTCCCTTGATTTTCCACTACTATTGGGATGCTTTAAATGACTTCCACAAATACAAGATACTTGTTCAAAGTCTCGGCCATTTCCTCGTTTCCCAATATTGATTCCCCAGTCTCATGATCTGAGGGACCAACATTTACTTTAGTTACTCTTTTCCTTTTCATATACTTTTAGAAGCTCCTACTGTTTTGACATTTCTTGAGAGTTTACTCTCATAATTTATTTTCTCCCTTTTTTTAAGTCATCCTTTGCTGGTTTCTAAGTTTTTCTAATCTTCTGGCCTACCGCTAATCTTCACAGCATTGTATGCCTTTTCTTTCAATTTGATACCATACTTAAATTCCTTCGTTAGCCACGGATGGTTCATCCTTCTCATAGTCTTTCTTTCTCAATGGATTATATCTTTGTTGAGAGTTATGAAATATCTCCTTAAATGTCTGCCACTCTTATCTACCGTCTTACTTTTTAACCTATTTTCCCAGTCCACTTTAGCCAATTCTGTCTTCATACCTTTGCAATTGCCTTTATTTAAGTTTAAGACACTTGTTATGGATCCACATTTCTCACCCACAAACTGAATGTGAAATTTTATCATGTTATGATCATTCTTACCTAAAGGATCCTTTACTATGAGATCATTAATTAATTCCATCTCATTACAAATTACCAGATCTAAAATAACCTGTTTCCTGGTTGATTCCACAACATATTGTTCTAAGGAACTGTCCTGAATACATTCTATAAAGTCGTCCTCAATGCTACCTCTGTCAATTTGATTTGTCCAATCTACATTAAGATTAAAGTTGCCCACAATTATTGCAGTACTTTCTTCCAAGCCCCCATTATTTCTTGACGTATACTCTGTCCGACAGTGTAGGTATTGTTAGAGGGCCTATAGACTACTCCCACCAGTGACTTCTTTCCTTTGCTATTTCTTATCTCCACCCAACTGATTCTACATCTTGATCTTCCAAGCCAAGATCATTTCTCACGACTGTACTGATCGCATCCTTTATTAACTGAGCTACCCCACCTCCTTTTCATTTCTGCCTATCCTTCTGAAAGGTTCAATATCCCTGAATATTCAGATCCCAGTCTTGGTCACCTTGCAACCACATCTCTGTAATGGCTATCATATTGTACCCATTTATTTCTATTTGTGCTATCAATTCATCTATCTTGTTATGAACACTGCAAGCATTCAGATAAAGAGCCTTTAATTCTGCCTTTTAACCATTTTTCCCTACTCTGACCCTTTCTGCTGGGTATGCTCTTATCTTTGTATGCTCTGTCTCTTCCTGTCACACTCTGGTTATCATTACCTCTATTGCTACCCTGCACTATTGCTTTCCCTTTCTCTTTAAGTTTCTAAATTTCCCCCCACCCACCCCCATACTATTTAGTCTAAATCTCTCTCTACAGCCCTAGTTATTTGATTCGCCAGCACACTGGTCAATTGAAGCCTGTCCCAATGGAACAGCTCCCTCTTTCCCCGGTATTGGTGCCAGTGCCCCATGAATTGAAACCCACTTCTCCCACACCAATCTTTGAGCCCCTTATTCAACTCTCTGATCTTATTTACTCTATGCCAATTTGCTCATGGCTCAGGTAGTAATCCAGAGATTATTGCCCATGTGGTTATGCTTTTTAATTTAGTCCCTAGCTGTTCATACTTCCTCAGCAGAACTCTTTCTTAGTCCTATCTACGGTGTTGGTGCCTATGTGGACCATGACAACTGGATCCTTCCCCTCCCATTCCAAGCTCCTCTCCAGTCCCTGACTGGAAACACACAAACGTCTGGATTTTATGGGCCCCCTGAAATGGGGTTGGAGCACCTTTGTGTGTAGACGTGTTTCCTAATTTCACTCCTGTAAGATCTGGCTCTAATTTATAGACTATATCTCCTAGTGCTGGACTCCCCAACCAGCAGAAATAGTTTATTTCCCCTCAGTTCCCCCTAATCTTGAAAACTTGGATCAAATCACTCCGTACCCTACTAAATTCCAGGGAATACATACCTAGTTTGTGTAATCTCTCTTTGTAATTTAGAAATAGAATCGCGACAGAGAGTGTGAGGTTGCCTCCCTGTCTCCATGCAACTTTGCCACGGGCAGGATAGGCCGATGTCAGCCTTCCTGCCCAGAGGTCAATTGAAGCCCTTAAGTGGCCTATTACGATCACTTAAGGGCCTCTTCCCCCAGCTGCTGGGATTTAACCAGCGGTACAGGTATGTCCGCCACGCAGGGCGGGCTTTGGGGGGGGGGGTTCCTCCTCCATGGGCAATTTGTGGCCCACGGAACATGCCCACCTCCAAAAACTGCACCTCCCTGGAACCCCCTCCCCCTGCACCTCACGACCGTCCTCCCACCCCCCACTCTCTGGGGCCATCCGGACTGGCCACATCAACGCCACCTCACTTACCTGACGTCCGGAGTTCTACCGCTGGGCCTGGGTCCAAAGCCTCTGAGGTACCGGTATTATCCACCACTCCCAGAAAGGGACGGGGATCCTGGCGCCAGGCACTTAGGTTTCAGAACAACGAATGATCGTGCCGGGGTGGAGGGGCGGGGGCTCGACAAGGCCTGGACAGAGGTCCCCCCAGCCTTTACGGCCCAGCACCAGGAGCCCCGCCAGCATCACAACATCCAGCCCAGAGGAACTCTCTCCACAAATGACAGTTGATGCTAGATCAATTGTTAATATTAAATCTGAGATTGATAGAATTTTGTTAACCAAAGGTATTAAGGCATATAGAGCAAATTTATTCATGGGATGTGGATGTCACTGACAAGGCCAGCATTTATTGCCCATCCCTAATTTCCTTTGAGGAGGTGGTGGTGAGCTGCCTTCTTGAACCGCTGCAGTCCATGTGGGGTAGGTACACCCACAGTGCTGATCGGAAGGGAGTTCCAGGATTTTCACCCGGTGACAGTGAAGGAACGGCGATATAGTTCCAAGTCAGTGTGGCGTGGAGGGGAACTTGCAGGTGGTGATGTTCCCATGCAACTGCTGCCTTTGTCCTTCTAGGTGGTAGAAGTCACGGTTTGGAAGGTGCTGTCTAAGGAGCCTTGGCGAGTTGCTGCAGTGCATCTTGTAGATGGTACACACAGCTACCACTGTGCTCCAGTAGTGGAGGGAGTGAATGTTTAAGGAGGTGGCGGGGGTGCCAGTCAGGCGGGCTGCTTTGTATTGAATGGTGTTGAGATTCTTGAGTGTTGTTGGAGCTGCACCCATCCAGGTAAGTGGAGAGTATTCAATCACACTCCTGACTTGTGCCTGGTGGACAGGCTTTGCGGAGTCAGGAGGTGAGTTACTCACCTCAGAATTCCCTGCTCTTGTAGCCAAGGTATTTATATGGCCACTCCATTCAGTTTCTGGTCAAGAGTAACCCCCAGGATGTTGATAGTGGGGGAATTCCGGGATGGTAATGCCATTGAATGTCAAGGGGTGATGGTTAGATTCTCTCTTGTTGAAGATGGTCATTGCATGGCACTTGTGTGTCACAGAGGCAGGTATATGGATCAACCATGATCTCATTGAATGGCAGAACAGAGTCAAGGGGCTAAATAGCCTCCTCAAGTTCATATGTCCCTAAATGAGACATATGATTCGACGATGAAATGTTAACTGAGTACTGCAGAGAGCAGAATTATCATAAGTCAACCTGTCTATACACAGCCGTAAATATACAGGGCCCAATAAAACAGCCTCTAATATCTGTCCATATCAGTCATTCTATTTGTGAAGAACATCTCATTTAGTGACTTGAAACTAGATTTTATTGTTGATAAAGTTAGGTGCTCACTTTTCCTCCCTGGATCTTTTCATTTTGTTCTGCTCCAGATGTTTGAATTTTTTTTTTATTTGGTAGAGGTGTTCAGAATGGTTTTGATCGAGTAAATGTGGACAAACTGTGGCAGGGGGTCAGTAACCAGAGGACACAGATTGGTGATTGGCAAAAGAACCAGAGGGGGAGATGGGGAGAATTTTTTTTTAAACAGTGAGTTGTTGTGATCTGGAATGCGCTGCCTGAAAGGGCGGTGGAAGCAGATTCAATAATAGCTTTTAGAAGGGAAATGGATAAATATTTGGAGAGAAATAAATTACAGGGCTATGGGGAAAGAGCAGGGGAGAGGATTAATTGGATATTTCAACCAAACTCAACAGCCCTTCTTCAAAATAGTGTCTGTGGAATCTTTTACATTCACCTGACAGGGCTGATGTGCCTTGGTTTAACATCTCTGGAAGACAGCTCCTCTGACTGTATAGTACTGCACTGGGAGTGTCAGAGCCTGGATTATGAGATCAAATGTGATGGGTTTCAATAATGATGAACACTGAGGGACTTTTCAAACATCTAACATTGAGGCTGGAATATAAAACACATTTTACAATTGGCTTTAATAATGTAAATCGCAAAAGAACCAGAGGGGGAGGAGTGAGTTGTTGTGATCTGGAACGCGCTGCCTGAAAGGGCGGTGGAAACAGATTCAATAGTAACTTTCAAAAGGGAATTGGATAAATACTTGAAGGGGAGAAAACTTTCAGGGCTATGGGGAAAGAACAGGGGAGTGGAATTAATTGGATAGCACTTTCGAAGAGCCAGTACAGGCATGATGGGTGGAATAGCCTCCTTTTTTGCTGTATCATTAGCTAATGGGGCTGTTTTTTTGAGAGTGCCAATGGGAAAAGACTCCTCCCCCCCACCCTCAGCAGCACATATCAGATTGCAGTTTCCAGGTGTGCGCCAAGCACAACCGAAATTTCCTCATGTCACTGTGCACTTGCAAAATCCCACATCGTACGTTAATTTAAGTCAGCTGTTGTAGAAATGCAGCACTGCTGGAACAGGAGCCAGGCCTGAAATCTGGCAGGGCAGGGAGGTAGGAGGTTAATGGGGAATGTAAGTGGTACTAGCAGAGTATTTAGGGATCTAGTGGGGTATTTGGGGAAATTAGCAGGATATTTAGGATGATTAGGAGAGTATTTAGGGATCTAGTGGGGTTTTTGGGGAATTAGCAAGGTATTTGAGCAGATTAGCAGGCTATTTAGGGGGTGGGATATTTGAGTGAATTAGCTGGGCATTTGAGGGGTTTAGCAGGATATTGTGGGATTAACAGGCATTGGAGGATTAGTAGAGTATTTGGAGTGATTAGCAGGTATTAGGGTATTAGCAGGGTACTTTGGGGGATTAGTAGGGTATTTTGCAGGATTAGCAGGGTATTTAGGGGGTTTAGTAGGGTATTTTGCGGGATTAGCAGGGTATTTTGGGGGATGAGTAGGGTATTTTGTGGGATTAGCAGGGCATTTTGGGGGATGAGTAGGGTATTTTGTGGGATTAGCAGGGTATTTTGGGGGATTAGTAGGGTATTTTGCAGGATTAGCAGGGTATTTAGGGGGATTAGTAGGGTATTTTGCGGGATTAGCAGGGTATTTTGGGGGATTAGTAGGGTATTTTGCAGGATTAGCAGGGTATTTAGGGGGTTTAGTAGGGTATTTTGCGGGATTAGTAGAGTATTTTACGGGATTAGCAGGGTATTTTGGGGGATTAGTATGGTATTTTGAGGGATTAGTAGGGTATTTTGGGGGATTAGTAGGGTATTTTGCAGGATTAGCAGGGTATTTAGGGGGATTAGTAGGGTATTTTGCGGGATTAGTAGGGTATTTTACGAGATTAGCAGGGTATTTTGGGGGATTAGTAGGGTATTTTGCGGGATTAGTAGGGTATTTTACGGGATTAGCAGGGTATTTTGGGGGATTAGTAGGGTATTTTACGGGATTAGTAGGGTATTTTGGGGGATTAGTATGGTATTTTGGGGGATTGGTAGGTGTTGGGGGTTAGTAAGCATTTGGAGGGGGGAACAGCACAGAAGCAGGCCATTCGGCCTAACTGGCCTATCGTGCCATTGATGCTCCACATGAGCTTCATTTTATCTCTTCCCTTAGTTATCAAATATTCTTGAACAATGTCTCCCCAAACCTTCTCCTCCAGAGCGAAGAGTCTCAGCGTCAGCAGTCACTCCTGCAATTAGATATTTAACAACAGGGGCCAATCTTCCCTGCCCCTCACCTATCATTAACAGGATGGTAATGGGCTTTCCCCATCGTCCCAGTAGCAGGTACCTGGTACTATGGATGCCGCCATTTTAAAAGAGGCCTACTGTCAGGTGTCCAAAGAGCCTGCCTGTTTCAGGCGATTGGCCCCTTTTAATATGGGAATCTGGGATCCAGTGATGTTAGTTGGACCACCCCGGTCACCATTTTAAGTCAAAATTAGTCAGAGCCTGACTGTGTTCACTCTCCGACCAGATCCACAGGTAGTGGGAGAGAGGAGGCCCCAGCCACAGGTAAGCATCCAGTTATTGTCATGGGCCCCAGAGGAGCAGGAGTGAAATCCACAAAAATAACCCAGATCGCTCTCCCTTTGCAATCACAAACCAATCACCCCACCCAACAAGCTCCGCAATCCTCATCTGCCCCCCCCCACAATCTGCACCCCACAAAGAGCCCCCACCCCCTGCGATCTCCATCTGCCCCTTCCCCCACCCTCTGCCCTGGGACCTCCCCCTCCACCATCCTTAATTGCGACCCCAGCTCCCCACTCTCTGCCTCTGAGACCGCCCCCTCTTCCCATTACTGCACCTTCGCTTCCTGCGGCTCTTCTATCGTTTGTAAAAGAGAGAAGAGCCACAACATTGGTGTGCGAGGGGAGGGCTCTTCACCACTGGAATGGGTATCCAACCAAAGTCAAAATCTACCAAAGAACCTGCATTTACATAGCACCTTCACTCCTCCAGACATCTCAAAGCACCTCACATCCAAATTAATCACTTTTTTGAAGTGGTCATTTTCAATTTGTAGGAAAATGCAGCAGCCAATTTGTGCATAGCAAGATCCCACCAACAGCAGTGGGATAAATGACCTTTTAATCTGTTTTAATGATGTTAGTTGAGGGATAAATGTTGGCCAGGACACCAGAAAGAACTCCTGCTCTTCTTTGAAATGCTGCCGTGGGATCTTTTATGTTCACCTGAAAGGAAGCCTCGGTTTAAAGTCTCATCCCAAAGATGACACCTCCAACAGTGCAGCATTCCCTCAATACGGCACTGGAAGTGTCGGATCAGATATTGTGCTCAAGTCTCTGGATGAGAGTGCTACCAACTGAGCCAAGCTGGCACTTAATCTAGACATGAGTTTGGTTGCCCCTTTGCCATGCTGCCTCCACCAGTTGAATATTCTTGCCATTGTACAATGAGCAGAACTGTACAGGTGAGATTGTGTCAATGGCTTCTACTGACCCATCACTTCTGGCAATTTGTGCTCTATCTTTCTCGACCTCCCATGGTCTGGTTAGCTTCCCTCACTGCTCTCATTCACCCCAGGATACTTGAGATTAATGATAGATTTTGCATAGAATTAGATAGAATACAGAACAGGCCTTTAGGCTGCACAAGAACATGTTATACCTAACTCAGTCCTCCTCCCATTCTTCTCATGGATGTTCAGTCATTGAGTATATTCAAGACAGAGAGGTCGATAGGATTTTGGGCACTAAGGATATTATGGGATGTTGGGATAGTGCAGGAAGGTGGGGTTGAGGTAGAAGATCAGCCATGAACATGTTGAATGGTGGAGCAGACTCGAAGGGCTGAATGGTCTACTCCAGCTCCTATTTCTTATGTTCTTATGTTCCTTAACTAACTTTATCAGAATAACCCTCGATTCCCTTCTCCCACATGTGCTTATCTAGCTTCACCTTAAATGTATCTATAGTATTCACCTCAGCTACTCGTTGTGGTAGGGAGTTCCACATTCTCACTAGTCTCTGGGGAAAGGTGTTTCTCCTGAATTCCCCACTGGATTTATTAGTGACTATCTTATATTGATGGCCCCTAGTAATTTTCTTCCCCACAAGTGGGGAGACTCTCCTGGGCCTGATTTTAATTCTGTAAATTGGTGGGCTTTGAATGAGTTAAAATCTCGCCCTCTGTCTCTACTCTATCAAGACTTTTCATTATTTTAAAGATCTCTATTCAGTCACCCCTCAGCCTTTTCTTTTCAAGAGGTTTGGTGTTAGCAGGGTACTTTTGTTAAGTCAGTAGGGTTGTTTTGCACGATTAGTGGGCATCAGAATGGCAGCCCTTTGACAAGATTCATGGGCACTCTGTTGGTACCTGGAAGGGATTAAAACAATAACAAACCTTGCATTTATATAGTGCCTTTAACATTGTAAATTGTCCCAAGACGCTTCACAAGAGCATAAATCTGACCACAAATTGACACCAAGCCTAAGGATGGAGATATTAGGACAGGTGACCAAAAGCAAAGTCAAAGAGGTGGGTTTTAAGGAGTGTCTTAATGGAGGAGAGAGAGAGGTAGAGAGACAGAGAGGTTTAGGGAGGCAATTCCAGAGCATAGGGCCCAGGCAGTTGACGGCACGGCCGCCAATGGTGGAGCGATGGAAATCGGGGATGCTCAAGAGGCCAGAATTGGAGGAGCGCAGAGATCCCGGGGAGATGTAGGGTTGGAGGTGATTATGGAGATAGGGAGGCAGTGAAGCCATGGAAGGATTTGAAAACAAGGATGTGAATTTTAAAATTGAGGTGTGAGTGGAACGGGAGCCAATGTAGATCGGTGAGCATTGTGGCAATGGGATGGGTTTCCAGAGCTTAGGGGATCTGTGGTCTGTGAGGAGAGGTCGAGATCTGTTAACAAGAATGTAACAGAACCAGGGCCCAGAGAGACCACTTCAGTCAAAGGTTAACAGGTCTGCCATTCCTTAATCCCTGCTTTTCATCATCATTGCTTCAAATCACAAGGGTCCACCTCATCCCAGTGAATCTATTTTTAATCTGTTTTCCTTTCGACAACGCTAACATTTAGATTAAAACGTGTGGCGTCTGCACACCTCCTGCCGCTCAACTTCATTACAATGCACTTGCTGCACGTCTCCCAATAGACATTAATTATGCATGCGCTCATGTGACAAGTCTGGCTGCGCACTCCATCAAACTGTCATTCAAAGCACCATGGGCTCATTATGCAGCTTTGGGCAAACCCAAGTGCTCTGAATTATTTAAATCTCTGTTAAGCTTTCTGTACATCTATCTGAGTGATAAACGGATGAGGAACGATCTCAGCTTTGTCCCTGTGGGAAAAGAGTTAATTGCGAGGACTCTTAGCGCCACTAGGAGAGTTTTACCTTTCTGTCAAGTGTTTCATGTAATTTAAAAAACCCCTGCTGAACCATTCAACAACAGCACTTAATCAGACCCGAAGAATACTGGGAGACGTAAAGAGGCACTGCGTGCACTAAACTCTTTCTGTCAGCGTCGTTTGTTTAAGTTAAATGAAATTCCCAATTATTAGATGGACTTCAGCCCCGTTCCAGTGGGTATTCGCTCTTGCCTCTGAATCTGAAGGTTGTGGCTTCAATCGCAGCCAACACTCCCATTGCAATACTGAGGGAGTGCTGCACTGCCAGAGATGTCGTCTTTCGATTGAGATGTTAAACTGAGGCCTCGTCTGCCCTCTCAGTTGGACATAAAAGATCCCATGGCACCTATGCAATATAAGATGTGGCTTATTGAACAAATTAATCTGTGTGGACTGATTTGGTTCTCTGTACTAAGGACTATGCTGTTTTACTATCTTTCTATGTCTATATAAATGAATAGGATAAAAAAAATCTATTGTTACAGTGCCTTAGTGAATTTCTGAAGCATCCCATAGTGTTTTGCCTACAATGAATTGCTTTGTAATGGATAGGCTTGGGTTGTTTTCTTTGAAACAGAGGAGGATGAGGGGAGACCTAACTGGAGTGTATGAACTTAGACAGAGTGGATAGAAAGGACCTATTCCCCTGGATTGAGGGGTCCTTACCGAGGCAGCATAGATTTAGGGTAAGAGGTAGGAGGTTTAGAGGGGATTTGAGGGGAAATGTTTTCACCCAGAGGGTGATGGGGATCTGGAACACACTGTCTGAATGGCTGGTAGAGGCTGAAACCCTCATAACATTTAAAAAGTGCTTGGATATACACTTGAAGTCCCGTAAACTACAAGACTACAAACCAACAGCTGGATAGTGGAAGTTGGCTGGATGGCTTCTTGTCGGCCAGCATGGACACAATGGGCCAAATGGCCTCTTTCTATGCCATAAATTTCTATGATGCTATGAACACAACAACTACACGATCCTACATGACTACATGATCCTAAACACAACAACCTGTTTTCAAATTCCTCCCTGGTCTCCCCCTCTCTATCTCTGTAACCTCCTCCAGCCCCACAACCCTCCAAGATCCCTGCGCTCCTCAAATTCTGGACTCTTGAGTATTCCCGATTTTCATCCCTCCACCATTCGCAGCCATGCCTTCTACTGCCTGGTCCCTAAGCTCTGAAACTGATTCATCCACAAAATTATCAACAGGAAGACTTTCACTCCCAAAGAAGGATAGATACTGAACTAATTGGGGGGAAGTGCTCTTCTCCGAAAGGCTGTGGATGCTGGGGGACAATTAGAGTTGTTGGGTAAGGGTATTGAGGGATATGGAGCAAAGGTGGGTAAATGGAGTTGAGTTGCAAATCAGCTGTGATCTAACTGAATGGTGGAATAGGCCCAAAGGGCTGAATGCTATGGTAGCGTAGTAGTTAAGTCCCTCAACTAATAATCCAGTCGTCCAGATGAACAATCGGGAGCTATATGTTCAAATCCCACAATGGCAGCTGAGGCATTTATATTCAGTTGAGTAAATAACTTTGGAATTAAAAAGCTTGTCTCAATAATAGTGACCATTACAATACTGGCTTATCACAAAAACCCATCTAGTTCATCAATGCCCTTTAGGGAGGGGAAATCTGCAGTCCAACCTGGTCTGGCCGACATGTGACTCCAGGCCCACAGCAATGTGGTTGACTCTTCACTGCGCTTTGAAGTGACCTTACAAGCCATTCAGTTGTTGCAAGGGCATTTATAAGGGCAATTAAATGCTGGCCTTGGTCTTCTCCTCTCTATAGTAATCTCTGACCAGTTAGTGGAGGGGAATAAATAGTTAAACCCACCCATACCAGTTAACTTTCCCACAGATTTCTACAGCAAAATATGGGCTAGATGTTGTGAAAACACAAGTCCTGGAAAGAATGATGATGATTGGGTAATACCCCCTGTCAATTACACCTGGCGACCACACTGTAAGTGACTGGGATTTAATTTATATAAAAGCAAAATACTGCAAATGCTGGAAATCTGCACTAAAAGCAAGAAATGCTGGAAATACTCAGCAGGTCTGGCAGCATCTGCGGAGAGAGAAGCAGAGTTACCGTTTCAGGCCAAGATTAGAAATGTAATTGGCTTGAGCAAGGTAAAAGAGTCAAATGGAAATCCCGTCGGATAGAAGAGCAGAACTTCTTCAAGGTGGGCAATATATGTTCGGCCAGTTCTGTTGAAAGATTCGCAGACCTGAAACGTTAACTCTGTTTCTCTCTCCACAGATGCTGCCAGACCTGCTGAGTATTTCCAGCATTTTCTGACTCCAACTTATTGGCTGACACAGTGACATCAATACTCACTTTGAAAATAAAGGACAGAACTCTGGCATGTAGCACAGTGAGTTTCTTTATGAACAGCACTGCCAGGTTCTTCCTCAGCACACTCAAATTATTGAATGTTCCCAGCTGCTTCAATATGAAGAACAGCAAATCCAATCCTGTCAAACACAAAAGCCAATTTGGTTACTGGACTGAGAGAATGTAAAAGTAACAAATGAGGCAAAAATTAAATAATATAAAGTGTTGAGAGCTCAAACTCTTGTCGACAGACAATTGCGAGTCATTAATCTTTCTGTTTCTCATAGCCTTTCACTGCACTTTCTGGTGTGTTTTTTTCAGCAGCTTATTTAAACCCATCTTACAAATGTTGAAAGAGCCACGTTTTCAAAACTGATGAAACTGTCTCCACCATTTGCAACAGGTGTTTTGGCCAATATTTATCTCTCAATCAACATCAATAAAAACAAATTATCATTGTCACATTATTGTTTGTGGGAGCTTGCTGTGCATAAATTGGCTGCCACGTTTTCCCACAACAGTGACTACATTTCAAAAAGTAATTCACTGTCTGTAAAGCATTTGAAACATCCTGAGGCCATGAAAGGTGCTATAGAAATACAAGTTCATTCTTTATCTCTTTTTACATCTGAATGAAAGGTGGTCCAAATTCAAACGCAAAGACCCAGGTCACATTTGGTTTAAAGTTTGATTTGATGCCCATCTGTACCATTGGAGTTTAGTGGCAGCATTATAGTCCCATTGTGCTTTAGAGCCAAGTCAGTCACCAGTAATTAGTGCCTGTGGTTGAAAGCATTATTATAACTTGCCTTTCATTCCCATGGAAACCCGGCCTCCCAACTGCAATTTACCCAGAAGCACTCCCTAAAGCAACAGTGTTTAGCCAAAAACAATAAATACTGACCATGATTAATCAGCAAGGTTCAAATCAGGTGACATATCGAAAGCTACGACTGTATTTGGAAACAAAGTAATGCCCTATTTAATATAGTGGTTTGGCAGGTTGGGTTTGAGATTATGATTAATAAAAAGAGTGTCTTGTCATCAATTTTATTTGGACCCAGTTTCAAACACACATCATATAACACAACACAGAGAAGGTAGAGGATGAAAAGGTCCGTCAGAGAATGTCTAATCCCTTCCCACCATTCAAATCCGTCTGAGATGGCATCTATGCCAAGTTAACAAGAGAGGTCACGGTTGGCTGATTCAAGGTTCGAACCCTGAGATGGTTCAATGGGTAAAGGAAACATGTGATGTGGTCAAGAAAGATTTCTATCCAATCCTGATCAGTGGTCAGCAGGTAACGTGAAAGGCCTCAGTTTAACTTGGCCTACAGAAAGGAAATCTTGTCCAATGTTCCTGGTCCAATGACCCATGCTGGAAATTGTGTGTGTAGACTTTTGACCTGGCTTCCCCCCCCACCCCTTCCCCTGTGTTTGACTAGCAAGTCAGTACTCAAAAACAACAATAACAACAACTTGCATACCTTTTGCTCGATCGGGAACCAATTGTGGTCAGTGAGCACAGGGGTCAGGAGACTAAACGGCAGAGTTTTGGATGAGCTGAAGATTACAGAGTGTGGAAGGTGCGAAACCAGCCAGGAAAGCGTTGGAATCGTCCAAACGCTGAAAGTTAAAATGGCCCCCTTTGTATTTGTGAACTACTAGTGCAAGGCATTTGCACGTTTTCACTGCCATTGTGTAAAGGTGATTTGACTGGATTTGATTTTTACCAGTTTAGCTCAAATTCTAAGGTCAAAAGGTAGAAATGGGCGATATAATGTCACCTCACCCCCCCACCCCCCCGACCCCAGCCAACGAGCCACATGGAAGGGTGTGTAGTTGGTGAACAATCAATTAATGGGATTAGTTGCTTGGATTTTGTCTGTACAAACAGAGCGTTTAAAATAGAACTTAATCTCACAGCTGTTATCAATTTATATGGATTTAGCTAGTGAGACACTTGGCTGCACACAGCTGACAGTGCACAACAGAGAGAAGGGAGCCAACAAATGATGGAAGAAAGAACTTGCATTTATATAGCACCTTTCACATGACCTCAGGACGTCTCAAAGAGCTTGACAGCAAATGAAGTACTTTTTAGAAATTCAGTCATTGTTGTCGGAAATGTGGCAGCTTGAATTGTGCACAGCAAGGTCCCACAAACAGCAATGACATCGTGATTAGATCCCCTGTTTTGTTGATGTTAGTTGAGGGATAAATGTTGGCCAAAATTTTGTCGTTATTCCCCAACCTAAAAGTCTATTCCACTTGATCATTCCTTGTGTAAAGAAGTGTTCCCACATGCCAGTCCTGAACATGACTTTTGCAGTTTGTAATTATGTCCACTTTACCCTGCAATCGTGCTTTAATTTAGTTAAGGAGGGACAGTAAACAGAATGGATGGGAGCAGGAAGTTGCAAAGTATCAGAGACAGATGAAGTGAGCTGGATTTTGTTCTTCTCCCAGGCCTCGGGTTCTGAGGCGGGGGGGCCTGAAGATGGCTCCGGAGAAGGCCCACCATGGACCTCAATGCCGGGAAGGCCCAGCCCAATCCTCCTGGCGGCAGCGAGGCTCTGTGGCGGCCCCCCCCCAACCCACCCCCGCTGCTGGGTGACAGGCCCACTCTTTAAATATGCAAATGAATAAAATTAATCTATTAACTTAGACTTACCAGCTATCTTGAGGACCCGCCGCGATCTTCGGCACAGCAGCCTTCAGATCCCATTCTGGGGAAATGCAGCACCACCCTGGTGGGGAGGGGTAGGAGGTATGTTTATCAGTGAGGGGGTGGGGGTGAACGGGATCAAATAAACGTAATGGATGGAGGGGATGATGGGAAGGGTTGAGCAGTAAAGTTTGTGCAGTTTGAGGGGGGGAAGGTCAGATGTGAAAAGTAAGTGTTTTGGGGAGGAAGGGCAAATACATAATGTACTTGTTATGGGGGGGAGAGGAAGGAGCATTGTGAATTTATTTATTTAATTTTGGATGGTTTCCTCTTTAAGAATTTAAATGTTTTTTTTTATTCATTCATGGGATGTGGGCATCGCTGGCTAGGCCAGCATTTATTGCCCATCCCTAATTGCCTTTGAGAAGGTGGTGATGAGCTGTCTTCTTGAACCGATGCAGTCTATGTGGGGTAGGTACACCCACAGTGCTGTTAGGAAGGGAGTTCCAGGATTTTGACCCAGTGATAATGAAGGAACGGCGATATAGTTCCAAGTCAGGATGGTGTGTGACATGGAGGGGAACTTGCAGGTGGTGGTGTTTCCATGCATCTGCTGCTCTTGTCCTTCGAGGTGGTAGAGGTCGCAGGGTTGGAAGGTGCTGTCGAAGGAGCCTTGGTGCATTGCTGCAGTGCATCTTGTAGATGGTACACACTGCTGCCACTGTGCGTCGGTGGTGGAGGGAGTGTTTGTAGATGGGGTGCCAATCAAGTGGGCTGCTTTGTTCTCGATGGTGTTGAGCTTCTTGAGTGTTGTTGGAGCTGCACCCATCCAGGCAAGTGGAGAGTATTCCATCACACTCCTGACTTGTGCCTTGTAGATGGTGGACAGGCTTTGGGGAGTCAGGAGGTGAGTTACTTGCCGCAGGATTCCTGGCCTCTGACCTGCTCTTGCAGCCACGGTATTTATATGGCTACTCCAGTTCAGTTTCTGGTCAATGGTAACCCCCCAGGATGTTGATAGTGGGGGATTCAGCGAGGGTAATGCCATTGAATGTCAAGGGGAGATGGTCAGATTCTCTCTTATTGGAGATGGTCATTGCCTGGCACTTGTGCGGCGTAAATGTTACTTGCCACTTATCAGCCCAAGCCTGGATATTTCTACACGGACTGCTTCAGTATTTGTGGAGTCGCGAATGGTGCTGAACATTGTGCAATCATCAGCGAACATCCCACTTCTGACCTTATGATAGAAGGAAGGTCGCTGATGAAGCAGCTGATGAAGATGGTTGGGCCTAGGACACTACCCTGAGGAACTCCTGCAGTGATGTCCTGGAGCTCAGATGTTTGACCTCCAACAACCACAACCATCTTCCTTTGCGCTAGGTATGACTCCAACCAGCAGAGAGTTTTCCCCCTGATTCCCATTGACTCCAGTTTTGCTAGGGCTCCTTGATACCATACTCGGTCAAATGCTGCCTTGATGTCAAGGGCAGTCACTCTCACCTCACCTCTTGAGTTCAGCTCTTTTATCCATGTTTGAAACAAGGCTGTAATGAGGTCAGGAGCTGAGTGGCCCTGGCGGAACCCAAACTAAGCATCACTGAGCAGGTTATTGCTAAGCAAGTGCTGCTTGATGGAACTGTTGATGACACCTTCCATCACTTTACTGATGATTGAGAGTAGACTGAGGTGGCGGTAAATGGCCGGGTTGGACTTGTCCTGCTTTTTGTGTACAGGACATACCTGGGCAATTTTCCACATTTCAGGGTAGATGCCAGTGTTGTAGCTGTACTGGAACAGCTTGGCTCGGGGTGCAGCAAGTTCTGGAGCGCAGGTCTTCAGTACTATTGTTAGTTGTTTAATTGTCCACCACCATTCACGACTGGATGTGGCAGGACTGCAGAGCTTAGATCTGATCCGTTGGTTATGGGATCGCTTAGTTCTGTCTATTGCACGCTGCTTATGCAGTTTGGCATGCAAGTAGTCCTGGGTAGTAGCTTCACCAGGTTGCCACCTCATTTTGAGGTATGCCTGGTGCTGCTCCTGGCATGCCCTCCTGCACTCTTCATTGAACCAGGGTTGGTCTCCTGGCTTGATGGTAATGGTAGAGTGGGGGATATGCCGGGCCATGAGGTTACAGATTGTGGTTGAGTACAATTCTGCTGCTGCTGATGGCCCACAGCGCCTCGTGGATGCCCAGTTTTGTATTGCTAGATCTGTTTGAAATCTATCCCATTTAGCACGGTGATAGTGCCACACAACACAATGGAGGGTATCCCCAATGTGAAGGGGGGACCTCGTCTCCACAAGGACTGTGCGGTGGTCACTCCTACCAATACTGTCATGGACAGAAGCATCTGCAGCAGGCAGATTGGTGAGGATGAGGTCAAGTATGTTTTTCCCTCGTGTTGGTTCCCCCACCACCTGCTGCAGACCCAGTCTAGCAGCTATGCCCTTTAGTTCTCAGCCAGCTCGGTCAGTAGTGGTGCTACTGAGCCACTCTTGGTGAAGGACATTGAAGTCCCCCACCCAGAGTACATTGTGCCGGCAGGACATGGCTGCCCTTTAAGAATGATGCCAGCACCTGCACACAGGCAGCTGATGCCATTGCTGGGGACGGACTGCCTGCCCCCTCCCCATGATTGGGGGGAGGGAGGGGGGGCGCCCAAGCTATTTAAATGAGCCTCTGCGTAGGAGATTGACAGTGGGCTCTTAAAATCCTGTCCAGTGAGTGGGCAAAACTACAGCAGATTGAGTTCAATGTGGCAAGTGTCAGATCATCCATTTTGGACCGAAGAACAATAGATTTACATATTTACGAAATGGTGAGGAACAAAGAACTATGGAAGAGCGGAGAGATTTAGGAGTCCAAGTGCACAAATCACTAAAAATTAGGAGACAGGTACAAAAGCAATGCAATGGAATGCAGTTCTGAGGAAACTATGCTTCAATTGATCTACAAGGGAGTCAAGGGCTGGGGGGGCGCCGGAAGGAAAGTGGAGTTAAGGTCACAATCAGATCAGCCGTGATCTTACTGAATGGCAGAGCAGGCTCAAAGGGCCGAATGGCCTACTCCCGCTCCTATTTCCTTTGATCTTATGAACTTTGATCAGACTCCATCATTCAATTTCAGGCACCGTACCACACAAAGGATATATTGGCTTTAGAGCGGGGCAGCGCAGAATCTTTTAACATTTTAAACATCTCAATCAGTTCACCCCCTCAGTCTTATATATTTAAAGGAATATACGGCAAATTTAAATAACTTGCTACAATAATCTAACCCTCTAAATGCCGTTATATTGATATAGCACCTTATCAAACAAAATTTGACATCGAACTACATCAAGAGATATTACAACGGGTAATCAAAAGTTTGGTTAAAGAGGTAGGTTTTAAGAAGCATCTTCAAAGGGAAAAGGGAGAGGTAGAGAGGGAATTCCACAGCTTATGGCCTCGGCAACTGAAAGCACAGGTGTCAATGTTGGAGGGATGAAAATCGGGGAATGTGCACGGGGCCAGAATTTGAGGAGCACAGAGATCTCAGAGAGTTGTAGGACTGGGATATACCCATGCAGCTGTTAGTTTGTTTTGTTTCTTAATACATGGCATCACATGAGGCTTGTGTGGGGACCAAGCTTGTTGGCACATTGAGCAAGGTTGGTGCAATGTAAGACCCAACAGCAAACAGTTCATGAGATTACCAGCTGGCTAAGCCCATCAAGAGCCCATTAGTTCCATCGTGAAATAATGATCGACTTGTAAGACTGATTCTTAGGAATCGGGCTTTGTTTGATGCTGAGCTAATCTCAAATGACTGGCTTGAGGATATGATGCTGTTTCTGAATATGGCTTAAGATCAGACTGCTTGCTGAGTACTTAATATCATAGAGCATTTACAGCAGAGAAACAGCCTACTCAGTCCAATTGGCTCTACCTATTTCCTATTGAAATGACAATAATTGTGGCAAAATTTTATAGGTGTCAGGAAAAGCTCAATGATTTTTGGAACATCAAAGCACCATCATTTAGAGTTCAAGTAACAAGTAATAACTGGGATTCAGATTGGCATCCATTTTTCTCAACTCGTTACTGGGGGAAAATTATTATGTGATAGAAACTATTGCTATTCCACAGTCATTTATCATCTCTGTCTCAGTATCTCTGGGCTGAAGAATCCAAAAGAAATGCAGGATCTTGGAATAAAACCCCTTATATTAAAACTATCATCATGGGTTGATTTTTACAACAACAATCAAGTCCCACCACTGGTGCCGAAAGCAGGAGCCGACCCCATTCCATTTGGCGGCGGGACCCTGGGGCGGCATTTCACTGGCTGCCACCGAGGCCACCGTCCAATTGAGGATGGAGGCCCAACCCCCCGCAAAGCTGCCAGCCCAATTAGAGGCAGCGCCACCACTAGCGGTGGCTGCTGCTGAGGACGCAGGACAATGAAGAGGGAGCCTCCTTGACTAGGTGTCCTTGAAGACCAAGTAAGTTTCTTTGCAGCAATCTGGGGCCAAGCAGGCAGGCAAAGGCGATTGGGGGGGTGGGGGTGGATGCATATTCCAGCGGCGCTGCCTTAGCCAAGGGGGCAGTCATTGCTGATGGAGGGCCCCTCTGTGAGCCATAGAGTGGCCATTAAGGACCCCCCCCCTTTCCAGTGGGAGGCCGCTAGGGTTTACTTGGTGGTCTCCCAACGCAGCGGTGGGCCCTCCTGATGCAGACATAATGCCAGCGGGGGCAGGAACTGGCCTTTAATTGTGCACGTAAGTGGCTGAATTGGCCACACCACTGAGGTTCCTGCCATTGGTAATATGCCATGGCTGCAGGACAACTTCGGGCTCCCCTCCCAACCCCTTCTCACATCATATTACCAGCCCTCCCACCTCCTAGCCCATTGATTGGATATGAGATTACACGTGCCATATTCTGACAGTGATCATTACCTTTAAGGTAAGTTATCTTTTGGGAGTCCTTATCTAATTACAAAGTACTTACAGCACAGAAACAGGCCATTCAGCCCAACACGTCCAAACCAGCATTTATGTTCCACATGAACCTCCTCCCATCCTACTTCATCTCACCCCATCACTATATCCTTCAAATCCTTTCTCCCTCATGTGTTTATCCAGCTTCCCTTTAAATGTATCGATACTATTCACCTCAACCACTCCCTGTGGAAGCGAGTTCCACATTCTCACCACTCTCTAGTAAGGAAGTTTCTCCCTCTTGAAATTATTAGTGACTATCTTATATTTATGGCCCCTCGTTCAGCTTTCGCCTGCAAGTGGAAACATCTTCTCTGTGTCTATTCTATCAAACCATTTCATAATTTTGAAGACCTCTATCAGGTCTTCTAGAGAAAAGAGCCCCTTGCCTGTTCAGTCTTTCCTGATAGTTATAGTTATAACCTTTCAGTTCTGGTATCATCCTTGTAAATCTTGTTTGAACTTTCTCCAGTGTCTCTATATCCTTTTTATAATTTGGAGAGCTGAACTGTTCACAGTACTCCAAGTGTGGTCTAACCAGGTTCCTATACAAGTTTAGCATAACTTGTCTGCTTTTCAATTCTATCTGTATGGAAATATATTGCACTACATCTTGACTGAGTTGATGAAGTACCATCATTTCCCTGTCAGCCAAGCCAAGCTCCGTGAAAATAAAAGAGGATATTGCCTAATCAATCTGCAGATAGCAGATGAAATTAACTTGAATCATCCTTCATCTTGATGACCGGTATCTGGTGGCTGCCATGACTCTTAAGGGTGAATTCACTAATCCCACTCTCCTAGCAGGGAACATTGCTGAAAGGGAGCATCATTAACCAGCCTACAACACTACAATGCTGGACTATTGTAGTCACCCTGTACAGTCCAACATTGATGAACAGTTCCATAGAGATGGAAACTTGAAAAGAAGATTCTTCAGAGATTCCTGGGGTCTGCTGAGATTTTGCTTGATGGCACCAGTCACCATGACAACCAGGACATCAAGGCCCATGGCAAAACCATATTGCTCATAGAGTGGTGTTAGCAGACTTCTCCCCATGGTCACTGTTGAAATGTAGGGTTCTTAATCTTTCGACAATAACTTCCACATGATTCAGGCCTGAGTGGTTTTAAAGCAACAGGCTGAAACTCAAGGAACAGCACCTTATCTTTCAATCAGGCACTTTACAGCCTTCCAACTCAACACTGAGTTCAACAATTACAGATCAGAAATCACTGCTCCCATTTTTTTCAGACAGAAGCAATGATTCTGTTTTTTTTCCCATTTACACTTTCTTTAAACCTATCTTTTGTTTCTTTACTCATTCTATTACCATCACCTTTTGTCTTGCACCATCATCATTTAATCACTCCTGCCTCTCACCCTATCACAGACAAAAGCAAAATACCGCGGATGCTGGAAATCTGAAATAAAACAGAAAATGCTGGAAATACTCAACAGGTCAGGCAGCATCTGCGGTGAGAGAAACAGAGTTAACGTTTCATGTCAGTCACCTAAACTGCCAGTTCTGAGGAAAAGTCATTGACCTGAAACATTAACTCTGTCTCTCCCCATAGATGCTGCCTGGCCTGCTGAGTATTTCCAGCATCTTCCGTCAAGCTTTAATATATATTAATACCAGTATTGCTCTTACACAACTGTTGTACAGTATTACATTAAATGGCAAGCAATTAATAGAATCTGGTTTCCTACACAGACGTCAGGATGATTTAAGTTCAACCTCCGTCATCAGTTTACACATTTCCTGACAGTGCCTCAAGCTCCCACAATCATTGACCCTACAATTATACCTGATAAGCCGGGGTCCAATTGTGTACATGCAGGCCTTGCCCCTGAATGTAACTTATTGTTAACTATTTGTCATCTAAAAGTATCTGCTTCTTTGCAGCTTGTTCCCAAACAGAACCTGTTCTCTGTCTGGTCAGCTAGCACGTCGCAAGGATGTCTTAAGTTGCTGTACCCTGGCAGGGGCTGATGGGAAGATGGTCAACCAGTAATGATCAATATTGTAACAAGTGGTGTTTTGAAGCAACAATTCTGTTCCCTCGTCCCCGTCCCACGGCACCTTCCCCTGCAATCGCAGGAGGTGTAATACCTGCCCATTTACCTCCTCTCTCCTCACTATCCCAGACCCCAAACACCCCTTTCAGGTGAAGCAGCGATTTACTTGTACTTCTTTCAATGTAGTATACTGTATTTGCTGCTCACAATGTGGTCTCCTCTACACTAGGGAGACCAAGCGCAGACTGGGTGACTGCTTTGCGGAACACCTCCACTCAGTCCGCAAGCAGGACCCTGAGCTTCCGGTTGCTTGCCATTTCAACACTCCCCCCTGCTCTCATGCTCACATCTCTGTCCTGGGATTGCTGCAGTGTTCCAGTGAACATCAACGCAAGCTCGAGGAACAGCATCTCATCTACCGATTAGGCACACTACAGCCTGCCGGACTGATCATTGAGTTCAATAATTTCAGAGCATGACAGCCCCCCATTTTACTTTCATTTTTAGTTATTTTTTTCTTTTTTACATTTTTTACAATCTTTCTTTTTTTTTTGCATTTATTTCATTTCATCTTAGTTTGTTCAGTTTGCTTACCCTGTTTTTTTTTTATGTTTGCACTTGCTGCTGTTCAATCTTCAGTCTGTTAACACCCTATCTGTACTAATGCTTTGTCTTTCAACACACCATTAATATATCGTTTGCCTTTGCTCCATGACCTTTTGGTCAGCTATGTGGCCTTGTCCAATCTGCACCTTCTCCTTTGTTATCTCTTGCCCCACCCCCACCTCACTTGCTTATGACCTGTGACATTTCTAATATTTATCAGTTCCAAAGAAGGGTCACTGACCCGAAACGTTAACTCTGCTGCTCTTTCCACAGATGCTGCCAGACCTGCTGAGCGGTTCCAACATTTCTTGTTTTTAATTCTGTTCCCTGGATTGCTCGGGGCTGCCTTACAGTATATAGCAGGGAAGTTGTCTAAGACAATAATAGTGTCTTGCATGTCCATGATGCCTCAACCTTGGGGAGGTTAAACGTGTCACACAGCAGGAGTAGCAGATAATTGTCACTTATTTGAGCTAAACTCCAAGGTTGTCACTGTTGGAAGGTTCCTATGAGAAAGAAAGAAAGAACAAAATGAAGTAAGGAAGGAATATCTGTTGAGGTCAGGACACCATGCAGAATTCACCTGCTCTTCTTCCAATAGCGGCCATGCAGACTGGGTTCTGATGTTGCCACTGAGGCCAAAAGCGATATTAGCCTGAAGCCTCAGCGGGGCAGGTGGCAATGGTCTCTCTGCCAGGCCAAAGCTTTCGGAATTCGTACCAGGGCCAAAAGAGCCTTGGATCAGCATGAATTCCCCTCCCTGAGTCCTCCGAACTCTGGGGAACCATGATTGTAGCAACCAAGCAGCTCCATCCCACTGTTACACCCCAATCTCTCTATTTCATCTGCTCTGCTCAACTGACAGCAGAGCGGAGAAGTTATAACAATCAGGAATGTCTGACCAGCCTGTGGCTGCTTTCTCGAGAAAAGAGAAGGCTGAGGGATGACCTAACAGAAGTCTTTAAAATTATGAAGGGGTTTGATGGGGTAGACATCGAGAAGATAGTCATAGAGTCATAGAGTTATACAGCACAGAAACAGGCCCTTCGGCCCATCGTGTCTGTGCCGGCCATACAGCACCCAAGATGTTTCCACTTGTTGGGAGACCAGAGCTAGGGGCCATAAATATAAGATAGTCACTAATAAATCCAATAGCTAATTCAGGAGAAACTTCTTTAATCAGAATATGCAACTCACGAGCACATCAGTGATTGAGGCAACTAGATACACAAATCTTTGAAAATGGAAGGATAAGTTGATATTATTTATTTAGAGATACAGCACTGAAACAGGCCCTTCGGCCCACCAAGTCTGTGCCGACCATCAACCACCTATTTATACTAATCCTACATTAATGCCATATTCCTACCACATCCCCACCTTACCCTACCACCTACCTATACTAGCAGCAATTTATAATGGCCAATTTACCTATCAACCTGCAAGTCTTTGGCTGTGGGAGGAAACCAGAGCACCCGGTGGAAACCCACGCAGTCCCAGGGAGAACTTGCAAACTCCGCACAGGCAGTACCCAGAATTGAACCCGGGTCACTGGAGCTGTGAGACTGCAGTGCTAACCACTGCGCCACTGTGATATGGTTGTTAAAAAATTATATGGGCTCCTTGGCTTTATAAATAGGGGCATTGAATACAAAAGCAAGGAAGTTATGGTAAATCTTTATAAAACACTGGATTATGCCTCAGCTGGAGTATTGAGTCCAATTCTTGCACCACACTTTAGGAAGGATGTCAGGGCCTTGGAGAGGGTGCAGAGGAGATTTACTAGAATGATGCCAGGGATGAGGGACTTCAGTTACATGGAGAATTTAATCGAGATGTTCAAAATTTTGAAGGGTTTTGATAGAGCACATAGGGAGAAACTGTTTCCAGTGGCAGGAAGATCAGGACATATATTTAAGGTAATTGGCAAAAGAACCAGAGTAAAGATGAAGAGAATTCTTTTTACGCAGCGAGTTGTGATGATCTGGAATGCGCTGCCTGAAAGGTCAGTGGAAGCAGATTCAATAGTAACTTCAGATAAATACTTGTGAAGAAAAACTTTGCTGTGCTCTGGGGAAAGAGGGGACTGGGACGAATTGGATAGTCTACCAAAGGCACAGGCACGATGGACCAAATATGCTGTATCATTCTATGATTCTATGATGAATAGCACAAATGCATTGAAGGGACGGCTAGATAAGTATCTGAGAGAGAAAGGAATAGAAGGATATACTGATAGAGTAAGATGAAGTAAGGTGAAAGGATGCTCTTGTGGAAGGTAAACACTGGCATAGATCTATTGGGCCGAATGGCCTGTTTTCTTGTCCTGTAAAATTCAATGTAGTAGCTGACAGCTTAACACAGTTCTTTACAACAGCATTCGGAAACTCAAAGGTTCAAACCTTCAAAAGTAAATGAATTTTGAGTCATTTTACATGTGACATTAATAATGATGCACATTACGAGTGCTGTGTTGATGGAGAGGTGACACCATTATGTGATACGTTATGTCTGATTTATATCAAGTCCAGATTGCATGCTAAGCATGTGTGCGAGCTCATCATTTCAGGCACCTTGGCAGAAGATCCCTGCTTGGCAACCAGAATGTTGCTATACGTTTGCCAGGCTAATTGCATCGCTTGCTTGTTTAGCCAGTAATTGTGTGTCTGCGTCTGTCATCAATCCTGATCAAATCTTCAGTCGGACTGTCACCAACGCTTGAAGCAAATTCCTGAGTGGCCTGAATCTAAAACATGGTTTAACAAGGGCAATCATCCTGCTTTTAATGATCATAAAAGCATAAGCACCTCACAAACCCACAACTTCCTCCAACACCTAGAAGAACAAGGGCAGCAGGCAGGTAGGAAGACCATTACCTCCAAGTCACACGCCATTCCTGACTTGAACATATATTGGCCATTCCTTTGCTGTTGCTCAGTCAAAATCATGGAGCTCTCCACCCTACAGCATTGTGATTGTACTCTCACCACACAGACTGCAGCGGTTCAAGGGGAAGGCCCATCACCACCTTCTCAAGCGGCAACTCATCGACGAACCATAAATGTCAGCCCTGCCATCGATGCCCACATCACCAGAATGAATTTTTGAAAAGGTACAGCAGCCAGGGATGTTTCACCACTTGTTAGAGAAACTTCCAAGCCTGTTTGTGAAGAAGACACTGAGACTAGGATGCTTTGGTGGAGACTGTTTATTGCTTGACATGGAGCTTACTTCTCCACTCCTAACAACACCCAGCCAGTGCTGGCTGGCTCTTCTTTAGTTAATTGTACTCAGATGTGCATATAATCAACACCCAATACCTGTTCACCCTATTACCTTCAACTACTAGGTATTTAACATCCAGCAACAGAATGTAGACACTAACACCCCTATTTACCCCACACAAATAAAGCCATTCCCCCTTCATTTTATCCCTCTCCTGTCCTTTCAGCTCATTATCGACCCCCTGTTGTGGTGCAGTTCCACTGACATCGGTGCCCCCTCCACCACCTGCCCCAACGACCTTAATTTACACGTGAGTCTTAAGCGTGAGGGTTGGCTGGTAATTTGTCCATGGCTGGGGGGTAGGTGTGGGGGCAATGTCACCAAGCCTAATCCTGTCCTCACCCCGTGACCAGGATACACCTGGGTCTGTATTTTGTTCTCAGCCCAACGTCGAGTTTCATGGAGGCGGGGGTGGGGGGAGGGGCGGAGAATCAGAGTAGCAGTGACCGCCACGGAGCCCAGCACCAGGATTGCCATGCCCGATCTTCCCGGCAGCGGTGAAGCTCCGAGGCGACACCTCCACGGCTCTGTGACAGGGACCCGACTTTACACATTTAAAATAGCTCTCTGCATAAATTTAAATTTAATTCCCCGCGATCTTACCTTCAGTTCCCAACCTTGAGCTCGTCGTCCGGCACTCACGCGCCTTCCCTTTCCCGTCTGGGAGAAGCTGGCGGCACCAAGCTGGGGAAGGGGGCAACTCTGCGTGATTTCGAACTGTTTGCAGCCTTTTAAAGGTGGCGCCAGCACCTGCTCCTGCATCAGGTGACGCTGTGAACGGTGTCGCTAATGCCAGCCCCGTCATGTGATTGGAGGTGCCGCTGCCGTCAACATGTTAAGTAACCGTGTGGTGGCGCAGCTACCGTGCGGGCGGCCACCATTTTCTGCACTCACCGCCACTCCCGGCAGTGAGACAATAAAATCCAGACCCTGCTGCTCTCAGTCTTTCCCCATGGAGCCTGCTTGGGGATGGAGTTTCCTTCCACCAATGATAATTGCCCTGTCCTCACTCGCCCGACTCCTGCCTGCAGGCCTGACATTATTGATACTGGGTTAAGGTAGGAGTCGGGCCTGGTATATTCCAAATGGACCAAGCCTCTCATTGGCACAGCAGAGCATGCCTGATGCTTACCCTTCTATCCCCCAGTTAAAATTAGGGTTAGTATCCATTACCAACAACAACAACAAACAATTTCTATTTATATAACACCTTTAATGTAATAAAACATCCCAAGGCACTTAACAAGAGCATTATAAAACAAAAAATGACACTGAAACACGAAAGGAGATAGTATGTCAGAGCAACTGCTTGGTCAAAGAGGTAGGTTTTAAGGAGTGAGGACAGTGAGGTGGAGAGGCGGAGAGGTTTAGTGAGGGTATTCCTGAGCTTAGGGTCTAGGCAACTGAAGGCGCGGTCACCTATGGTGGAGCAACTAAAATCAGGGAGGCTCAAGAGGCCAGAATTAGAGGAGTACAAAGCAGTTTGGGGCTGGGGGAGATTACAGAGATAGGGAGGGGCGAGGTCGTGGAGGGGATTTGAAAACAACGATGAGAATTTTAAAATCAAGATGTTGCTTTGACCGGGAGCCAATGTAGGTCAGCGTGCACAGGGTGACAGCGGAATGGGACTTGGTGCAACTTTATTACCATTACAATTCAAATTCTTAGAAAGTTCTTGATTCAAGCCAAAAGACATAGAATATTGAATTACTTGCAAGGAATCTGCCACAGAGGAAACAACAAAGAAACTTGGGAATGAAACAGAAAGTGGTGGAAATACTCAGCAGGTCTGGCAGCATCTGTGGAGAGAGAAGCAGAGTTAACGTTTCGAGTCGGATATGATTCTTCTTCAGAATATTCAGAAATATCATATCCAACTCGAAACATGAACTCTGTTTCTCTCTCCACAGATGCTGCCAGACTTGCTGAGTATTTCCACCACTTTCTGTTTTTATTTCAAATTTCCAGCATCTGCAGTATTTCATTTTTAAAGAAACTCAGGACTCTATTATATCTGGGTGGCTCATTAGGTGCCCTCAAAACAGGAACATAGGAAGAGGAGGAGGCCATTCAGCCCCTTGAGCCTGTACAACCATTCGATTAGATCATGGTTGATCTGTATCTTAACCTCATCTCTCCACCTTACTCAACAAAAATTTATAAATTGAAATTTTCAATTGTTCCCAGCCTCAGCACCATTTTGGGGGCGAGAGTTCCAGGTTTCCACTCCACTTTGTGTGAAGAAGTGCTTCCTGACATCACCCCTAATTTTAAGGTTCTGCCCCCACTAGAGGAAATATTTTCTCTCCATCTACCCTATCAATTCATTAATCATCTTAAACACTTCAATTAGATCACACCTTACTCTTCTATACTTGAATTGTGCCTGTATCAGCTCTGTATCACTCCCCCCCCCCCCCCCTACTCTTTCCCCACATCCCTGCAATTTCACCCCTTTTAATATTTATTCAATTCCCATTTTGAAAGTTACTATTGAATCTGCTTCCACCGCCCTTTCGGGCAGCGCGTTCCAGATCACAACAACTCACTGGGTTATAAAAATTTCTCCTCATCTTCCCTCTGGCTCTTTTGCCAATCACTTTGAACTTTCTCACTTTTACAGAGAAAGTGACATATAACATGCAGGAGGCAGTTCTCAGGCCTGAAGAAGACTTTGACATGTCAGCCTTGTGAGTGAGCTGGCTGGAGATTTTTTCATTCTATTAGCGATGCATTATACCGTAAATGTTAAAAAGGGAGCTTGTGTCCTCGCAACATGGAGAATCCATAATACAGCTTTGTGTCATTAAATAGAAGCCAAATTGTGCGGCTCATGTCAAGTTACACTACTTGCAAAAAGCTGCCATATAATGATCTCATTGTGTTAGTTATAATGTTGCATTTGTAATTCAAAGTAAAACATGTCGCACTCAGCATCATATCACAGAGTTCTGTCATTAAACAATCATTGTTTGCCATGCCAACTGTAACTGTCCCAGGCCCCATGTTCATCTTATTGGAACAATGCCAATCCTGCTGGAGAATTATATCAAAAGAATATTCATTCTAAGCCACATGGAGTCTCTTTGTCTCGTGATTCTCCAGTGGCTCCAAGGATTGAGACAATGCTTTGTGTATTGATTAAACTTGATTAAACCCTGATCAAATCTCATTGCTGGCAAGAGGGTGGAATTATGATAAAATAACTTGCATTTATATAGCACCTTTCACAATCTCAGGACATCCCAAAGCATTTTATAGCCAATGAAGTACTTTTTGAAGCATATTGGTTGTAATATAGGAAACATGGCAGCCGATTTATGCACAGCAAGCTCCCACAAACAGCAGTGTGATAATTACCAAATAATCTGTTGTTAGGTATTGGCTGTGGGATAAATATTCTCCAGGACAAACTACGTTGCTCTTCTTCAATTAGTACCATGGGATCTTCACACCTCCTGAGATAACAGATGGGACCTCAGTTTAAACCCTTGCACCATCAGCCCCATTGTCATTTAATCTATCCTGCCTTCTACCCTATCACAGGCCTTCCCTTTATGATCTTCCCTCCCTGCACTTGTTTAAACCCTCTTACAATTACAACTTTTTACAGCTCTGGTGAAAGGTTATTGACCTGCAACATTAACTCCATTTCTCATGCTACCTGACCTGCTGAGTGTTTCCAGATTTTTCCTCTTTTTATTTGAGATTTCCAGGCATCCACATTATTTTGCCTCAGTTTAGTACTGCATCTGAAAGACAGCACCTCCAAAAGTGCAGCACACCCTCAGGGGGAATTAAACCCATAACCTTTCAACGGAAAGTGCAACCACAGCTGACGCTTAGGTAACCCACCAATGCAATCTATTAAATCCAACATAAAGACTGAGCAACGAGGGTTGTGTCAAGTGGTGGCAAGCAGCATAGTCTCTGGACTGTCGGTATAATGTTGTTAGTGCTGTAATTGTGGCCCAGAGGCATCACCAGAAACAATAACGAAGAGATAAAATCTCTCCAAGAGAAACCACCTCTCAGAAAAAATTGACTTCATGGAGGAAGAAGCTGTGTGACATCACAGCTGAACACAGTCAAATCTCAATAACATTATGCGTTGACGTTCAATACTGTATCCCACAGGTCACACATCATTCACTACTATGGGGACTGCTCCAATCTATCTGTACAAATGGACCAGTCAATACAGTGTACAAGGTGACACAAGTTAAGTCAATGCGAGCAGTGTATATAGCTACTTGACTTTGCTCAGCAAAGAAAACGCACTGAATACACTTAATGGGTAGTTTTATCAGGCTGGATTTTAAGGAGCCCTCGACGTCGGGATCCGTCGCGGGGGTGGGGGTGGGGGTGGGGGAGGGGGTGCCTGAAGATGGCCCCGGATGAGGCCCGCCATAGACCTCCACACAGGCAGGGCCTGGCCCGATATTACCGGCGGTGGCGAGGCCTCGTAGCGGCCCCCCAGCTCCCCCCCACCACCGCCGCTCGGGGACCGGATCGCAATTTAAATAAATTAAAATACCTGAATTAATTAATCTCCCGTCGCCTCCTGATGTCCTGCCACGATCTTCACCCCGGCGGCTGGCATAGCCGCGCCTTCGGATCCCCATCCGGGGAAGTGAGGCAGAACACTTGTGGGGGGATGGGGCGGTGGTAAATTTATCAGTGGGGGGGGGGGGGGTGGAATCCGAGTCAAATTAGTGTCATTGGTGTAGGGGATGGTGGGAAGGGCTGTAGGTGAAAGTTTATGCAATTTGTGGGGGAAGGTTAGACAGTAAAGGTAAGTGTTTTAGGGGGGGAAGGGCAAATAATTAATTTAATTGTTATTGGGAGGTGGGAGAGGGGCAAAAGAGATGTATTTATTTTTTTAAATTCCATTTAACTTTAAATATTTAAATTACCCAGTAGGGCTGACTGCCCTTTAAAAATAGTGTCAGCATCTGCGCACAGGCAGCTGACGCCATTGCCAGGGACCGACAGCCCACCCCCTCCACATGAGTGAGGGGGGGGCGAGGGGGGTGAGGGGGGGGCGAGGGGGAGGCGAGGTGGGGGCGAGGGGGGTGGCGAGGGGGGACCCACCCCAGCACTTTCGGGCTGCCATTTTGTTCGCCCATGGCGAGCTTATAAAATTCAGTCCATTTTGTCTGAATCTCTCCATGGCCTCATCCCCTCCCTATCTCTGTTACCTCCTCCAGACCTACAACCCTCCAAGATCTCTGCACTCCTCCAGTTCTGGCCTCTTGAACATCCCCAATTTTAATCGCTCCACCATTGGCAGCCGTGCCTTCAGCTGCCTAGGTCCTAAGCTCTGGAATTCCCTCCATAAGCCTCTCCACTTCTCTGCCTACCCCTCCTCCGTTAAAATTCTCCTTCAAACCTACCTCTCCGACCAACCTCTCCTAATATCTCCTCCTCTGGCTCAATATCAAATTTTTATCTGATTCTCATTGTTGTGAAGTGTCTTGGGCTGATTTACTCCTTCAAAGGTGCTATATAAATGCAAGTTGTTCAAAGCCATTTTGACTGAATCTAAAACAGACCCTCAATTTGTGGTTGTTTCCAACTGATCTGAAGAGATCTATTTTAGTCTCCATATTTGGAAAGAAACCAGCTAAATCTTGTGGAGGAATTCCCAAAGATCCCACTACTGTAACCCTACTGTCGACCGTGGGAATTTGGATTTCTGTTTAGCATTGAACTTAAAGTGCAAGCTTTTATTTCTCAGCTTCATAGTACTCAATATAAAACCTTACATTCTCCCCAGTAAGCAGTAATTGCATTATATTAATAGCAGCCTCACTGTCGCTGAAACATTGATATTTAAAATAAATATCTGGGAGTGTGTTAAAAACAGCAATCCAATGGCCTCAACAGAAGTAAGCTTTTTTTTTCACTGTTTATGATATGTAACTTCTCAGAAGGGACTCACTGTGAGTCTCTTCCCAGTGCTATGCCACAGTAATTATTGAGTTCAATGTCTCCCCTCCAGAGATTACACAGCACTTTGAGTTTAAGCAGTATATTTACTGGACAGTATTAAATTACTTGTGACCATTGTCTCAGTCAGCTGTTGTAGAGAGGGACTGGTATCATTTAGGGATTTGAGTTGGATTGTTTCTGTCAACTTCAGTTGAATCAATTTGCTTTGGAGCACAAGAACAGGAATAGGCCACTCAGCCCCTTGCGTCTGGTCCACCACTCAATCAGATCATCTACCTGCCTTGGTACAGTAATCCTTACCTAATAAATATCTATCATTATTATTTTTGATTTTTCCAGTTGACCCCCAGTATCAACAGCTTTTTGGGAAGAGAGTTCCAGATTTCCACGACCCCTTTGTGTGAAGAAGTGCTTCCTGACATCACCCCTGAATGGCCTGGCTTGAATTTTAAGATTCCGCCCCCTTGTTCAGGACTCCCCCCACTAGATGACATAGTTTCTTTGTCTATCCAAATCTATTTTATGCAATAATATAATAAAATCAAAATACTGCAGATGCTGGAAATCTGAAATAAAAACAAGAAATGCTGGAAACACTCAGCGGGTCTGGCAGCATCTGTGGAGAGAGAAGCAGGGTTAACGTTTCAGGTCAGTGACCCTTCATCGGGTAGGTTTTAATGAGCATCTTAAAAGAGGAGAGGGATGTGGAGAGGTTAAGGGAGGGAATTCCAGAGCTTGGGGCTCAGGCAGCTGAAGGCACAGCCGCCAATAGTGGAGCAATTGAAATCGGGGATCCTCAAAAGGCCAGAATTAGAGGAGCGCAGAGATTTCAGAGGGTTGTAGGGCTGGAGGAGATTACAGAGTTAGAGAGAGGTGAGACCATGGAAAACAAGGATGAGAATTTTAAATTGAAAGCGTTTCTTAATCAGGAGTCAATGTAATCAGGAGTTCAGCGAGCACAGGGATGATGGGTGAATGGACTTGATATAATTTGGACACGGGCAGCAGAGTTTTGAATAACCTCAAGTTTACAAAGTGTAGAATGTGGGAGACCAGCGAGGAGTGTATTGGAATAGTCAAGTCTAGAGGTAACAAAGTCATGGATGAGGGTTTCAGCAAATGAGCTGAGACAGGGGTAGCCTCAAGGGATTTTACAGAGGTGGATATAGACGCTCTAAGTGACGGCGCGAATATGTGGTTGGAAGCTCAAGTCGGGGTCAAATCTGACACCAAGGGTGCGAACAGACTGGTTTAGTCTCAGACAGTTGCCAGGGAGAGGGATGAATAAAAGCAGTAACTCTTGAATAATTTATTGCACAATCCATCATCTCACATAAACTGACAACTCCTTCCATTTTTAAAACACTTCCTGCCAGAAAAATAACACTTTAAAATAAATTCGCAAAACACCACGTGCATTCTAAAAATTGGAATGAAAAACCTCCGCAAAATCTGGCCGACTTAACTTTACTGTTTTATGCAACAAAAATCACCCAATAATTCCCTTTTTTCCTAAAAGTGCACATTCAGGCCAGAATTTTACTGGGCCTGAAAGAGCAGGGTAGGAGGTGGAGGGAGCGCTGAAAAATCAGGAGGGGACAAACTCGCAGGGAACCCCGACATCATGACATTGATTCCAAGTTTTACTAGTGGTGTGAAATATGTAGGGTGGACTTGCTGCTACAATGCAGAGGGACATCGATTTAGTTTGTTTAGAAGTTAATTAACCTGAATTGACATGCAATGGAATGGAATTTTACAGAGTGTTTCATATTTCACAAATGGCACACGGGAATCACGGGCCTTCAGAGCTGATTAAAGATGGCGGCAACAATGCAAAGAGTCAGTGCTGCCTCTGGCAGTCAGCCATCTCGAAACTCCCCGTTGGCTCGAAGCGAAAGAGTGAGGAATGAAAACCATTGCTGGCCATCGGCAAGAGGCCTCGATGGGTGAGAGCTGCTTCAGGTGATGGTCCTGTTAGGGTGGCATCAACAGAGGGGTGGGTGGGCGATCTGCAAGGGATGTAGAGAGGCAGTGGCACATGGTCAAAAGGGAGCAGAAAGGGGAAGGTTCCGGGGATCGACTGCAAGGATAGTGCACGAGAGGTGGAGACACCAACTGGCTTGGGACTGATCCACCCAGTCTTCGTGGTTTCCCACACGAGGAGGAGGAGGAGCAGCGCAGAGGGAGGGAGGACCAGGCACTGAGGACTCCACAGCAGGAGCAGTGAGAGCGTCACGCCGGAGAAGTGAGCATAGGGAAGTGGCACGAGGCTGTCACTTGAAGAAGGGCCTATGCAAGGGAGAGAATGTACTGGACTCACCTCAACTATCTGCAGATGTTCAAGTGCCAGTGGCAGTGAATGGAGGCCGTCACAGTGAATGTGCCATGCTGCAGGATAAGCTGTGTCCCATGGAGTCAGATTTTATCCTGCCCTTGGACACAGGGTGGGAGGTGGGGGGGGTGCACATAAAATGGCATAGAGTGGCTTCAGGCAATGTACCCAATGTTATCCTGCCCCCATTCTATTTTATATGCAGCGGGCTCTGTGGTGGACGGCAAGTCCTCTGGAAGGCCAATTAAACCACTTAATGGGCCACTTAAGGGCTGCCTCCCACCTCCACTGGCATTTAGCCAGTGTTGAAGGGGCCCACGGCTGCTTGGAGACATCACCAGGCTCTTGGAGGCAGGATTTTGTCCCTTAAAGGCATGGCATTCCCAACATCAGACAGTTAATTGCCTGCCCGCCGTTGAATTTGGCTGGGGCTTCGATAGAGGGCTGAGGTGGGGTCACCCCCACCCCTGGCCTTCCAGCCCATTGCTGAGACCCCCTTCGCCAACATAAAATCCTGCCCATGGGTTTCGGTGGACACTCAATGCCAGTGGCCTGGAAGATCACTGTGGAACTCAACGTTTACGCATCCTGATCTTTTCAGGGATCCACATGTATGGGACCTTCCAGGATGTGGCCCATTGCTGCATCAGGGAGTTTACTAATGCCCTGTTCAAGAGGACCGGGGACGATATCGCTACTGAACTGAAGTGAACAGTCAGACAGAGAGGGCCAGGGCTTCGGGACCATCGCTGGATTCCCCAGGTGCAAGGTGTGCAATGTGACTGCACTCATGTGACCATCAAGTTCCCACGGACCAGCCCGTGGCCTTCATCAACAGGAAGGGCTTCCATTCCATCAATGTGCAACTAGTTTGCAGATCCTTCAGGTGTTTGCCCAGGAAACAGCCAGGATTCCAGCCTCCCCCCACCCCACATGCCTTTAGGGATGGACTCTCAAGGACAAGGCTATCCATTGAAGACATGGCCACTGACACCTGTGAGGAATCCTTGCACCTACCACGGGTCCACCCAAGCGACTGTCAAGCCACCATTGGGCTGCTGAAGATGAGATTCAGGTGCCTAGACCAATCCGGTGGCTGCCCTCAGCCCCAGTGAGGGTCTCTTGTGTTGTTTGTGGTCTGCTGTGCTCTGCACAATCTAACACTGCAGAGGAGGGAGGCCTTGCATAAAGAGGACCTCATTGATCACCTCATCCAATGAGGAGGATGTGGAGGAGGCTGCTGAGTAGGTGGCACATGATGAGGCACCAGAGGTGAGGAGCATTGAGAAATGCGCAAGTGAGTCGCAGGACAATCTCATACATACACACTTGCCGTGACCCTGATGCCCTTTCAATATCAGTGCAATAAAAAGTTACCTTCATGTGGACCGCTGTGGCCTCATTCATCTCGCACTCCAGCACGCACTGTCAAAGCTGAGGTGCTGACCGAACACGGCCTGCTCCAGTAATAACAGCCCAGTGAGGCAGCAAGAAATATATGGACAGCAGTAAGTGTGACATTTATTGAGTGGCACTAATGTACCAAGGCTTGACAAGTGCAAAGTCTAAACACCTGTGAACCCCAAGCTCATGTAGGTGCTCCTCTTAACACACTTACATGTGCTCCTATGAGGTGCAACCCCTGCACTTGCACTGACCTGGTGGCAGCTGCTAATCATGCTGCCCTGTGGCCTGAGATGACCTTGATGGTCGTCCTCTGACTGCCTGAGGCTTGGAGGGCCCCAGCATGCTGAGGGATTCCTGCACAGGTGCAGCACCCTCCTCTGTCCTCGCAGCTACTGGAGCTGGGCTCAGTGGCAGAGGGGCTGAGGAACCGCTGTCCACACACAGAGCACCCTAAGAGGAGCCCCCAGAAGTGGAAGGCAGCTGCTCCTCCTCTCTTGAAAGACACACTTGTACCTCCCTGCTAACCGGAGCAGGACGCAGACCTCGTGGAGACTCCAGGCACCCTGCCCCCTCTCACCTTGCAACTGCTGCATTGAGCCCAGGGACAAGGCAATGCTACGCAGATCTGTGCGCATCGCCGAGATCCATTGACTGGTCTGCTGGATCTGGCGCTCCCTGAGGGTGGAGGAAGCCATGCACACACATGCCTGAGACATGGCAGCACTCATGGCATGGATGGGCTCCTCCATGGATGGGTACACATTGCCTCTGGCAGCTCCGCCAGATATTCCCTTACCTCTCGCTGCACCTCCAGCAGGTGCTGGGTTGCTGACAACTCCGGTGACACGTCATCAGCCTGGAGCTCAGCATGAGCCTAGCCTCCCACAGTCCTCCAACTGTGACAGCCTCCGTCAGTGGCTTGGGTGCATCTGTGATTTGCTCAACAGCTTGTGACCCTGAATCTCAGAGGTGAACTGCTGGTCCCCAGTCTCTGCGGTTGATCATCCCTCGGGAGTACCAAGACCTGCATGAGAGAACACAAACATTTAGGGCTTAAGGGCTTCACATCCCCTCATCCCAGGCATGCCTGATGCGAAGCTCTGCATGCCCAGTGGTGGACACATGCGCACTCTGTCTCCTCACTCTCTTGGGTTGACACTCCTGTCTCATCGTCTGCAATTGCACGACTGCCCTGTGAGTCAGCCAGTTCCAGGGCTCCTCTGCTGGCATCACAGTACAGATATCTGGGATGCCTCCACCACTCCTGGCCTGTTCCTTGTATTGTGGGCCCCTTTCACCTGCAAGCAGAAGGAGAAACATTGTTTTCCCACAAAGACAAGTACAACACTTATGCAGGTGGGAGCCCTTTGCCCCATGACGGGGGCTCCCGAGTGCCTCCTCCATGCGTAAACTCTCAAGGGACGTGGTGGGGTCAGCAAAGACAGACGGCAGGCTGTTTCCAAGATGCTGCCATGTAGCAGAAGGGATATGTTCATGCCTCACCCCCTTGCCACCGCCTGGCGCTCACTCCCTCCCCATCTAGTGCACCATCCCACATTGCCACAGGCAAACCCCAAAGAGGAAAGTGGTGTGGAGGACTCACCCTGGCACAGCAAAAGAGATCATCGACCCGTTTGTGGCACTGGACACAGGTTCGGTGGGGGGGGGAGTGGGGGGAGCCGGAGTAACCCCTCGGCTGCTGACCTCTGCAATCTCCGTCCAGGCTTACTTCGTCAGTCGAGAGTGTCTTTTCTTCCTGTCCCTGGGGAACGTGGCCTTGCCATTGCAGCCTGGAGGAGAATCTGCAGGGAGGCATCACACTGGCATGTTGGCCGCAGCCTCCCGGCCCACACCTTGGGTCCTCAGTTGAGCCACTGGGGTTCAGGGGTCACCTGTGCAGCCACTGGGGTCTTCAGCACTGTTGCTAGGTGATGCTGAAGAACAAGGCAGAACTGTGTGCATTTAAAGGGCTGGCAGCCCTTTAATGACGGCACCAACACCTGCCTTTCGGTCAGGTGATACTGAGATCGGCGCTTAATTGCCCACCTCTGCTTGTCCATTGGACAGACCCCATTACCTCCAGGCCGTTGATTGACCAGCCGCCATGTAATCACGGTCAGCCGGCCGTATGGCGATTGTACGGTAACGGCACCTGCTTTTGGAGCCTCCACTGTGGCCCATACCATGTGTATAAAATCCAGCTCTGAGGGGGTTTTTTTCTATTCATTATACATTCTTCAGATTGATAGATTTTTTTTGTTGGTCAAAGGTTACAGAACAAAGGCAGGTAAGATGGAGTTAAGATACAGATCAGCGTGATCTAGTTGAATGGCAGAACTGACTCAGGGGGCTGAATGGCCTCTTCCTGTTGCTATGTTCAACATTTATAATTAAAAGCAACTCTTTACAGTCATGTTTTGGCGGTTAGTGTAATTTGAAACAAACAATGCATGTCAGCACGTTAATTTAAAAATCCTTTACAACCACGTTTCTGTCATGAATATCTCCAAGCAAGATGTCTGTGGGGAATCACACATTTATATTCAGAAAGGATGTTATTTAAATTTACTATTCTGTGTGTTCATTTTGCCTGAAGGCAATAGTGTCTGAGAGAAAACCCGATATTGATAGCAGTGCCAAAAGCAATCACAGATTTAATTTGGATTCGGAGAGACTCCAGCGTCTGGGCATTCAATCCCAATATTAACATTGCTTAAAATCGAGATCCATTAGCCAAGCCTCCATAACCCAGGAAAAGCCCCACTGGCCTCAATATCTGGGATCTGGGATCAAGATAGGAATGATGGGATGTCCTTAGCTGGATCCTTTGCCATTTGATCCTGACAGCTTAACCTGTGCAGGTTCACCAATTTAAACACTCTTACACCGTTACCAAGTAACTCAGTTGTCTTCATGTCATTGCTGTGCCCTTTCAGCTAGAAGGGAGGCTGCAATCCCCTATATTTCCAAGTATGGTCCCCACCATGTACACCATTCCCACTTAACCCAGACAGCTGCCAGAATTGAGCAAATGGTGTTTGCAATGACCGTGTGTGTTACTTACAAAAGGCATTGCTTTACTTGTGAAGAAATGCCAATGATGAGCATTTCAAACAATTGTTCGCACTTAAACCACACAAACACAGCAGTCAAAACGGGCTTGTAAGATGATATTCCTCTTGCAGAAACTCCAAGCACTATCAACTGCTTAAGAAATAATAGTTGCTAAAGAAATAGCAACATTTCACAGTGGATTTCTGTAGGAACGGGCACCCCTCTGATGCCAAAGGTCAGCAAGTTCCCATTTATCGGTCTTTCTTCAGTAATGGACTCCAGTTTAAAAAGACCAGCTGCCAGCAAAGTCATCCTTTCAGCTTAAATGATCACCTAGTTTGCAACACTGTACCCTACATTGCAAAGGACTGTGAGGAGGTTGGTGAAATGGCTGCATTTCCCAGCAAGAACCAAGACCCAGGAAGTTTAAAGGAACTATCTGTTCTCTCAGCAAGCAGAAAAATATTGTTAACTGCTATGTTTGAATGACTGAGTGAATGTCATGTGACAAGCCTCTCCCCATCTGTGATTTTAAGATGGCGTTTTCTCTGCAGTAGAGGAGAAGCAACTGGACTCTGACATGAGCAGACCCTAAGTGGGGGGGGTCCCTCTCTCCCTCTCTCCATTCCAGTTTGAAAGCTTTCAAATCCTGCCTGTTGATGACCACCTTTGCATATTCCGGCTACAATCAGAAACCCCGTTAGAGGAAATCATCTGCATTGCTGTCTCCAAGAGACCCACTGACCCAGTCATCTACCTCTTCAAACTAAAAGCCTTAGGACCACTGAATTCATCTAGAAGCCAACCGAATCACCAAATGACCCAGACTGTATACCCTTTTATATGGGCTCTATCTCAACCAATCTACTTTTCCCCACTCTGTAACCTATTTGTGTGTGTAAACTTCCAGAGTTTGTGTAAGAGTGAAAGCTGGCGCATTGTTTATTATTTTATTTGTTCGGTTTAGGTACAATAAAGTTAACCTCTTTCTTTGTTAACTTAAGAAAACCTGTCCAAATGGTTCTTGTTATGGTCATAGCAAGTAAGTAATGAAACACCGACTGAATTGGCCAGTACATCCACTTTAAGGAAGAATTAAACCTGTTGTGGTCAAACAAGGAGCGGGAAAAGGGGGAATCCTTTCGACCTCTCCGCACTTAACCTTAACACTGGGATGACCCTGGCCACATCATACCAACCATCGCGTATAGCAGGTGAATTGCGAAGGGTACTTTTTTTATTCGTGCGGGGGATGTGGGTGTTGCTGGCTAGGCCAGCATTTATTGCCCATCCCTAATTGCCCTTGCGAAGGTGGTGGTGAGCTGCCTTCTTCAACCGCTGCAGTCCTTGGGGTATTGTCACCCACCCAGGCAAGTGGAGAGTATTCCATCACACTCCTGACTTGTGCCTTGTAGATGGTAGACAGGCTTTGGGGAGACAGGAGGTGAGTTACTCGCTGCAGAATTCTCAGCCTCTGACCTGGTCGATGCCGGGTGGTCCATCTGGTTTCATTCCTTCTCTTAAACTTTGTAGTGCTTTAATACAATTGAGTGGCTTGCTAGGCCATTTCAGAGGGCATCTTAAGAGCCAACCACATTGCTGTGGGTCTGTAGTCCCATGTAGGCCAGACCAAGTAAGGATGGCAGATTTCCTTCACTAAAGGGTATTAGTGAACCAGATGGGTTTTTGCAACAATTAACAATGGTTTCATGGTCACCATTAGACAAGCTTTTTAATTCCAGATTTATTAATTGATTTCAAATTCCACCAATTCGAACCCATGTCCCCAGAGCATTAGCCTCAGGCTCTGGGTTACTAGACTAGTGACATTATCACTATGCCATCCTCTCCCTCTTCAATAATAAATAGCTTTTTTTCATTCTTTCATGGGATGTGGGCATTGCTGGCCAAGCCAGCATTTGTTGCCCATCCCTTGAGAAGTGGCCGTGGGATCTTTTATAACTATCTGAAAGGGCAGACAGGGCCTCAGCTTAAAGTCTCATTTGAAGGATAGTGCCTCCATCTAGATAATTTGCTCCAGTTCTGGAATCCACCACATTCTAACTCACGAATGCTGCCACTGAACCAACCTGACATTTCTAAAGGAGAACAGTGCTCATAAATCTCCCTGCTTTGTAGGATGGGATTCATAGCCCATAGATGGGCTATTCATAGATGGGATTCACTGCGGCACAGTGGCGCAGTGGTTAGCACCGCAGCCTCACAGCTCCAGGGACCCGGGTTCGATTCCGGGTACTGCCTGTGTGGAGTTTGCAAGTTCTCCCTGTGTCTGCGTGGGTTTTCTCCGGGTGCTCCGGTTTCCTCCCACAAGCCAAAAGACTTGCAGGTTGGTAGGTAAATTGACCATTATAAATTGTCACTAGTATAGGTAGGTGGTAGGGAAATATAGGGACAGGTGGGGATGTTTGGTAGGAATATGGGATTAGTGTAGGATTAGTATAAATGGGTGGTTGATGTTCGGCACAGACTCGGTGGGCCGAAGGGCCTGTTTCAGTGCTGTATCTCTAATCTAAAAATCTAATCTAATCTTTAAGTATCTTCACATGTAGGAATAGAAACATAGAACACAAAAGAAGGCCATTCAACCCATCGTGCCTGTTCCAGCTTTCTGAAAGAGGTACCATTTAATACCACTCTCCTGCTCTTGCCCCATAACCCTGTAAAATTTCACCTACTCATGTCTTCATATACTCATCCATTTCAAAAGAAGCCAATAAGCAAAACAATAAAAGTGAAAGGAAACTATTTAATTTAGCATCTAACAACAAAAATTTGCATTTATATAGCACCTTTAACATAGTAAAACATTCCAAGGTGCTTCACAGGAGTGTAGTCAAAATTTGTCACTGAGCCACATAGAGAGATATTCGGACAGGTGACAGAAAGCTTGGTCAAAGAGGTAAATTTTAAGGAATGTCTTAGAGGAGGAGAGAGGGTTGGGGGTGGGGGGCGGTGGGGGGCGGTGGGGGGGAGCCGGAGAGATTTAGGGAGAGAATTCCAGAGTTTTGCACCTTTCACAACAGTGATGTCCAAAGTGCTTAATCAGCCAATGAAATACTTTGTGTAGTTACTGTTGCAATGCGGTGAAAATTCAAGGCGAATTTTTTGTAGTCTTGATTTTAAAAGGAGTACTGAGCAATAAATTATGAAACAACAATCTTACTTTGTACTGCATATCGATGGGAGTCACAATATCAAGGCAATCATTGAGGGAGACAATGTGAGGAACAGATGGAGTGCCGTACAATATATATTTTTCATGTGAGTGTTTGCAGGGAATAGAGCCGAATTGCTTTCATTGTAAATCATTCCCCCAACACGTCTCATGTCAATTTTCTTATGAAAGCACAAGTCAAATTCTCTCACTTTTTATGTGGTTTATGTTTTCACATCTCATTGATCAGGACAAATCTCCTCAGCGGTCTGCGTGGAGAATGAAATCGTCTGGCACTTGTCTTAAAATGTTCCTCAAGGGAAATCCTTATCTTATGATAAACCTCAGCAGGCAAAATGCACGGTCTCCCACTTCACTTCATTACTCTCGCCTCCTCCTCCCCCAGCACCAGGTGCCACAGCAGCCAGTTTCTTAGTACCAATAGTGACAGCCCTTACAATTGCTTCATCTTAAATTCAATATTACACCTTGACAGCTGGTTTGTTCTGTAAACCCAGTGCACCCTTCCCAGATTCAATTTCTCAACCAAATTATGCTGAGCGTGAGAGAAAGAGTGATTGGCCTTTCTGCAATGTGCTGGGCCTAGTTTAGTACTGTCCATGTTCATTAGCACCAATGTTAACATGTACAGAACATTGGGGTAGAAACCGGATGTCATTGCACTCATTTCACTGGCTTTAAATAGGCAAAGCAAGGGCCAATTCTGAGGATGAATGCACCATGCCCAAAGGAGGCCTGAAGAGATATCTGCCTCGATATTGGATTGGTTGATCTTTCAGATGCCCTTGGTGGCCTCTTGTAACAGGAGTTGGGCCTCTTACATACGTAAATGAGGGGTCTAATGCCTGTCGGTATATTTAAACTGCGCGCTATAGAAGTCTACAGTCTATTTTTTAAATGTCTCTATCGACCACAGCAAACAGAACCCGTGACCGAAACTATAGCGACTTCTCCCAATAAAAGCAGGATAATTTCTCCAAAGTGCAATGAGTGGGAAAAAGTTACACAATCTAAATTATTTGCGTAAAATTAATCCCAGCCACTTGGAGAACTGCATGCTTCAGATGTGATTGATTAACAGGGGAATTGTCCAATCATCTCCATTGTGGCCAGGAATAGTGGTTTCACTATGTGCAGCTGACCCAGAAGTCATGGTATCCGATGACCCAGAGGTGGCTGCTTAGTGGTGCTAATTATTCCCATGTTAATATGATCAAAAATACTGAAACACACAGGGACCATACCATCAGAATTCAACAAGATAGTTAAAATTTCTTGCAATACTTATTGAATTATATTTTAGTATTCCTTAGAATTCTGGATTCAGCTGTAAATATTTGTTAGTACAAAGATTGTGATCAAAGAGATTATATTATTCCCTTTCTCTCTACATTTAAGTCAGCCGTGGCTCAGTGGATAGCTTCTGAGTCAGAGGTCATGGGTTCAAGTCCCACTCCAGAGGCTTGACATAAATACCAAACTAACACTCGGCAGTGCAGTACTGAGGGAATGCTGCACTGTTGGAGGTGCTGTCTTTCATGTGAGATGTTAAATCAAGGCTCTGTTTGCCCTCTGAGGTAGACATTAAAGCTCGAATGGCACTATTTTGAAGAAAGGCAGGGGGTGCCACCTGTGTCTGGGACAATATTTATCACTCAACCAACATCACTGAATAAAAGGTGATCTGCTCATTATCACCTTCCTGTTTGTGGGAGCTTGCTGTGCACAAATTAGCTGCTGCATTTCCTACATTACAGCAGTGACTATACTTCATAAGTACTTCATTGACTGTAAAGCACTTTGGGACATCATGTGAAAGGTACTATATAAATGCACATCATCTTTCTTTCTATTAATGGGTTGGGGTTAATATATTTTAGGTGAGTTTTTCTCTCTCACTATTGAGAGTTTGAGATTTATCCTTGGGTTGATGTTTTTCTTCTTTCATGTTGACTGCTTAAGAATTGAGAACTTGATTGTCAATTGAACTGTTTTCAGACAGCAGATGATCTGCTGATCTGCCAACCTCATCTTCAATTATACTTACAGGTACCTTTCAAGGACAAGCATAGCATGGAGAACAAGGCAAACGGCAGTGGAAATTGATTCCATTGGGTGCTTGCTACGAGCCCCAGACAAAGGTAAAGATCTCTGTGTCTCCCCACAGTTGTACAAACAAGTGAAAGCAGCAAAGAAATCTCGCCACAAAAGGAAAATACTGCAGAAGCTGGAACTTTCATCAGATGAAAGGTCATCGATCTGAAACGTTAACTCATCTTTCTCCACAGATGCTGTCAGACCCACTGAGAATTTCTGTTTATATTAAAGAAATCTGGCTGACCTTCTGTAAGTCAGTCATTTCGGAAATAATGACGGGTATCTGGGGAAAAAGAAAAGGATGGTAGAAATTGGTATGTGTTGTGCCATCGTTTTGTTGTGAAGAACAGACGCAGAACACTCCAGGTTGTCTGCGGGGCAGTCTGTCTCCAGCATGCTCAGGTGTTTGTCCCGTTGATAACTTTGTGGGGAGATCTTTTTCAATGTCCTGGATTGATGCTTAAAGCAGGTGTTAGACCCCTTAACAGCAACTTGCATTTATATAGCGCCTTTAACATAGTAAAATGTTCCAAGGCTTTTCACAGGAGCATTATCAATACAATATTTACAAACTATATTAATGACTTAGACAAAGAGACCGGGAGTAATGTACATAAGTCTGTTGGCAATACAAAGCTGGATGGGAATGTAAGCTGTGGGGAGGGCACAAAGAGGCTGCAGAGATATGGACAGTTTAAGTAAGTGGGAAACAAGATGGCAGATGGAGTACAATGTGTGGATATGTGAAGTTATTCACTTTGGTAGTAAGAATAGAAAAACAGAATATTTTTTTAAAAGTGTGAGACTTCTAAATGTTAATGTTCAGAAAGACCTGGGTGTACAAGGAAACACAGAAAGTTAACATGCAGGTGCAGCAAGTAATTAGGAAGGCAAATGGCATGTTGGCCTTTATGGCAAGGGAATTGGAGTACAGGAATCAGGAAGTCCTGCTACAATTGTACAGGGCTTTGGTGAGACCACACCTGGAGTACTGTGCACTGTTTTGGTTGCCATATTTAAGGAAGAATATACGGGGATGTAACTAGTAGAATAGATAAGGGAGAACCAGTGGATGTGGAGTATTTGGACTTTCAGAAGGCTTTCGATAAGGTCCCACATAAGAGATTAACGTGCAAAATTAAAGCAATGAGTTTGGGGGTAAGGTACTGACATGGATAGAGAACTGGCTGGCAGACAGGAAACAAAGAGTAGGAATAAACGGGTCTTTTTTAAAGTGGCAGGCAGTAACTACTGGGGTACCACAGGGATCAGTGCTAGGACCCCAGCTATTCACAATATATATTAATGATATAGATGAGGAAATTAAATGTAATATATCCAAGTTTGCAGACGACACAAAGCTGGGTGGGAGTGGGAACTGTGAGGAGGATGCAGAGAAGCTCCAGTGTGATTTGGACAGGTTGAGTGAGTGGGCAAATTCATGGCAGATGCAATATAATGTGGATAAATGTGAGGTTATCCACTTTGGTGCAAAAACAGAAAGGCAGATTATTGGGAAAGGGGGAGGTGCAGTGAGACCTGGGTGTCCTTGTGCACCAGTCGCTGAAAGTAAGCATGCAGGTGCAGCAGGCAGTTAAGAAGGCAAATGGCATGTTGGCCTTCATAGTGAGAGGATTCGAGTACAGGAGCAAGGATGTTTTGCTGCAACTATACAAGGCCTTGGTGAGACCACGTCTGGCGTATTGTGTCCAGTTTTGGTCTCCTTATTTGAGGAAGGATGTTCTTGCTATGGAGGGAGTGCAGCGAAGGTTCACCAGACTGATTCCTGGGATGGCAGGACTGACGTATGAAGTGAAATTGGGTCGATTAGGCTTGTATTCACTAGAGTTTAGAAGAATGAGAGGGGATCTCATAGAAACCTACAAAATTCTAACAGGACTGGACAGACTAGACACAGGAAGGATGTTCCCGATGGCGGGAGAGTCCAGGACCAGGGGTCACAGTCTAAGGATAAGGGGTAAGCCATTTAGGACTGAAATGAGGCGGGATTTCTTCACCAAGAGAGTGATGTACCTGTGGAATTCTCTACCACAGAAAACAGTTGAGGCGAAAACATTGTATTTTTTCAAGTAGGAGTTAGATATAGTTCTTAGGGCTAAAGGGATTAAGGGATATGAGGAGAAAGTGGGAACAGGGTACTGAGTTTGGATGATCAGCCATGATGGTATTGAATGGCAGGCAGGCTCGAAGGGCTGAATGGCCTACTCCTGCTCCTATTTTTTCTGTTTCTATGCCTTGGAGGTGGTACAGTGAAGGTTCACTAGATTGGTCCCTGGGATGAGAGAGGTGTCCTATGATGAGAGGCTGAGTACATTGGGCCTGTATTCTCTGGAGTTTAGGAGAATGAGAGATGATCTCATTGAAACACACAAGATTCTGAAGGGACTGGATAGGGTAGACACTGAAAGGTTATTTCCCCTGGTCAGGGAATCTAGAACACGGGGGCACAGTCTCAGGATAAGGGGTTGATCAGTGAGGACTGAGATGAGGAGAAATTACTTCACTCAGAGGGTTGTGAATCTTTGGAATTCTCTACCCCAGAGGGTTGTGGCTGTCCCATAATTGAATATATCTAAGGCTGAGCTGAACAGTTTTTTGGTCTCTCAGGGAATCAAGGGATATGGGGAGCGGGCGGGAAGGTGACAGATCAGCCAGGATCCTGTTGAATGGCAGAGCAGGCTCGACGGGCTGTATGGTTTACTCCTATTTCTTATTATCAAACAAAAATTGACTCTGGGCATTAGGACAAATGACAAAATGCTTGGTCAGAGACTATTTTCCCTCTAAATTCTTTTTCAGCCTGTTTGTTGTACTGTGAGGTACCTTTAAGATTGCTACACATGCACACCTTCCACAACAGTGCCTCTGATATGTCTTCCTTTTTCCTCATCCGAGGATTTCCCCCCACTGTGGTTGACAGGGCCCTCAACCGTGTCCGGCCCATTTCCCGCACCTCTACCCTCACCCCTTCCCCTCCCTCCCAGAACCGTGACAGGGCTCCCCTTGTGCTCACTTTCCACTCCACCAGCCTCCAGATCCAAAGGAACATCCTCTGCCACTTCCGCCACCTCCAGCGTGATGCCACTACCAAACGCATCTTCCTCTCCCCTCCCCTGTCAGCATTCCGAAGGGATCGTTCCCTCCATGACACCCTCGTCCATTCCTCCATTACCCCCACCACCTCATCCCCTTCCCACGGCACCTTCCCCTGCAATCGCAGGAGGTGTAATACCTGCCCATTTACCTCCTCTCTCCTCATTATCCAAGGCCCCAAACATTCCTTTCAGGTGAAGCAGCGATTTACTTGCACTTCTTTCAATTTAGTATACTGTATTCGCTGCTCACAATGTGGTCTCCTCTACACTGGGGAGACCAAACGCAGATTGGGTGACCGCTTTGCAGACCACCTCCACTTAGTCCGTAAGCAAGACCCCACTGACACCTCTGTCCTGGGATTGCTGCAGTGTTCCAGTGAACAACAATGCAAGCTCAGGGAACAGCATCCCATTTACCGACTAGGCACACTACAGCCTGCCGGACTGAAAATTGAGTTCAATAATTTCAAGAGCATGACAGGCCGCCCTTTTTATGTTTAGTTATTTTTTCTTTTTTTCTTTTTTCTTTTTTATTTGGTTATTTTATTTTAGGTCTGTTAGTGTGTTTACTTTGTTTCTACTGTGCCTACCCTCTGTTTCTGTTTTTTAAAATTTTGTGCTTTACAGTCTATTCACACCCTCTCTGTACTAACGCTTTGTCTTTCAGCACACCATTAACATACCATTTGCCTTTGTTCCATGATCTTCTGGTCAGTTATTCTCTGTGACCTTGTCCTATCAACACCTCTTTTGTTATCCCTTGCCCCACCCTCGCTTTACTTGCGTAAAATCTTTTGCATTTCTAATATTTGTCAGTTCTGAAGAAGGGTCATTGACCTGAAATGTTAACTCTGCTTCTCTCTCCACAGATGTTGCCAGACCTGCTGAGTATTTCCAACATTTCTTGTTTTTATTTCTTAAAGGGAACATTGGTTGTGCAGGGTCTGTTTGTGCCTTGCACAGTATGTTCCGAATTGCTGCACGGCCGCACATTCGTGCAACTTGGGGAACATTGTCAAAGAGGTAGGTTTGAAGGAGCATCTTAAAGGAGGAGAGACGAGTCAAGAAGTGGAGAGGTTTGGGGAGGGAATTCCAGAGCTTAGGGTCCAGGCAACTGAAGGGATAGCGGGCAATGGTGGAGTAATTAAAATTGGGGATGCGCTGGAGACCAGAAATGGACTTGTGCAGAGATCTGAGGGTTGTAGAGCTGGAGGAGATTACAGAGATAGGAAGGGGGTGAGGCCATGGAGGGACTTGAAAACAAGGGTGAGAATTTTTTTTAAATCGAGGTGTTGCTCGACCAGGAGCCAATGTAGGTCAGTGAGTGTAGGGGGTGATTGGTGAATGGGGCTTGGTACAAATTTACGTGGCAATGAATGAGGCAGCTCTTTTTTAAAGAAAGAGCTTTAATGCTTGAGAACATGTCAGCTTGGTGCATTTGGTAGCATTCTCCCCTCATGAGTCAGAAGGTTGTGGGTTCAAAGCTGCACTCCAGGACTAGAGCACACTTTGTAGGATGGTGTTTCAATGCTGTACTGAGGGAGTGCAGTATTGTCTTTTGAATGAGATGTGCAATAGAGGGTCCATCCCCTTTGTTGAGTGGATATAGAAAATCTCAGATCTGAGGAACAGCAGTGCAGTTCTGCTGGTGTTTTGGCCAATGTACCTCCCTTAGACAACACCACCAACAAACATAATTATCTGGTCATTTTAGATGTCTGTGGGACCTTGCTATGTGCAAATTAGCTGCTGTGTTTGACTATAAAACCAACAGTGTACTTTAAGAAATAATCTATTGCTTGTAAAGTGGTTTGGGATGACTTGAGAAGATGATAAGGTGCTTTATAAACGCAAGTCCTTTCTTGATAACTGGAAGCATCCGATTACAGTCCTCTGCGAGACACATTCAGCTGCTCATTATGGGTTCAATAGTGAAAGGATGAACACTTGGGTTTTTACTGCAAATGGATAGTCATTTTCTTATATAATGAGGCTTATTGCATTCAATTATGTGATAAATGAAGTGTGATATTGAGCTTTGTAGCTATAGAGTGGAGCTCCACTAAATTCAAAATCATTGTAGGTGGGTTACATTGCATAAGATATCTTGTATTCCACTTCCCTTCAGATAATTGTGCTTGGTTTGCAGTGATTCGTGCAGTTCACAAGTTAGTTTGTTTCTGTGCGACCCCTCATCGCTATCATCATGCCAATATGCTGATAATTTGGTTCTGTTTTATACCCTTGTAAATCTCAATGTTGGGAATGAGCAAAAGTGTGTGTGTGCTCCATAACGTTTAAGAAGTTTTGCCAAGCTTTGACTTTACCTCCACTTAATGAGAAAACAATCCTTCAATAAATAGCCTGTCCCAGCAAGGATTTATTTGTGTATTTGCATAGATTTTTTTTTTAAATTTCAAAGTTATTCTACAGTCCTACCTGTCAACAGCTTCTGTTATCAGATTGGAACATTGGAATAAATCCTTGGACTGAATGAATGAACTGGAGATCCTGTCTTTTAAATTTATTCAGCGATGTTTATGCACATAGAATACCATTCATTGATTTAATCCCAAACTAAATCCAAACTCTTATGCCAATTCCTTTATTTAAAGCCTCCAATGTTAAGTTTTCCAATTTCCTGTCTATTTTAACTGGAAACTTGCATGCAAACCTCTTTCCAATGACAACTTACATTTGTGCAGTGACATTAATGTAGCAAAATGGCCAAGGAGTGTTATCAAATTCGACACCGAGCCACATCAGCGGCTTTTGAGAGAGTTGGCTGAAAGCTAGGTCAAAAGAAGTAGGTTTTAAGGAGCATTTCAAAGAGAGACAGACAGGTTTAGGGAGGAAATTCCGGAGCCTGGAGCCCAGGCAATTGAAGGCAGGGCTGCCAATGGTGAAACAATGAAAATTGGGGATGCACAAGAGAAAAGAATTTAAGGAAGACATTCCCGTTTTATTACATTAAAAGCGATCTATAAGTGCAAGTTATTGCTTTAAGCTGCAGGAGTACAATCAGATGGACATGGGTTGACACCAGAGAAGGGAATCTTCCTCCTCTGATATCCAGAAATTTTTTTCACACAGAGTGATTAACATGTGGAATAAACTCCCATGTACAGCAGTGGAAGAAATACAATAGAATCATTTATTAAAAACAAATGGAATGTAACAGTGAGGTGACATTAGGACCTCTCCAAGTGGACAATTCAAGATAGCCCTCCTCACAGGTCATTATCTTTGAACTGATGATGGGGAAAAGCTGCCTGGCTGTGCCAATGCACCTTAAATCAAATTAATGCCCAGTAGTCCAAGCACATCACCTAAACTGAGAGTTTAACATTGCTGTTAAGAGCAGTTTGCATTGCTGAGAAAGAAAGACTTGCATTTCTAAAGCGCCTTTCACAAACTCAGGACATTACAAAGCACTTTACAGCCAATGAAATACTTTTGAATTGTAGTCACTGTTGTAATGTAGGCAGCAGCCAATTTGTGCACAGCAAGCTCCCAAGGGAGATGATGACCAGATAATCTGTTTTTTTATGATGTTGGTGAAGGGATAAATAATGGCCCCAGGAAACAGGGCAAAACTGCCCTTCTCTACTTTAATATTGTGATATGGGATGTTTTACAGCCACCTGAGAAGGCAGAGGGGATCCTTGGTTTAATGTCTCATCCAAAAGACAGCACCTCTGGCAGTGTAGCACTGGGAGTGTGAGCCTAGATTTTTGTGCTAAAGTCTCTGGAGTGGGACTTAAGTCATAGAGTCATTTACAGCACAGAAGGTGGCTATTCATCCCATCGAGTCCATGCCAGCTCTCCGCAGAGCAATCCAGTCTGTCCCACTGCTCCGCTCGATCCCCGTAGCCCTGCAAGTCTATTTCTCTCAGGTGGCCATCCAACTTCCTCTTGAAATCATTGATCGTCTCCACTTTCCCAACCCTTGTGGGCAGCGAGTTCCAGGTCATTACCACCCACTGCGTAAGAAAGTTCATCCTCACATTCCCTCTGCATCACTTGCCCAAAACTTTCAATCTGTGTCCCCTAGTCCTTGTACCATTAGTTAATGGGAACAGTTTTTCCTTGTCTAACTTATCTAAGCTGTTATAATCTTTTACAATTCTATTAAATCTCCCCTAAATCTCCTTCGCTCCAGGGAGAACAACCCCAGCTTTTCTGACCTAATCTTTTAACTAAAATCCCCCATACCTGGAACCATTCTGGTAAATCTCCTCTGCACCCTCTCAAGGAACCTCACATCCTTCCTAAAGTGTGGTGACCAGAACTGGACACAATACTCCAGTTGGGGCCTAACCAGAGCTTTATAAAGGTTCAGCAGAACTTCCCTGCTTTTGTACTCAATGCCTCTATTTATGAACCTCAAGATCCCATATGCGTTACTAATCACTCTCTCAATATGTCCTGCCACCTTTAAAGACCGATGCACTTGTGCCCCTAGATCCCTCTGTCCCACTCTTTAGAACTGTGCCATTAAGTATATATTACCTCACCCTATTCCTTCTGCCAAAATGTATCACCTCACACTTGCAGGTATTAAATTCCATCTGCCACCTCTCTGCCCATTCCACTAGCCTATCTATGCACTGTTGCAGTCGATTTATGTCATCCTCACTGTTTGCCACACCTCCAAGCTCGGTGTCATCGGCAATTTTGAGATTCAGTATTCCAAGATCCAAGTCATTTATATATAGCAAAAAGCAGTGGTCCCAGCACTGACCCTTGGGGAACACCACTGTCTACCATCTTCCAGTCTGAAAAGCAACCATTTACCACAACTTGCTGTTTTCTGTCCTTATGCCAATTTTTTAATCTAATTGGACACTGATCCTCGTATTCCATGAGCCTGAATTTTGTTAACCAACCTTTTATGTGGTACTTTATCAAATGCTTTCTTAAAATTCACATAGACAACATCAGCTGCATTCCCTTCATCAATATCCTCTGTTACTTCATCAAAAAACTCAATTAGATTAGTCAAGCATGATCTCCCTTTTACAAATCCATGCTGGCTCTCCTTAATTAACTCAAATGTCTCCAAGTGTCTGTTTTTTCCCCTGATTATTGTTTCTAAAACCTTACTCACCCCTGATGTTAAACTAACTGGCCTGTAGTTGCTAGGACTGCCCTGACATCCTTTCTTGAATAACGGGGTCACATTTGCCACTCTCCAATCCTCTGGCACTTCTCCCATATCCAGGGAAGATTGGAAGATTATGGCAAGCCCTTCCGCTATTTCCACCCCAACTTCCTTTAGCAACCTGCGATGCAAGCCATCCGGACCAGATGACTTATCTTCGCTGAGCATAGCCGACCTTTCCAGTAGATCCTCGCTCTCAATTTTTACCCTATCCATTGCTTCTATTCTCTCTGCTTCTAAAAATATTTTGTCAGATTCCTCTTCCTTTGCAAACACTGATGCAAAGAACGCATTAAGTATTCTAGCCTTCCCCTGCGCCTCCAAGCATTTATTACCCTCTTTGTCCCTAATAGGCCCCAGTCCAGTATTTGCTCGTTGTTTACTACTTACATGCTATAGACCGTGATACCTGGAGATGTTACATCGGGAGGGCTACAGACACCTTTGAGACTGAGCAAAGAACCAGCATGAAAGGAAAAGAAGGAGAAGGATCGATCCAATTGCCCCCAGCAGCAACTTGTACCTGCTGTGGGATAAGCCTGACTAGCCACCAGTGGGGCTGCAACCGTTGAGCACAACCGTCAAAAAAATCTTCGTCCGTGAAGAAATGCCAAGACTACTTATATGCAGGTAGAAGATTTTTGGGCACCATTTTTTGTTGACTACCATTCTATTTTCATATTCTCTCTTTGCCAGTTTTATTTTCCTCTTCACCTCCCCTCTCAACTTATTGTATATGACCTCACTTGAAAAATTCACCTGACAAGCATTATACGCCCTCTTTTTCTGTTCATCATAATTTCTATCTCCCTCATCATCCCAGGAGTCCTGTTTTTGGTTTCCTTACCTTTGCCCTTGTTGGAATGTACCTAGCCTACACCTGAAGCATCTCTTCCTTAAAGGTAATCCATAGTTCCGTTACAATTTTCCTGTCTGTCTTTGGTTCCATTTTACACTAGCTAGATCCTTTCTTATCAAATTGAAATTAGCCCTCCTCCAATCTAGACTACCTTATTTCATTCCTTACTTTTCTGCATTTCTAGTCTAAACTTGAACCCACAATGTTCTGATTTTCAGGTAACAAAGCTACCCTCAGAGCCATGGCTGGGAAAGGGCAAAGAAAGTACTCAACGATTTTCTTTCACAATTCTTCACAGCAGCTTCTTGCTAGTGATGGCTCCTGACTGACACCATGGGATATAAACCCAGCTTTGAGAGCAGTAAATCAATATCTAATAGCAGAAAATCAATCTTTCCAATTTAAATAAAGTCTCATTGTGTGACTCTATCAAACAACCTAAATATATTCTCCCTTTCATAGCTAATAATGCTGAAAAGTACATTTGAAATGTTTCGTTAGCACCAAAAGAAATTTATTCATCTCTGTTTCCAACCTTTATCAGAGTAACTCTAGCCAAGTACAGAGTACCAGGAGAACCAAATCAAAAATGTTCTTTTTATTTGCTGCTGCAACAAAAGCTTGCATTTATGTAGTGCCTTTAATGTAGTAGAATGTCCCATGGTGCTTCACAGGAGTGTTATGGAACAAAATTTGACTCTGAGCCACATAAGGAAATATTAGGCCACGTGACCAAAGAGGTAGGTTTTAAGCAGATCCCGAGGAAGGAAAGAGAGATGAAAAGGCGGAGAGGTTTTATGGAGAGAATTACATGTTTTAGGGCCTTGCTGAAGACGATGGTGGAGTGATTAAAATCAGCAACGTGAAAAATTTGGAGGACCGCAGATATCTCGGAGGGTTGTGGGACTGGAGGAGATTACAGAGATAGGGAGGGTTGTGGGACTGGAGGAGATGACAGAGATAGGGAGGGTTGTGGGACTGGAGGAGATTACAGAGATAGGGAGGGTTGTGGGACTGGAGGAGATTACAGAGATAGGGAGGGTTGTGGGACTGGAGGAGATTACAGAGATAGGGAGAGATGAGGCCATTTAGGGATTTGAAAACAAAGATGGGAATTTTTAAACCTAGGTATCAGTGAACCAGGTGCCAGTGTAGGTCAGCGAGCAGGGTGGGCATGATATGTGAGCGGGACTTGGTGCAGCTTCGGATACAAGCAGCAAAACTTTGAATGAGCTCAAATTTACAGAGGGTGCAAAGTGAGAGGCCAACTATGGAGCTACTCCAGGGTAAAAATGGGCTTGTGATTATACTGAGCAGTGAAAAACACTCCTTGAAAATAGAATAGATTCTACCGGTTCGAATCTGTGTTTATAAGCCAAGAATCTTGACTTCATTTTCTAGGCTTAGACAATGAACCATTGGCTGAGGACAGTCCTACAAGCTAACAGTATGAAATCTGAGATCAAAATACTCTGAACTGATTGTGTTCTGTGCTGTTAATACCATAACTTTAACTTGCCACAATTGGCATTCATGGGGCAGTGGGGTCTGTAGACTTGGATAGGAACAGGAGGAGGCCATTCAGCCCCTCGAGCCTGTTATATAGGAACAGAAGGAGGCCATTCAGCCCCTCGAGCCTGCTCAACCATTCAATTAGATCATGGCTGATCTGTACCTCAGCTTCATTTCATCCCCTCCCCATGCCTTTGAACAATATCCCTTAGTAACCTAACCCAATAAAAATTTATCAATCTCAGTGTAGAAAGCTCCAAATGTGCATCACTATAGCCCTTTGGAGGAGAGAGCTCTAGATTACCACTACTCTTTGTGTGAAGAAGTTCTTCCTGAGATCACAGCAGCCAATTAGCACACAGCAAGCTCCCACAGCAGCAATGACTTGATCATCTGTTTTTGTGATGTTGATTGAGGACTAAATATTCGCCAGGACACCCAGGGAGAACTCCCCTGCTTTTCTTCAGAAGAATGCCCTGGGAACTTTAATGCTCACCTGAATGGGCAGATGGGGCCTCAGTTTAACATCTCATCTGAAAGGCGGTCCCTCTGACAGTGCAGCACTCCCTCAGTACTGCACTAGGGTTTGATTTTTGTGTTCAAATCTGTAGAGTAGGGCTTGAACGCACAGCCTTCTGACTCCACAGTGCAAGTGCTACCAACTGAGCTTAGTTGTTGCATCAATGGAAAGTACGTAAGAGTCAAGAATATTATATTATAATTAAAGACAGGCCAGGAAAGTCCCACGTTTGACATCATTCGCATCCTCTCAATTAGGCTGCAGAATTGTAATCTACTACTATCCATCCAATAGCCTATATTCTTACCATTCATTATCAGGGTTTTTACAGCTGTTATTTTCAGTATTTCAGTATCTCAGAGGTGAGACCTCACACCCAATTGTCAGAGGTCACGCCTTCATCTGCCCAGGTTCTAGGTCATTTGAAGTGAGTCCAGAGATTGACCGCAGAACAGCTGGCAATGTATTTGGGCTTGTTGATTATATCAAATACCATCACATGATCGTCCGCGTCTTCAGAAGGCAGAAGACTAAGGACTCTTATAGACCGTGGCTTAGGTTATAAGCTGCCTGATTGGTTTGTTGAACAGTCATTGGATACGTAAATAGAAGCAATCACACACTGTAGATTGATGGCAGTCTCTGGCTTCACTATCCCTCCTCAGAATAATAGTCACTAGAACTACACTGAACTCATTAAGTTTCCATGGTGGTTTGCACCTCATCGTCCATGGATTTTCTCTAAACTATTTCTCTGCCTTGGTGAAGGTTTGCGACCAACTGCTCAACTGGAATAAGACAGTCTCTGAATTACTTCACAAATTTTAAGCGGTAAAAAGGAAATTTGAATCAATGCCTCTTCAACTCAAATAGAACCAGTAATCAAGATGTAGTTACGCAAACCCTCATTAAACTCATCAAGTTTTCATTCAAATTGAATGGCTTGGCCACCTTGCTCAGATGTCTGAAGAGCACCTATTCTGTGGCAACTCTGCTGCCCATATTATAACTCATTCATCCATCACTCCTGTTCTCGCTAACCTACATTGACTTGCAGTCCAGCAATGCCTCGATTTTTAAATTCTCATCCATGTTTTCAAATCTCTCCCTATCTCTGTAATCTCCTCCAGCCCTACAACCCTCCGAGATCTCTGTGCTTGTCCAACTCTTGTCTCTTGCATATCCCCCATTTTCTTCGCTCCAACATTGGCGACTGTGCCTTCACCTTATCCAAGCCCTAAACTCTGGGATTTCCTCCCTAAACCTCTCCATCTCTTCACCTGCCCTCCTGTTAGGATGTTCATTAAAACCTCTCCCTTTCACCAAACTTTTGCTCACCTGTCGTAATATCTCCTTATGTGGCGCAGTGTCAAAATTTGCTCGATAACTTCCTGGTGAAGTACATTGGGATGTCTTACTATGTTAAAGATGCTATATAAATTCATGTTGTTCTTATACTGTGTGTCAAAACAAGCTGGGCCATTTTCTTGTCTTTAACCCCATACTTACAGTGGAAGAAATTGATTCCAAGGCCAGGGTTTTATCCAGACGATGGGGGTCTTGACCACTGGCAAAAGCGTTGGCGAGAACCCCGCGTCGTCTCCTCTGGGGAAGGCCCACCAGATCAAGCAGTGGCTGCTGCCAAATAATGCACTCATTGGTAGTCATGGATCGTCGAGGGACCAAGGCCACAGGCAAGTCAGGGCAGGAGGGATTTTGCGAAGTGGGGGTCAGGGGGAGGGCGTTGTAGGTGGGTCAGTAGCAAGGGCAGAGGCGTGGCTCTCAGCGGGCACCCCCCCACCCCCCCGCCACCCCCCTTCCAGATGCCGGGACCCTCGTTCAGGCACTAAGTGCCTTTTAACAAGGGATTCACACCCTCCTACCACCCCACTGCTGGAGCTGGCAAGCAACCTGCAGGGGTTTACTTGCCGTGCTCCCCATGTGGTGACAGGCCAGCCCACCGCTGGGCTAATTCAGATGGCGGTGAAATGAGGCCCTTAATTGAGCATTAATTGCCCATTTAAGGGCCTCAATTGATGGTGGGGCAGGAAGGCTGTCCACAGGCCTTCCCACCCCAGGCTTAATTTGGGTGGAGGCAGGAAGGTGCCGGGTCCCACCCACCACCACCACCCCGCCTGATTATATGCTCTGCCCACCTCCAAACCCAACACAAGAGAGAGCAAAATATTCCCCCTCATGACAGAGAATACACAAAATGTTTCTTTCCTGCAACAATCCTTTATGTATTCATCCCATTCCACATTGCTACGCATTGATATCACAACCACATCCATTGTCAAAAAGCACAATCGGCTGCTGTGTGTGACACTTGAAGGTTTGACTTCTATTTCAAGCTTTAGTTTTATTGTTTGGATGCAGACTTTGGTTTCAATAGCCACTGTAATAACATTTTGCACAAAGTACATTTTTATTCCTATTCATCCCGAGGATCAGATGTAAACCACACTTCTTCCTGTTGCAGTTTGCGGTGAATTTGCAGACTGGAATTTCTTGCTCCAAGTATTACTTGTGCTGGGAGATCGGGAGTGGAGAGTTGTCGAGCTGTGGCTGGAGAGGAACTGCCAGCTCCCTATACTTAAAGAAAACCAATGGGGTTACACCCTAATCATCACAACACTGCTGCGCCCCCAGCTAAGAGCACTTCAGTGTAATTGGCTGCTTACTGTCTGGATGTGTCATTTCATTCAGTAGTGCCCGGCAGTACTACAGTGCCTTACTTTTACAGAGAGAGCATCGGCGGTTTTAAGACGAGGAACACATTTGATTTTTTAAGAATAATTATCGTTGAGCAGTTTTACCAGGATGTTACCAGGGCTGCGGGACTTCACTTCTGAGGAGAGGTTGGAAAATTTAAGACTGTTCTCCTTGGAACAGAGGCCACCTAATTGAAGTTTTCAAGATGATAACGGGTTTTGATAGAGTTGACAGAGCAAAGTTATTCCTTCTGACATGGCGGTCAATAACCAGAGGCCAGAGATTAAAATCATTGGCAATAGATCTAGATTCCATAAAAACTTGAAAAGGGACAGATACTTGAGGGTGAGGAGCTTAGAGGGTGACAGACAAAAAGCAGGAATGTGGGACTCAGAACGACTGCACTTTCAAAGAACCAGCACAGGCACAATGGGTCAAATGGCCTCCTTCTCTGCTGTCAGTTTCTCTGAACGTTTCCCCCTTAAGTATGAACTGAATCCTTTTCGTGGAGACTGCCTTTGCTCTGTTATTCAAAGTCACATCTTTGGATAAGATGCTAAATCAAGGCTCCATCCGCCCTTTCAGGTGGAAGCAACAAATCCCACGACACTATTTTGAAGAAGTGCAGAGCTGTTCTCCAGGCCCAGTATTGACATTGGTTGAGGAATAAATATTATCAAGGACACCAAGGGATCTTTCACACCATCCGAGGGGGCATACGGGACTTGGGTTCGACAGCACCTCCAACAGTGCAGTGTTCCTCAGCACTGTACTGGGAATGTTGGCCTGGATTACATGCTCAAATCTTTGGAGTGCAACTTAACCTTTTGACTCTGAACCAAGACTGTTAGCCACTGAGCTACAGCTGTCGTGGTGGAATGGAAAAAGTAGAGTGGTCTTGGTACAGTCCTGTGAACTGATTGCTGCATTCCTCTCTCTTTGACTTCCTTATCTCAAGAGACAATGGGTAAACGCCTGGAAGTGATCAGTGGTTTGTGGAGCAGCGCCTGGAGTGGTTATAAAGGCCAATTCGAGAGTGACAGACTCTTCCACAGGTGCTGCAGATAAAATTGGTTGTCGGAGCTGTCACACAGTTGGCTCTCCCCTTGCACTTCTGTCTTTTTTCCTGCCAACTGCTAAGTCTCTTCGACTCGCCACTCTTTAGTCCCACCTTTATGGCTGCCCGCCAGTTCTGGCGAACGCTGGCAACTGACTCCCACGACTTGTGGTCGATGTCACAGGACTTCATGTCGCGTTTGCAGACGTCTTTAAAGTGGAGACATGGACGGCCGGTGGGTCTGATACCAGTGACGAGCTCGCTGTACAATGTGTCCTTGGGGATCCTGCCATCTTCCATGTGGCTCACATGGCCAAGCCATCTCAAGCGCCGCTGGCTCAGTAGGGCGTTTATGCTGGGGACGTTGGCCGCCTCGAGGACTTCTGTGTTGGAGATATGGTCCTGCCACCTGATGCCAAGGATTCTCCGGAGGCAGCGAAGATGGAATGAGTTGAGATGTCGCTCTTGGCTGACATACGTTGTCCAGGCCTCGCTGTCGTAGAGCAAGGTACTGAGGACGCAGGCTTGATACACTCGGACTTTTGTGTTCCGTGTCAGTGCGCCATTTTCCCACACCCTCTTGGCCAGTCTGGACACAGCAGCGGATGCCTTTCCCCATGCCTTTGTTGATTTCTGCATCAAGAAACAGGTTACTGGTGATAGGTGAGCCTAGGTAGGTGAACTCTTGAGCCACTTCCAGAGCGTGGTCACCGATATTGATGGATGAAGCATTTCTGACGTCCTGTTCCATGATGTTCGTTTTCTTGAGGCTGATGGTTAGGCCAAATTCGTTGAAGGCAGCCGCAATCCTGTTGATGAGTCTCTGCAGACACTCTTCTGTGTGGGATGTTAATGCAGCATCGTCAGCAAAGAGGAGTTCCCTGATGAGGACCTTCCGTACTCTGGTCTTCGCTCTTAGACGGGCAAGGTTGAACAACCTGCCATCTGATCTTGTGTGGAGGAAAAGTCCTTCTTCTGAAGACTTGAACGCATGTGAGAGCAGCAGGGAGAAGAAGATCCCAAACAGTGTAAGTGCGAGAACACAGCCCTGTTTCACGCCACTCAGGATTGGAAAGGGGTCTGATAAGGCGCCGCTATGCTGAATTGTGCCTTTCATATTGTCATGGAATGAGGTGATGATACTTAGTAGCTTTGGTGAACATCCGATCTTTGCTAGTAGTCTGAAGAGACCACGTCTGCTGATGAGGTCAAAGGCTTTGGTGAGATCTATGAAAGCAACGTAGAGGGGCATCTGTTGTTCTCGGCATTTCTCCTGTAGCTGGCAAAGGGAGAACAGCATGTCAATGGTCGATCTCTCTGCTCGAAAGCCGCACTGTTCCTCAGGGTAGACACGCTCAGCCAGCTTCTGGAACCTGTTTAAAATGACTCGAGCGAAGACTTTTCCCACTATGCTGAGCCGGGAGATTCCAAGGTAGTTGTTGCAGTCACTGCGGTCACCCTTGTTCTTATAGACGATGATGATATTAGCTCCCTCGTCCCAGCACAGGCAAAACAGTTCATGGAGTGCTGAGAGTATAGCAGGCTTGGCACTCTTGATTATTTCAGGGGTAATGCCGTCCTTCCCAGGGGCTTTTCCGCTGGCTAGAGAATCAATGGCATCACTGAGTTCTGATTTTGTTGGCTGTTTGTCCAGCTCATCCATGACTGGCAGAGACTGGGCTGCATTGAGGGCGGTCTCAGTGACAACATTTTCCCTGGACTACAGTTCTAGTTAGTGCTCAACCCAGCGGTCGATTTGATTGTGTTGGTCAGTGATCGTGTCCCCTGATTTAGATTTGAGGGGGGCGATCTTCTTGATGGTTGGCCCAAAAGCTCTCTTAATGCTATCATACATTCCTCAAATGTTTCCGGTGTCTGAGGCCAGCTGAATATGACTGCATAGGTGTTGCCAGTTGTCATTTGCACAGTGCCTGGCTGTTCTTTGTGCAGCGCCTCTGGCTACTTTAAGTGCTACGGATGTTAACTCACTGGGGGCTTTTTTGTAGTTCAACAGTGCAATGCGCTTAGCGGCTATGACAAGTTCCAGCTCTTCAAAGTGAGATTGAAACCAGTCTGCATTCTGCTTCTCACTTTGCTGCATTATGGTTGAGATATTAGACTTAGGTTACCTCTGCCTGTTCCAGTGGATGTAAAAGATTCAGTACTATTTCAAAGAAGAGCAGGGAAGTTCACTCTGATCCTGGCCAGCATTCCTCCCTCTGCCAAAACTGAGAATCAGATTTAAATGGTCATTCATTAAGCTACTGTTCCTGGGTGTTGCTGTTAACAGTATTGTATCATGTTCATCTCCATCACAGTGACTGCACTTTGAAAGTAGCCCATTGGATGTGAAGCACTTTGGGACATCCTGAAAAAGGTGGAAGGCACGAAATAAATGCAAACTTCTTTCTGTTCTTGGCTGGGAAGAATATGAGGTGCAGAGGGTACCTCAGAGAAAGGAAGAAAATGCCATAAAGGAGACGACACCTCACCCAAATAAAGCCATCCCAGATGGTCCAACCAAGGATGGAAGAGCTGAATACCAGAGGTGAGGTGAGAGTGATTGCCCTCGACATCAACGCAGCATTTGATCAAGTGGGGCATCAAGAAGCCCTAGCGACACTGGAATTAGCGGGAATTGGGGCAAACTCCCCATTGCTTGGAGTCATACCTAGCACATAGGAAGATGGTTGTGGTTGTTGGAGGTCAATCATCTCAACCCCAGGACATCACTGCAGGAGTTCCTTGGGGTAGTGTCCTAGGCCCAATTATCTTTAGCTGCTTCATCAATGACTTGCCCTGCATTATAAGGTCAGAAGTGGGGATGTTCGCTGATGATTGCACAATGTTCAGTACCATTCGCAACCCCTCAGATAGTGAAGCAGTCCATGTCCATATGCAGCAGGACCTGGACAACATTCAGACTTGGACTGATAAGTGGCAGTAACATTTGTGCCAAACAATTGCCAGACAATGAACATCTCTGACAAGAGAAAGTCAAACCACTTCTTCTTGACATTCAAAGGCATTATATCACTGAATTCCCCCACTTTCAACATCCTGGAGATTACCATTGACCAGAAACTGAACTGGACCAGCCACATAAATACTGTGGTTACAAGAGCAAGTCAGAGGCTGGGAATTCTGTGGCGAGTAACTCACCTCCTGACTCCCCAAAGCCTGTCCACCATCTACAAGGCACAAGTGAGGAGTGTGATGGAATACTCTCCACTTACCTGGATGAGTGCGGCATCAACAACAATCAAGAAGCTCGACACCAGCCCGGACAAAACAGCCCGCTTGACCGGCACCCCATCCACCATCTTAAACATTCACTCCCTCCACCACCAATGCTCAGTGGCAACAATGTGTACTATCTACAAGATGCACTGCAGCAACTTGCCAAGGGTCCTTCAACAGCACCTTCCAAACCCGTGACCTCTACCACCCAGAACAACAAGGGCAGCAGATGCATGGGAACACCACCACCTGCAAGTTCCCCTCCAAGCCACACACCATTCTGACTCGGAACTATATCACCGTTCCCTCACTGTTGCTGGATCAGAACCCTGGAACTCCCTAACTGCACTGTGATTGCAGCTACACCACATGGATTGCAGCAGTTCAAGAATGTGGCTCAGCACCTCCTTCTCAAGGGCAATTAGGGATGGGGAATAAATGCTGGCCTTGCCAGTGATGCTGACATCCCATGAATGAAAAAAAAACTTCTGCACAGTCCCCTATTTGCTCATGAGAAGAATAATGTGTGATTGCATTCATTGTGTTGACAAAGCTATGAATCAAAGAGGAAATCTTTAAGTGTAGGAAATACTGCTTTGTCAGACACTCAGTCTACAGAAACAGGCCCCGCTCTTCATGAAAGCACAAAGCTTTGCATCATCAGTATAGTATACTCTGAGCCGGTTAGCTTTAAAAAGCTTCCTCACGCAGCCAGGTGTCCTGAATCAATTACAGACACTGGAATTAACTTTCCGTGTATACAAGTACACGAGGCAGCAAAACAGTGTTTGAACTCGCTGGGCCATGTGCCAAATAACTCCATTATTAATTGTAATTAATAGTGGCTGTTCCTGTTTTATTAAGGGCTTTTTATAGTGTGCGAAATGAAGAGTGACTTGTAACATTTGCTCTCTCTGGTTCTAAATTAACTCCGGCTGTAACGATGTGTTGACACCTTGGCTACAGAGTTCAAGTCTCACTCCAGAGACTCGAACACAAGATCCAGGCCAATCCTTCCAGTGCAGTACTGAGGGAGTGCTGCACTGTCTGAGGTGCTGTCTCCCAGCTGAGACGTGAAACCAAAGCCCCGACTGCTCTCTCAGGTGGGCATAAAAGATCCCATGACACTATTTTGAAGAGCAAGCTCTCCTTGATGCCTTGGCCAGCATCACTGAAACAGTGATCTGGTTATGACCATATTGGCATTTGTGGGATCTTGCTGTGTGTAATTTGGCTGCTGCCTTTCCTACATTACAATAATGACTACACTTCATTGGCTGTAAACTGCTTTGGGACATTGTGAAAGGCGCGCTCTAATACTTTAGGCTACTGACCCACAAGTAATGCCTGCCCAGTAGTCATTTTTCACATGAGTCCAAATAGTGAGGATTCACAACATCTGCAGCTCTGCTTTCCTCAGCCAGCATTCATACACAGTCACCTGGAATCTCCACCAGAATTCTCAAGATCAGCATAAATCCCATTTACCCGTTTATCCAGGGCCTCCACTGGAGTAACCAATCGATATGGAAAACTTCAGAAGAATACGAAGGGGTGGAAGTTATGCTACTGTTGTATAAAGCTCTGCTTGGAGCCCATCTGTGTTCAATTCTGGGCACTGCACCCCAAGAAGAATATATTTACCCTGGAGGGGGTACAGTGCAGATTTACCAGCACGATACCGGGGCTAAAAGAATTAAATTATGAGGATAGGTTGCATGTCTCGGCTTGTATTCCCCTGAGTTTAGAAGATTAAGGGTTGATTTAATTGAGGTGTTTAAGATGATTAGAGGGTTTCATTAACAGCTAAGGTTGGATTAGGAGCCCTACAATTAGCTTTGGCATTAATGGTACAGTTCTGGGCACCACACCTCAGAAAGGATATACTCCCTTAGATTGGGGTGCAGATCCACCAGAATGGTACCAGAAAGAAAAGGATTCAATTATGAGGACAGATTGCATAGACTGGTATTGTATTCCTCCGAGTATGTATAGAAGATTAAGGGGTGATCTAATTGAGGTGTTTAAGTTAATTAAAGGATTTGATAGGGTAGATAGAGAGAAACTATTTCCTCTGGTGGAGGAGTGAGTGGGGGGGGGGAGTCCAGAACAAGAGGGCAGAACCTTAAAATTAGAGCCAGACTGTTCAGGGATGATGTCAGAAATACTTCTTCACACAAAGAGTAGTGAAAATGTGGAACTCTCTCCCTCAAAATGGTGCTGAGGCTGGGGTCAATGAAAATTGCCAAACTGAGATGGAGGGATTTTGTTAGGCAAGAGTATTAAGGGTTACAGAACCAAGGTGGGTAAATGGAGTTAAGATATAGATTGGCCATGATCTAATTGAATGGTGGAACAGGCTCGAGGGGCTGAATGGCCTCCTCCTGTTCCTTCGGTGATTCACGGCACATACACTACTAGCAACCAGCAACAGGAACAATGGCTGATTCCCTCCGCCCATTGGCCTCAGTCACCAGGGTCCTGGGGTAAACTGTATGTCTCCTATTACCACCCGAGATGACAATCCACAAATTCAGCACAGGCCGGAACCAGAGAGCAGAATAATGTTTCTTTTAGCAAACTAATTGTGCGGAGGAAAATGGACTCCAGGGAGTGATTGCGAATCAATCGTGCGACTGACTGGTTCAGTCAGTGCCACAAACTGTGAGGGAAACACGAATTGTCATCTCAACCCAGAGATTAGATTCCAGGCTTGAAATAACTTAATAATGTTTATTTTGAATGGTGCATCATGTGAAAAATCCTGTTAAACATCAATAGGATCTCAAATTTATGAGCAAGTCAAAGACAGAATCATAGAATCTTCCAGTGCAGAAGGAGGCCATTCAGCCCATCGTGTCTGTGCCAGCTGTTTGAAAGACCTATGCAATTACTCACTCCCCTGCTCTTTCCCCATAGCTGTGCACATTTTTCCTTTTCAAGTACTTACCCAATTCCCTTTTGAAAGTTACAATTGAATTTTCTTCCACCGCCCTTTCAGGCAGCTCATTCTTTCTGAGTTCTCCAAAATAATTCCTCATTTCCCCATTGTTTTTTTTTGCAGATTATCCTAAATTTTTGTTTTAGTTTTAGAGATACAGCACTGAAAGAGGCCTTTTGGCCCACTGAGTCTGTGCTGACCAACAACCACCCATTTATACTAACCCTACAGTAATCCCATATTCCCCATCACCTACCTACACTAGGGGCAATTTACAATGGCCAATTTATCTATCATCTGCAAGTCTTTTGGATGTGGGAGGAAACTGGAGCACCCGGTGAAAACCCACACAGACACAGGGAGAACTTGCAAACTCCGCACAGGCAGCACCCAGAATTGAACCTGGGTCCTTGGAGCTGTGAGGCTGTGGTGCTAACCACTGCACCACTGTGCCGCCCCTCTGGTTACTGACCCTCTTGCCACTGGAAACAGTTTCTCTTCACTTACTCTATTAAATGCCCTCATAATTTTGAACACCTCCCCAGAATCTGCTCCAAGGAGAAGTAGATGAGTGATGAGCGATGTCAATAGGACATTTACCCCATGCTGGGCTCCAGTATTCTTATGGGACTGACATTGGGAGTCATGAATTTTAGTTACTGTGTCGTCGGGGATGCTGCTAAATTGTTTCCCATATTAAGAATAATATTTTCTGAATAGAGAATATTAAATGATGGCAAAGGGCAGGGTTAAGTTTGGTGGCTGATTCTTTTTTTCAAAAGTTACCTGATTCCCATTTATTTATTGTCGATCCATTTCTCCTTCCTGCTCTGGTTAACACATTTCATATTACTCAAGTCTTGTGTTAATATTTCCTTTCTGAGGTTTTGCTGTGTTTTGTAATTAATACATTCCTGAACAAAAAGGCTCTGTCATTCTGAAACACGTCAATACAGCCTTAATTTGGCTGTTAAAGGGTGGGATCTTCCCAATCTCGCAGAGGGGGGGCTTGAAGGAGGAACCAGGAGGACATTTAGGAATGAGGCTGTCAGGTCAGCGTTCCAAAGCGTTCCCGCCTCTGGGCAATCTTGCCAGAGGCAGGTTACCAAAGGCAGTGGATATGCTCCCGGGAGCAGTGGGCAGCCAATTTAAATAATAAATTTCCCAAATGTGGGAAAATTGGGGTGCCGCCAGGTAGAGGACATCCACCCCCCACTCCCCCGTGCCCCCCTGCTGACTGAGACCAAAGCCCAGCAGCTATCTGGAAGGCAGCTTGCTGGCGGCTGGTTTGGGGGGTGTACAAGGCCTCTTTCACTTCACACGCACCAGAATGGCAGCATCAGCATGTCACACCTGCGGCCCCAGGCCATTCTGTGGAGGGCTTTCCCTGGCATCTGTGTCCACGTTTTAATTTAAGAAGTAAATACCTCTTCGGAGGGCACCTCAGGATTGAGGACCCCTCCTGCACCTCTGCCAGTAGGGCTGCTGTCCTGCAGCCTCAGAAACCCATCCACCATCCTTAATTGGAGAGCAGACATGGAGGCAGCCAATTTGGAGGCCACCTACCCGAAGGTCATGTGGCGGGCATGTTGCCAGCAAGTGCGGAGTCGGACTCGGAAATGTTCCCGCTCTATGATTATTCTTAAATGTTGATTAACACATGGGAATGTGATATTATTGCTATCACTGAGACATGGTTGAGGGATGGGCAGGACTGGCAGCTCAATAACCCAGGGTATAGAATCTTCAGACGTGATAGGGGAGGGGGTAAAAGAGGAGGTGGCATTGCACTGTTGATTAAGGAGTCAATTACTGCAGTAAGGAGGGATGATATCTTAGAAGGTTCCTCTAATGAGGCCATATGGGTACAACTTAAAAACAAAAAGGGGGCAATCACTTGGCTGGGAGTGTACTACAGGCCTCCAAACAGTCAGGGAGATAGAGGAGCAGATATGTAGACAAATCTCAGAGAGGTGAAAAAATAATAGGGTAATAATAGTAGGGGATTTCAACTTCCCCTACGTTAACTGTATTAGTTAAGAGTATTAGTGCAAAAAGCTTAAAGGGGGCGGAATTCTTCAAGTGCATTCAGGAGAGCTTTTTGAACCAGTACGTAGAGAGTCCTACAAGAGGAGGGGCAGTACTGGACCTGATCCTAGGGAATGAAGCTGGACAAGTGGTAGAAGTGGCAGTGGGGGAGCATTTCGGGGATAGTGACCATAACTCTGTAAGATTTAAGGTTGTTATGGAAAAGGACATAGAGGGACCAGAATAAGAGTACTGAATTGGGGGAAGGCAGATTTCAATATGATAAAACAGGATCTGGCCAAAGTGGACTGGGAGCAGCTTTATTTATTTAGAGATACAGCACTGAAACAGGCCCTTCGGCCCACCGAGTCTGTGCCGGTCATCAACCACCCTTTTATACTAATCTTACATTAATCCCATTACCCTCTCACATTCCCACCTTCCCTCAATTCCCCTACCACCTACCTATACTAGGGGCAATTTACATTGGCCAATTTACCCATCAACCTGCAAATCTTTGGCTGTGGGAGGAAACCAGAGCACCCAGCAAAAACCAACGCAGTCACAGGGAGAACTTGCAAAGTCCACACAGGCAGTACCCAGAATCGAACCCAGGTCACTAAAAGCTGTGAAGTTGCAGTGCTAACCACTGCGCCACACTACTTATAGGAAACTCTACATCAGACCAGTGGGAGTCATTTAGAAGGGAAATTGTGAGGGTTCAGGTGCAGCACGTTCCTGTAAAGGTGAAGAGTAGGGCCAACAGGTCAAGGGAACCCTGGATGTCAAGGGATATAGAGGATTGGAACAGGAAAAAAAAAGGAGGCTTATGGCAGATTCAGAGTGCTGAAAACAGCGGCGGCCCTAGAGGAGATTAGAAAGTGTAGGGGGGGTACTAGAAAAAGTAATTAGGAGAGCGAAGAGAGGGCATGAAAAATCACTGGCGGCCAAGAGAAAGGAAAATCCCAAGGCGTTTTATAAGTATGTTAGGGGCAAGAGGATAACCAGGGAAAAAGTGGGGCCCATTAGGGATCACAGAGACAATCTGTGTGTGGAGCCAGAGGACATAGGGGAGGTTTTGAACGATTATTTTTCATCTGTGTTCACTATGGAGAGGGATGATGTAGGTGTAGTGATCAGGAAGGGGGATTGTGATATACTTGATCAAATGAGCATGAAAAGGAGGAAGTATTAGCTGTATTAGCAGGCTTAAAGGTGGATAAATCCCCAGGCCCAGATGAGATGTAGCCCAGGCTGTTATGTGAGGCAAGGGAGGAGATAGCAGGGGCTCTGACACAAATTTTCAGAACCTCTCTGGCCACAGGAGAGGTACCAGAGGACTGGAGGACAGTGAATGTGGTACCATTATTCAAAAAGGGTAGCTGGGATAAACCAGGTAATTACAGGCCGGTGAGTCTAACATCAGTGGTTGTGAATCATCGGAAAAAATTCTGAGAGACAGGATTAATCTCCACTTGGAAAGGCAGGGAATAATCAGGGATAGTCAGCATGGCTTTGTCAGGGGGAGATCATGTCTAACAAATTTGATTGAATTTTTTGAGGCGGTAACTAGACGTGTAGATGAGGGTAAAGCAGTTGATGTAGTCTACATGGACTTCAGTAAGGCTTTTGATAAGGTCCCGCATGGGAGATTGGTTAAGAAAGTAAGAGCCCATGAGATCCAGGGCAATTTGGCAATTTGGATTCAAAATTGGCTTAGTGGCAGGAAGCAGAGGGTAATGGTCGAGGGTTGTTTTTGTGAATGGAGGCCTGTGACCAGTGGTGTACCGCAGGGATCGGTGCTGGGACCCTTACTGTTTGTAGTGCACATTAATGATTTAGGTGTGAATATAGGAGGTGTGAATATAAGTTCGCAGACGACACGAAAATTGATGGTGTCGTAAATAGTGAGGAGGAAAGCCTTAAACTACAGGACGATATAGATGGGCTGGTAAGATGGGTGGAGCAGTGGTAAATGGAGTTTAATCCTCTGAAGTGTGAGGTGATGCACTTTGGGAGGTCCAACAAGGCAAGGGAATATACAATGGATGGTGGGACCCTAGCGAGTACAGAGGGTCAGAGGGACCTTGGGGTGCTTGTCCATAGATCACTGAAAGCAGCAGCACAGGTAGATAAGGTGGTTCGGAAGGCAAACGGGATACTTGCCTTTATTAGCCGAGGCATAGAATATAAGAGCAGGGAGGTTATGATGGAGCTGTATAAAATGCTGGTTAGGCCACAGCGGGAGTACTGTGTACAGTTCTGGGCACCACACTATAGGAAGGATGTGATTGCAATGGAGAGGGTGCAGAGGAGATTCACCAGGATGTTGCCTGGGCTGGAGCATTTCAGTTATGAAGACAGACTGGAAAGGCTAGGGTTGTTTTCCTTGGAGTGGAGAAGGCTGAGGAGGGACCTGATTGAGGTATACAAAATTATGAGGGGCATTAATAGGATAGATAGGAAGAAACTTTTTCCCTTAGCAGAGAGGTCAATAACTAGGGGGCATAGATTTAAGGTAAGGGGCAGAAGGTTTAGAGGGGAGTTAAGGAGAAATTTTTTCATCCAGAGGGTGGTTGGAATCTGGAACACACTGCCTGAAGGAGTGGTAGAGACAGGAACACTCACGACATTCAAGAAGTATTTAGATGAGCACTTGAAACGTCATAGCATCCAAGGCTATGGGCCAAGTGCGGGGAAATGGGATTAGTTAGGACGGGTGCTCGATGGTCAGCGCAGGTGCGTTGGGCTGAAGGACCTGTTTCTGTGCTGTAACACTCTATGACTCTAAAGGGATAAGATTCCAAACAAAGAATAATGTTTGAAGGCCAGGGTTGGTTTCAGTAAAAGAGAAATTTGTCACTCCGCCACTCTCCCTCATTGCAAACAGTTGATCAGGGAAAGTAGTCACATCTACGAAAACTGGCATTGTCCACCTCTGAAAATTTTGCAGATACTGTTCCCCCTTTGGAGTTACACACCGATAAATCTATATTGGTTTCTTTTACATTCTGTTTACAATGTCATTGGTATGTGAGATATTGGGGCAGTCAGTGCCCATGGTACTTGATCCGATCCAGGAATCAAGAGCTCCCACCTGCTCCAATTTTCATACCAACCAATAAGCAATAACTTACATTTATATAGCGCCTTTACTTTGTAAAGCATTTTCCAAGATGCTTCACTGGAGCATTATCAGATAAAATTTGACATCCAGCCACATAAGATATTGGGACGGCTGTCTAAACGTTTGGTCAAAAGGGAGTGACTTAAAGGAGGCAGTGAGGTTTAGCTGTTGGTTGAGGGATAAATATTGGGCAGGACACTGAAGAGAACTCCCCTGTTCTTCAAAATAGTGCCATGGGATCATGAGAGCAGACAGAGGCCTTGACTTAATGTATCACCCAAAAGATGGCATTTCCCAACAGTGAGGTGCATCTTCATCAAGCCCCAGATAATTATGGTCAATCCGCATTGCACCCCCTCCAAGGCCAATATATCCTTCCCGAGGTGCAGGGCCCAGAACTGAACACAGTGACTCCAGATGGGGTCTGAGCAGAACTTTATGCGACTGCTGCATCATTTCTGCCTCATATCATTCAGTCAGCACAGTCCAGTGGCTCTGACTACAGTGAGTGACTGTTGAAACTGCAGGAGAAACAGCCCGAGCCACATTGCACATTAAAGTGTTGTGCCTTCATACTCCCTGTGTCTGTTTGCCAACAATCTGCTCATCATTTCAAGAGGTTCTTGGATCAGCCCCAGTGCAGCCAACACAAATAAGCAGAATGAAATTGCCAAGTGCACTGCAAAGGAAGGGAAGCAGCTCACAGTGTGCTGACCAGGTTCCAGAAAGGCTTTTGCAAAGAGACACTGGGGCATACTTCCCAATCAACACTGTCCTCGTAGTGCAAGTCAATCGCTCAAAGAGGCACAGAGGGATTTGATGTAGGCATGTTGAACATCCATCCAGGAACAGCAACGGACACCTCACCTGCTCTAGAAGAATTGGATACAATTCACTTTCTCTGGTTCCACTAAACATACAATCAGAGCAGGAGGAGGCCATTCAGCCCCTCAAGTCTATTCCATCTTTCAATAGGATCATGGCAGATTTATATCTAAGCTCCATTAACCCACCTTGGTTTCATTACCTTTAATACTCTTGCCTAACAAAAATCACTCAATCTGTTTTGAGATTTTCAATTGACCTCCAGCCTCAACAGTTTTTTGGGGGAGAGAGTTCCAGATTTCCACTAATCTTTGTGTGAAGAAGTGCTTCCTGCCATCACCCGTGAATGGCCTGGCTCGAATTTTAAGGTTATTCCCCCTCGGTTCTGAACTCTCCCCACCACAGGAAATAGGGTAGATGGACAGAAACTATCAAATCCTTTTTATCATTTCAAACACCTCGATTAAATCCTGACTGATCTGTAGCTTGACTCCATCTACCCACTTTGCTTCCATACCCTCACAAAACAACAAAGATCAATCAATCACAAGCTAACACAAAAGGCTATGGTGTAAGTATTTAGGGGCTCAGATTTCCAATAACAGAAACTACAGCAGCCTATACAGGCAAGAAGCACAGGCCTCCAAACAGGTAGGAAAATTTCAAATCCGAAAATTGAGCATGGAGTACATCAGGCACTCGAGACCCATGTCTGAGTTTCTGATTATTAAATAGTGGCCTCCATGGTTCAGAGAGAGGGTTGTGTCCCCACAAAGTCAGGTGATCTCATTGAAACATACAAGATTCTGAAGGGGCTGGATAGGGTAGACACTGAGAGATTGTTTCCCATGACTGGGGAATCTAAAACACGGGGGCTCAGACTCAGGATAAGGGGCCAATTATTTAAGACTGAGATGAGGAGAAATTGCTTCATTCAAAGGGTTGTGAATCGTTGGAATTCTCCACCCCAGAGGGTTGTGGATGCTCCATTGTCGAATATATTTATGGCTGAGATAGACCGATATAGGGATATGCAAGGGGGCTGGAAAGTGGAGTTGAAGCCGAAGATCAGCCATGATGGTTGAATGGCAGAGCAGACTCGACGGGCCAGATAGTCGACTCCTGCACCTATTTCTTATGTTCTTAACTTGCATTTATACATTGCCTTTAACACAGTAAAACATCCCAAGGCTTTCACAGGAGCATTATCAAACAAAATTTGATGCTGAATCACATAAGGAGATATTAGGGCAGGGAGAGGTAGGTGTTAAGGAGGTAGAAAGGGGTTGAGGTTTGGGGAGGGAATTCCAGAGATTAGAGCCTAGACCGCCGAAGGCACAGCGGCCAATGGTTGAGTAATCCCTTGCAATGCATATCCCAGGAAAGTCTAAGGCCAGCAGAATCCCAGTCAGCTGCCCATGACTCCCAGCAGAGGTGTCAAACAGTGTGGCCTCTTTGGAAAGCTCTTGTGGGAATGAGAACAGACTGGACCTGAAGCACAGAATAAATTCCAGTGTTGGAATCAACTTTTGAAAACACTGATTCCATTGCTTATTATAGAAATCAGTTCTATAATCACTGTAAAATAACAATGAGAAACCACTCTGCTCTTAAAATGATCATGGAAAGAAATAGTTGGTAGGTTTTGACTATCAATTATCTGGATCTCAAATCTCTCCACTAGTGTACTAGCGCGTTTCAAGTGACGATTCCCCATGTCAATAGCTGCCCAGCGTAACTGCATCATATGATCAATACCCCACGCACAATTGATGTCAGTCGTGGCTAACGTTTCAATCACACTTTAGAGACTTGAGCACAAAATCTAGGCTGACATTTCCAGTGCAGTACTGAAGGAGAACTGCACTGCTGATGGTACTGTCTTTCAGATGAGGCTTTAAACAGAGGCCTCCATTGCATTGTCACATAGGCATAAAAGATCCCACTGGACTATTCTGAAGAAGAGCAGAGGAGTTCTCCCCGGTGTCCTGGTCAATATTTATCCCTCAACCAACATCACAAAAACAGATGATCTGGTCATTATCACATTGCTGTCTGTGGGAGCTTGCTCTGTGCAAATTGGCTTTTCAACATTACAACAGTGACTACACTTCAGAAGTACTTCATTGGCTGTAAAGCCGAGGTTGTGAAAGGCGCTATAGAAATGCAAGTCTCTTCTTTCTTCCTTCACTATTACACACAAGTGGAAGTAATGCCAAAAAAGAAAATGAAAGACCAGAGTTTTACGTTGAGGTGGTGGCAGGAGGAGACCGTTAAGTCGTAATTAATTGGCCACATAAGAGCCTCAACTGGCCTGGGGCAGGCGGGCCGTTTATCACTTGGCCTGCTGATGGTAAAATAGCAGTGAGGGCGGGTAGGTGATGGGAATGGCAGCTCCCATCTCCCACTCGATTTTACACCCCCCCGCTACCACCTCCTAGCCCGCTCCCGGGAGGGCCTAAAATTCCAGCCTAGGACTTGCAGATATATAGCGCCATTCACGACCACCGGACATCTCAAAACACTTTACAGCCAGTGAGATACTTTTGAAGTGTAGTCACTGTTGTAAAGCAGGAAATGTGGGCGGCACAGTGGCGCAGTGGTTAGCACTGCAGCCTCACAACTCCAGTGACCCGGGTTCAATTCTGGGTACTGCCTGTGTGGAGTTTGCAAGTTCTCCCTGTGTCTGCGTGGGTTTCCTCCGGGTGCTCCGGTTTCCTCCCACATGCTAAAGACTTGCAGGTTAATAGGTAAATTGGCCATTATAAATTGCCCCTAGTATAGGTAGGTGGTAGGGAAATATAGGGACAGGTGGGGATGTGGTAGGAATATGGGATTAGTGTAGGATTAGTATAAATGGGTGGTTGATGGTCGGCACAGACTCGGTGGGCCGAAGGGCCTGTTTCAGTGCTGTATCTCTAAATAAAAATAAATAAATAAATTTGTGCACAGCAAGATCCCACAAACAGCAATGTGATCACCTGTTTTCATAATGTTGGTTGAGGGATAAATATTGTCCAAGACACCAGGGAGAGCTCCCCTACTCTTCTTCATATTAATGCCATGGGATTTTTTACATCCACCAGAGAGGGCAGACGGGGCCTCGGTTTAATATCTGATCCGAAGGACGATATTAACAATTAATTAGCAATTAGTCAAAATTAATTATATAGTGTTCCGCCCTACAGTTTTTAAAAAAAATTGATTTCACATCATTGTAAAATTAAAGTGGTATTATACTGCAGTCTATTCTCCAGAAGTCTGTGACTTGTTTACAACAAGATCATGAACCTGTTCTATTTTTGATTTCTGTACAAGAGAGAAGCAAAATGATGAGTTGAAAACAGGTCAGTCCGACCACGAGCAGTCACGATGAGCTTTATGTGCAGGCTTTTCAGATGAGGCATCATTACAGTAAAGTATTGCTGTGAGCAGAGACCTGTTGAGTCCAAAACCAGGAACCATAAATATAAGACAGTCAGTAATAAATCCAAAAGGGAATTCAGGAGAAACTTCTTTCCCCAGAGAGTGGTGAGAATGTGGAACTCGCGACCACAGTTGAATCGAATAATATAAATACATTTCAGGGGAAGCTAGATAAACACATGAGGGAGAAAGGAATAGAAGGATATGGTGTTAGGGTGAGGTGAAGAAGGGTGACAGGAGGCTTGTGAGGAGAATAAACACTGACCTTTTGCACTGAATTGCCTGTTTCTGTGCTGTAAATCCTATGTAAAACCAACAGTTAAAGCTGTGAGTGGAGGCCAGTAGGTTGGGACTGCTTAAGGCTCCTTAGAATCATAGAATCATAGACATTTTATGGCACAGAAAGAGGCCACTTGGCCCATCGTGTCTACGCCAGCCAAAGGTTGAGCCACCCAGTCTAATCCCACCTTCCAGCATTTGGTCCATAGCCCTGCAGATTACAGCACTTGAGGTGCATATCCAGACACCTTTTAAATGAGTTGAGGGTTTCTTCCCCTACAATCCTTACAGACAGTGAGTTCCAGATACCCACCACCCTCTGGGTGAAAAAGTTTTTCCTCATCTCCCCTCTAATTTTTCTACCAATCACTTTAAATCTATGCCCCCTCGTCACCGACCTCTCTGCTAAGGTGAAAAGACCCTTCACCTCCACCCTATCCAGGCCCCTCAAAATTTTGTACATTTCAATCAGATCTCCCCTCAGCCTTCTCTGTTTCAAGGAGAACAACCCCAGCCTATCCAATCTTTCCTCATAGCTGCATTTTTCCAGTCCTGGCAACATCCTCGTAAATCTCCTCTGTACCCTCTCTAGTGCAATTACATCAGACCAGAACTGCACACAGTACTCAAGTTGTGGCCTAACTAATGAGTTATACAGTTCCAGCATAACCTCCCTGCTCTTATATTCTATACCCGGCTAATAAAGGAAAGGATTCCATATGCCTTCTTAACCACCTTATCGACCTGTCCTGCTTCCTTCAGGGATCTGTGGACATTCACTCCAAGGTCCCTCACTTCCTCTACACTTCTCAGTATTTTCCCATTAATCGTGTATTCCTTTGCCTTGTTTGACCTCCCCAAATGCATCACCTCACACTTCTCCAGGTTGAATTCCATTTGCCACTTTTCTGCCCATCTGACCAGACCATCAATATCTTCCTGCAGCCGACAGCTATCCTCTTCGCTATCAACCACACGGCCCATCTTAGTGTCATCTGCAAACACTTTGATCATGCCCCCTACATTTATGTCCAAATCATTAATATATGCCACAAAAAGCAAGGGATCCAGTACTGAGCCCTGCGGAACACCACTGGAAACAGTCCTCCAGTTGCAAAAAACACTGGTCAACAATTACCTTTTGTTTCCTGCAACAGAAACAATTTTGTATCCACCTTGCTGTATTTCCCTGGATCCCATGGGATTTAATTTTTTTAACCAGTCTGCCATGTGGAACCTTGTCAAAAGCCTTGCTAAAATCCATGTAGACCACATTAACTGCACTACCCTCATCTATCTTCCTTGTTACTTCTTAAAAAAATTTGATCAAGTTAGTCAGACAAGATCTTCCTTTAACAAATCCATGCTGACTATCCTTGATTAATCTATGTCTTTCTAAGTGACAGTTTATCCTGTCTCTCAGAATCGTTTCCAATAATTTGCCCACTACTGAGGTCAGACTGACTGGCCTGTAATTATTCCGTCTATCCTTCGCTCCCTTTTTAAACAGAGGTACAACGTTAGCAGTTCTCCAATCCTCTGGAACCACACCTGTATCCAGTAAGGACTGGAAAATGATGCACAGACCTTCCGCTATTTCCTCTCTGGCTTCTTTTAACAGCCTGGGGCACATTACACCCGGCCCTGGTGATTTATCCACTTTCAAGGATACTAATCCCATTAATACTTCCTCTCACCCTATGTTTATCACATCCACTACTTCACACTCCTCTTCCTTAACTATGATATCTGCATCGTCCCCCTCTTTTGTGAAGACAGATACAAAGGGCTGAATTTTACTAGCTCACCGACATCAGGGGTTGTGGTGGGGGGGGGGTCTGGAAAATTCTTCCGGGAGAGGCCTGCTACGACCCCTGAAGCCAAGAAAGCCCCTCCATATTTTACAACGGCGGCGAAGCCTCGTTGAGGCACCCCCCTACCGAGCGGCAGGAGGGCCTGAACTCCTGCACCTTCGGAACTCCGTTCAGATTTCTGGGGCGGGACACTGGTGGGAAGGGGGGAGGAGTGAAATTCTCAGGGCAGGGGGTGGGAAACAGGGAAAAACCCTTCCATTGGTTGAGGGGATAGTGGGCAAATTTACTAAGGTCGGGGGGCAAAGTTGATGATTAGGAAGAAGAGGTTTGCCGGTGTGCAAATAACATGAAATGGCCATTGGACGGGGTGGGGTGGGCATGGGAAAGGAGCCTCAATCTGTTAATAAAGTTTCCAATTTTAAACTACCTGTAAGAGCTTGAAGCCCTTTAAAAATGGTGCCGTACGCCATTGCCAGGGACAGAGCAGCTGCTGCCTTTATGTCATCGGGGGCAGTCGCTCCGCCCCCTCTATTTAAATAAACCCCCGCGCGAAATATCACGGGGGCTCAGTGGCACACAAGTCGCGTGTGCATGCGCCTTCTACAAAGCTCACCGCCAAGAACAGCAGCGACCTTATAAAATTCAGTCCAAAATATTCATTGACAACAATACCAACATCATCAGCCCCTACACATACGTTACCTTTTTGGTCTTATATGAGCCCTGCTCTTTCCTTACTTATCCTCTTACTCTTAATGTATTGATAAAACATCTTTGGGTTCACGATGATTTTGCTTGCCAATATTCTTTCATGCCCTCTCTTTACTTTCCTAATTTCCTTTTTGATTTCACCCCTCCACTTTCTATACTCCTCTCGGCTTTCTGTAGTTATTGAGTTCTCGGTGTCGGACATAAGCTTTCCTCTTCTGCCTTATTTTACCCTGCAGGCTCCTTGACATCCATGGGGTTCTAGATTTGGCTGTGTCACCATTTTTCTTTGTGGGAACATGTTTACTCTGAGCCCCTTGAATCTCCCCTTTGAATGCCTCCCACTGTTCTGACACTGATTTACCTTCAAGTAAAAGCAAAATACTGCGGATGCTGGAAATCTGAAACAAAAACAAGAAATGCTGGAATCACTCAGCAGGTCTGGCAGCATCTGTGGAAAGAGAAGCAGAGTCAACGCTCCGGGTCAGTTCCGAAGAAGGGTCACTGACCCGGAGCGTTAACTCTGCTTCTCTTTCCCCAGATGCTGCCAGACCTGCTGAGTGATTCCAGCATTTCTTGTTTTTGTTACCTTCAAGTACCTGTTTCCAGTCCTTTCTTCTTTCTTTCTTTGGCCTCCTTGTCTCGAGAGCCAATGGGTAAGCACCTAGAGGTGGTCAGTGGTTTGTGGAGCAGCGCCTGGAGTGGCTATAAAGGCCAATTCTAGAGTGAGACTCTTCCACAGGCGCTGCAGATAAAATTGGTTGTCAGGGCTGTTACACAGTTGGCTCTCCCCTTGCACTTCTGTCTTTTTTCCTGCCAACTGCTAAGTCTCTTTAGCGCCACCTTTATGGCCGTCCACCAGCTCTGACGATCACTGGTAACTGACTCCCACGACTTGTGGTCAATATCACAGGACTTCATGTCGCGTTTGCAGACATCTTTAAAGTGGAGACTTGGACAGCCGGTGGGTCTGATACCAGTGACAAGCTTGCTGTGCAATGCGTCCCTGGGGATCCTGCCATCTTCCATGCGGCTCACATGGCCAAGCCATCTCAAGCACCGCTGGCTCAGTAGGATTTATATGCTGGGGATGTTGGCTGCCTCGAGGACTTCTGTGTTGGAGATACCGTCCTGCCACCTGATGCCAAGTATTCTCCGGAGGCAGCGAAGATGGAATGAGTTGAGACATCACTCTTGGCTGACATATGTTGTCCAGGCCTCGCTGCCGTAGAGCAAGGTACTGAGGACACAGGCTTGATACACTCAGACTTTTGTGTTCCGTGTCAGTGCGCCATTTTCCCACACTCTCTTGGCCAGTCTGGACGTAGCAGCTGACGCCTTTCCCATGCGCTTGTTGATTTCTGCATCGAGAAACAGGTTACTGGTGATAGTTGAGCCTAGGTAGGTGAACTCTTGAACCACTTCCAGAGTCGATATTGATGGATGGAGCATTTCTGACGTCCTGTCCCATGATGTTCGTTTTCTTGAGGCTGATGGTTAGGCCAAATTCGTTGCAGGCAGCCGCAATCCTGTTGATGAGTCTCTGCAGGCACTCTTCAGTGTGAGATGTTAATGCAGCATCGTCAGCAAAGAGGAGTTCCCTGATGAGGACTTTCCATACTTTGGTCTTCGCTCCAAGACGGGCAAGGTTGAACAACCTGCCCCCTGATCTTGTGTGGAGGAAAATTCCTTCTTCTGAAGACTTGAATGCATGTGAGAGCAGCAGGGAGAGGAAGATCCCAAAAAGTGTAGGTGCGAGAACACAGCCCCGTTTCATGCCGCTCAGGATAGGAAAGGGGTCTGATGAGGCGCTGCTATGCTGAATTGTGCCTTTCATATTGTCATGGAATGAGGTGATGATACTTAGTAGCTTTGTTGGACATCCGATCTTTGTTTCCAGTCCACTTTTACTAAATCAGTCTTCAGTTTAGTAAAATTGGCCTTGCCCCAATTGAGAACTCTAACTCCTGTTCTATCCTTCTCATTTTCCTAATTATGTTAAAACTGACTGAATTCTGATCACTACCACCAAAATGCTCTCCCACTGCCACTCCTTCCACCTACCAGCTTCATTTCCTAAAACTAAGTCTAAAACTGCACCCTCTCTTGTTGGGCTTGCTACATACTGGCCAAAAAAGTTCTCCTGAATGCACCTCAAGAATTCTGCTCCCTCAATTCCTTTTGCACTAAAACAATCCCAGTTAATATTGGGGTAGTTAAAATCCCCTACTATTACTGCCCTATTGTTTTTGCACTTCTCAGAGATTTGCCTATATATATGCTTTTCTATCTCCCTCTGACTGTTTGGGGATCTATAGTACACTCCCAGCAGTGTGAATACCCATTTTTTGTTCCTTAGCTCGATCCATATGGCCTCATTTAATGAGCCTTCCAATGTATCATCCCTCCTCACAACTGTAATTGTTTCTTTGACCAAAACTGCCACTTCCCCTCCTTTCTTATCCCCCTCCCTATTGTGTCAGAAAACCCTGTAACCAGGAACGTCGAGCTGCCATTCCTGTCCCTCCTTAAGCCATGTTTCTGTAAGAGCTATGATATCATACTGCCATGTGTTTACCTGTTCCCTCAGCTCATCTGCTTTATTTACTATACTCTTTGTATTGAAATAGATACCCTTGAGCACTGCCAAATTCTTTTTTTAATTTTCTAACCTTTGTTTCCTCTGCCTTCCAGACTTATCCACTAATTTTCTGCCTTCCATTTTCATTTCTGATTTTGTCCCAACTGAGTCTACCCTCAGGTCCCCATCCCCCTGCCAAACTAGTTTAAACTCTCCCCAACAGCACTAGCAAAACTTCCCGCAAGGAATTCAGCCCCGACTCTGTTCAGCACCTTCTATCCCTCCCTATCACTGTAACCTCCACCAGCCCTACAGCCCGGTGGGATCTCTACATTCCTCCCACTCTGGCCTCTGGTGCATCCAACACATCATTCACTCCACCATTGGCGACCGAGCCTTCAGCTGTCTAGGCCCTAAGCTGTGGACTTTCATCCTTAATCCTCCCTCACCTTTCCACCTCTGGCTACTCCTTTAAGAAGATCCTTAGAAATGATCACTTTGGCCAAGCTGTCAGCCAGAGACAGAGAAATATGAGAACCGGGTAATTTGCGTGTCAAATTTTATCTGATGGTGTTCCTGTGAAGCAGCTTGAGGCCGTGGGATAAAATACATATTGTGGAGCTCCCAGGTGTAGTGATGGTGTTTGTTGTCACTCCATGGCACTATTCAAAGAGCAGGGGTGTTCTCCCTGGTGCCCAGACCAACATTTCTCCCTCAACCAATATCACTAAAAACAGAAGATCTGCTGCTTTTCACATTGCTGTTTGGGGTGCCTAACACTTGGCCACAGTGACGACATATCATTGGCGGTAAAGCACCGTGAGGTTGTGAAAGGCTCTATATAAATGCAAGTCCTTTCCTTTTACATTTCATAGGTCAATGGCACCAATTAAATAAATTCCATGTACTGATGCAAGTTTCTGCTGCCTTTATATATAACCCTTCTCTGTGGTTCTCTATCATCTAACTCACCCTTGACAAATGTCACCAGTATGTTAGAATTCTTCATCAAGATGGAGAGCGCCGTAGCTGATTCTGCGACAAGGGTCCTGAATCTTAGTAAAGGAAATTACAAAGGTATGAGGCGCGAGTTGGCTATGACGGATTGGAAAACGTTACTTAAAGGGATGACGGTGGATAGGTAATGGCAAAAATTTAAAGAGCGCATGGATGAACTGCAACAATTGTTTATTCCTGTCTGGCGCAAAAGTAAAATGGGAAAGGTAGCCAAACCATGACTTCCAAGGGAAATTAGAGATAGCGTTAGATCCAAGGAAGAGGCATATAAATTTGCCAGTAAAAACAACAGATCTGAGGATTGGGCACAGTTTAGAATTCAGCAAAGGAGGACCAAGGGATTGATTAAGAATGGGAAAATAGAGTACAAGAGCAAGCTTGCAGGGAACATAAAAACTGACTGTAAAAGTTTCTATAGATATGTGAAGAGAAAAAGATTGGTGAAGACAAATGTAGGTCCCTTACAGTCAGAAACAGGGGAATTTATTATGAGGAACAAAGAAATGGCTGACCAACTAAATGCATACTTTGCTTCTGTCTTCACAAAGGAGGACACAAATATCATATCAGAAATGTTGGGGAACACAGGGCTTAGTGAGAGAGAGGAACTGAAGGAAATCAGTATTAGTAGAGAAATGGTGTTGGGGAAATTGATGGGATTGAAGGCCGATAAATTCCAAGGGCCTGATGGCATGCATCCCAGAGTACTTAAGGAATTGGCCCTAGAAATAGTGGATGCATTGGTGGTCATCTTCCAAGATTCTATAGACTCTGGAGCAGTTCCTACAGATTGGAGGGAAGCTAATGTAACCCCACTATTTAAAAAGGGAGGTAGAGAGAAAGTGAGGAATTATAGACCAGTCAGCCTGACGTCGGTAGTGGGGAATATTCTAGAGTCCATTATTAAAGATTTTATAGCAGAGCACTTAGAGAACAGTGGTAGAATCGGGCAGAGTCAGCATGGATTTACGAAAGGGAAATCATGCTGGACAAATCTACTAGAATTCTTCGAGGATGTAACTAGTAGAGTTGATGAGGGGGAGCCAGTGGATGTGGTTTATTTGGACTTTCAGAAGGCTTTTGACAAACTCCCACATAAGAGATTAGCATGTAAAATTAAAGCGCATGGGATTGGGGGTAGTGTATTGCGATGGATAGAAAATTGGTTGGCAGACAGGAAACAAAGAGTAGGGATAAATGGGTCTTTTTCCGAATGGCAGGCAGTGACTAGTGGGGTACCACAGGGAGCGGTGCTAGGACCCCAGCTATTCACAATATATATTAAGGATTTAGATGAGGGAACTAAATGTAATATCTCTAAATTTGCAGATGACACAAAACTGGGTGGGAGGGTGAGTTGTGAGAAGGATGCAGAGAGGCTTCAGGGTGATTTGGACAAGTTGAGTGAGTGGGCTAATGCATGGCAGATGCAGTATAATGTGGATAAATGTGAGGCTATCCACTTTGGTAGCAAAAACAGGAAGGCAGATTATTATCTGAACGGCTATAAACTGAGAGAGAGGAATATGCAACGAGACCTGGGTGTTCTCCTACACCAGTCACTGAAGATAAGCATGCAGGTGCAACAAGCGGTAAAAAAGGCAAATAGTATGTTGGCCTTCATAGCGAGAGGAGCAGGGATGTCTGCCTTGGTGAGGCCACACCTGGAATATTGTGTGCAGTTTTGGTCTCCTTATCTGAGGAAGGATGTTGCTATAGAGGGAATGCAGCAAAGGTTTACCAGATTGATTCCTGGGATGGCAGGACTGACATATGAGGAGAGATTGTCGGTTAGGATTATATTCGCTGGAGTTCAGAAGAGTGAGGGGGAATCTCATAGAAACCTATAAAATTCTAACAGGACTTGACAGGTTAGATGCAGGAAGGATGTTCCCGATGGTGGGGGAGTCCAGAACCAGGGGTCACAGTCTAAGGATACGGGCTAAACCTTTCAGGACTGAGATGAGGAGAAACTTCTTCACCCAGAGTGGTGAGCCTGTGGAATTCGCTACCACAGAAAGCAGTTGAGGCCAAAACATTGCATGTTTTCAAGAAGGAATTAGATATAGCTCTTGGGTCTAAAGGGATCAAAGGGTATGGGACAAAAGCGGGAACAGGTTACTGAGTTGGATGCTCAGCCATGATCATAATGAATGGCGGAGCAGGCTCGAAGGGCCGAATGGCCTACTCCTGCTATTTTCTATGTTCCTATGTACAAAAGCTGTGTGTCAGGTGTATGAATTGCTGAGGGTTGTAATATGGTTAGATGGCCCCATCAGGGCTCGGGGAGTGGAAGGGGGGGGTTTAATTGAAATCCTGTGTGTGTCTCTGTGTGCGTGTGTATATGTATGTGTGAGTGTGATCAGCTCTAAAATTTAGATCTGTGCAGTCTGCTGTGGTCTGGGGCACTTCAGGTATTGTTATTCATCACAGATACGGTTGATATATTTGTGCGAAATATTTTCCCTTCTCTCTGTTGGAGACTCCAGAAGCCTATGCAGAGCCTTGTTCCCTCAATTAACCTGCATGGCTTGAAAGGGAAGCGAGTGAGACATCTGTAAAGGCCCTGGGCCCAATCAGGAGCCTTCCTGCCTTAATACAGCTATACCATTGATTTATCCATTCTGCCCTGTTCTTTTTCAATTACAGAAAGTCTACACTGGAAGCAGACAGTATAGTAATCAATACATTCTTCTACAATGGTGTCAGCTGTAGCTAGGTTGGTATCTTTTTCTCTCTTACCTCTGAGCCAAAAGGTTATGAGTTCAAGCTCCACTCCAGGGACTTGAGTGTACAATTCTAAGCTGTCACTCCCAGTGCAGTACTGGGGGAGTGCTGTCTTTCCAATGAGACACTAAACTGAGGCTTCACTAAACTTCATCCCACCGGGCTATTTTGAAGAAGAGCAGGAGACTTCTCCCCAGTGTTATGACAAATATTTATCCCTCAAACAACCTGATTCCACTCACAAATTTGCTGTTGTAAAGTGTCCCACTGTTCCGCAGGAAGGATAAATGTTGCGGGGCTATGGGGAAAGAGCAGGGGAGTGGGACTAATTGGATAACTCTTTCAAAGAGCTGGCACAGGCACGATGGGCTGAATGGTCTCCTTCTGCACTGTAAGAATCTATGAAATCCATAACTGGCCAGATCAGTTTGACTAGAAACTCCACCTCTCAGTTCCATGTGCAATGGTTGCCCTTCACAATTTGGCTCAAATGACTATTGTTCCTAACTATCTAATTCAAAACCTCACACTTGCCTGAGTTGGATTGAAGAGATCAAAACTGGAATCTTGCTGGTCCATAAGTCACAGATACTACTGACGGAGGGATCAGGCGAGTCTTGACTGGAGAGTTTGTGTGATTCCATTCACAGGAAGAGAGAAGCCAGCCATTGGGTTTATTTATGAACCAATTTAACTTGCAATGTCCAATTAAATTTGTAAATAAATTGCATGGGGAGGGGAGGAAAGAGTAGATAATTTATTAAAAATACACTGAGACTTCCTTTTCAGAAAACCTGGCAAGATAAGTAATAAAAATCGGAGAAGTGCCTTTAAAGATGTGGAAGATCAAATCCTAATGGCTATAATCAAGTCGTTTTCTCCCCTTTCAAAATGTCAAGGAGCGATGTTTGGAATTGAAAGTGGTTTACGTGAGTAATCACTTGGGAGAGGCAGCAAAACGTTAATCAGTCGACAGGAAGTAAATTATTAATCATAATTATGGTAATTACCCAAATCTTGCTGCAGTTGGCAGTTCTGAAAATTGCCATTTTTGGTGAAGCATTATCACGTTAATTACGATTATAATGCATCACATCCTACATCCCTTTATTACCTTTAACCACTCATTCATTCATTTTATGAGTCCTATGGGTTTTCAATAAATACCTCTGTACATAGGATCTGAGAGGAGAGTTTCTAAAATGCATTAGCGAAGCAGAATGATTGGATTGTAAACAGACAGTGCTGGAAATACTCAGCAGGTCTGGCAGCATCTGTGGAGAGAGAAGCAGAGTTAACGTTTCAGGTCAGTGACCTTTCACCAGAACTGAATGATTCGATGCTGAATTAAAATATGATGAGGAAACACATATCCCTTTTGGTGTCAGTTGTGGTTCAGTGAGTTGCATTCTCGTTTCTGAGTTAGAAGGTTGTGGGTTCAAATCCCACTGCACTGAGCACAAAAGCTAGGCTGATGTTCCCAATGCAGCGCTGAGGGTGTGCTGCACTGTTGGAGGTGCCATCTTTGAGGTGTGATAATAAACCAAAGCCCTATTAGATGATTGAAAAAACCCACCACCACCATCTTGGGGCAACCAGAGATGGGCAATAAATGCCAGCGGAACTAGCAACACCCACATTCTCCAAATGAGGAAAAAAGACAAGGAACTATTGTTACCTTTAGGTAGGGAGTCCAGAACAAGGTGGTTCAGTCTCAAAATTCGAGCCAGGCCATTTGGGAGTGAAATCACACAAAGGGTAGTGGAAATCTGGAACTCTCTCCCCCAAAAGGTTGTGGATGCTGGGGGGTCAGTTGGAGCTCTCAAAACTGAAATAGATAGATTTTTATTGGGTAATGTTATCAAGTGATATGGAGTTGAGGTAGAGCTCAGCCATGGTTGGCGTAGCAGGCTGTGAAGGGCTGAACGGCCTCCTTCTGTTCCTGTGAGTCATTGGAGAAATGGTAACATCTGTTTACGTGTTAACCCTCACTTTTCGCAGCTTGAGAGATCTGTAGGTTTCTCTTTGATTTTCTCGGCATCTCAGTTAATCCAAACAGACCTTTAATAAGAACACATGTTTAGTTAAATTAGAAGCTGCTATATATTGTTTCTGTCACTGTTCTAACCGAGCCTCCACTTACACTGAAATCCGATGTACAATTTGATGTCATGCTAACTGGTCGGTTTAATACTGTGTCATTCAATCCTTTTACAGCTAACGTACACTTCGCTACTTATTTAATACATGACTACACATAGATAGTGCAAGAACAAATGCAAATAAATCAAGGAAAGAACTGTAAAGACAAATCACATTGTTTATTCAAAGGATCTGCACCATCAGTCTGCCATTCTAATTGCGTAGTCAGTCTAAATTAGGAAAATAAAACGTCCACAGATCTTAAAATTGTTCAAAGACTAAGTTATTTCATTTCAATCAAAAGGCATTTGGGATCAGACGTTAAACTAAGGTCCTGTTCAGGTGGATTTAAACTAGCTGCATTAAGTGATAACTATCCTCCATTCAGTGCATTTTGCTGGAGAAATCACCCCGCTTTTATCAGGAGATGTTGCTGTAGTTTCAGTCATGAGTTCTGTTTGCTGTAGTTCATAGAGACTCTTTATTTTAAGTAGACTCTGTTTGCTGTAAATTAGACTTCTTATTGTAAATCCCACCCTATCTCCGATGTATTGGCTTACCATGGTGTCAGCAGTCACTCTGCTTAAACCATTAAAAGAGGAGGGTGTTCTGTCAATGTCCTGGACAACACTCAACCCTCTATTAACAATTCCAAAAAAAAGCCGATACTCTGGTCATTTATCTCATTCCAATTTGTGGGATCTTGCTGTGCACAAATTGATGGCCGCATTTGCCTATAAGACAAAAGTCATTGTCTGTGAAGCACTTTGGGACATCCGGAGGATGTGAAAGGCACCATATAAATGTAAGTTCGCTTGTTTATTCTATTTGTGGAAAACTCTTTCTTTAAGATAGTTTTAACATGTAACTGTAATTCTGTGTGCAGTAGAATATATTCCATTGTAGTGTTGGATTGACAAGACCCTTCATTTCCCAACATGGTGTGTGTGTTAACTCTGCCTGACATCAGGCCCATCTGTGCCGCTGAACAGACTCCTACTGTGCCAGAAATGATGCTGCTGACCCACGCCATTGTAGCCCTTATTAGCAATTAGCAAGATATACGAGTACAGCTGGATCAATAACATCTCATTATTTAAACCTGTTTTAAGTGTAAATTTTAGCCGGCTGTTTTCAGAAACTCCTGAACGCCATCTCCAGAGCTGGCGAAAATTAAGGTATTGTTTTGAAATGGTAATTGCAGCTGTCACAAATAATATTTGACTGTGTATTAATAGTTTACTCAGCGTGCACATGTATACACACAAGGTCTGGTGACGTGCTTTGAATTGAAGGATCAGTACTTCCATTTGCTAATTTTATTGAAAGAGATAAGCGTGAATTTAAAGCAGTGTTTCCTTCACTTTTTACTGCCGTCCAGTTCTTTAGTAGAACCGGTGAAATATCCTCCTGCATCAAAATAGCCATTCGGCCCATCACGTGTGTTTTGTCTGAACTACAGGAGATCTGGATGGAAGGAGTTAATGTTGAGGACTCCAATTAGTAACCTGCACTGGATGTGCTAATTCACTGAGTCAGAAGGTCATGCATTCGAGCATCACTGTCGGTACATGAGTACATCATCTGGGCTGTCACTTCAGGGCAGTCGTGAGATGGTGCTACACTGTCAGCAGTGCTCTCTTTTGAATGAGGTATAAACTTGAAAAAGGCCCCATTTGCCTGTTCTTGGGTGTTAGAGAACCCATTACAATCTCTGAAGAACAAACAGTTCTTCCTGTATCTTGGACAATGTTCCTCCCTCTATCAAAAACAGAGCAAATGGACTGGGCATTTGGCTCAGTGTGATTGTACATACGATGGTTGCTACAGTCGCCTACATAAAAGTCACTGCATTTAAAAGTATCTGAGACCTTTTTGAATCTTTTTTGGAACATCTAGAGTTGTGATATGGTGCTATGTATTATTTTTATTCCTTCATCAGCCAATAGGAAGAGGAGGAAGCCATTTAGCCCCTCATGTCTGCTACCCCATTCAGTTGGACCAAGACTGAGATGTACCTCGACTCCATTTAGTCACTTTAGCTTCATATCCCTTGTAACTGTTATCATCAAAAATCTATCAACCTCAGTCTTGAAAGCTCCTATTGTCACCCAGCATTCACAGCCTTTTGGGAGAGAGTTTTCTAGATTTCGAAGATCCTTTGTGAAAACACATGTCCTGATCTCTTTCTTAAATGGCCGAGCTCTAAATTACGTTTATGCCTCCATCATTCTTGATATCCCCATGAGGGAAATAGTTTCTCTCTGTCTATCCTATCGAATCCGTTCAACATTTTAAACTCCTCGATAAAATTTCTCCTCTATACTTGAGGGAATATAAGCCAGGTGTAGGCAAACTGTCCTCATAATTTAACCCTATTCAGGTATTATTCTGGTGAATCTGTGATGCACCACATCCAAGGCCAATACCTCCTTCCAGAAGAGCGGGGTCCGGAATTGAACACAGTTACTCCAGATGGAGTCTGACCGGAACTGAACACAGTTACTCCGTATGGGGTCTGACCGGAACTGAACACAGTTACTCCGGATGGGGACTGACCGGAACTGAACACAGTTACTCCGGATGGGGTCTGACCGGAACTGAACACAGTTACTCCGGATGGGGTCTGACCGGAACTGAACACAGTTACTCCGGATGGGGTCTGACCGGAACTGAACACAGTTACTCCGGATGGAGTCTGACCGGAACTGAACACAGTTACTTCGGATGGGGACTGACCGGAACTGAACACAGTTACTCCGGATGGGGTCTGACCGGAACTGAACACAGTTACTCCGGATGAGGTCTGACCGGAACTGAACACAGTTACTCCGGATGGGGTCTGTCCGGAACTGAACACAGTTACTCCAGATGGGGTCTGACCGGAACTGAACACAGTTACTCCGGATGGGGTCTCACCGGAACTGAACGCAGTTACTCCGGATGGGGTCTGACCGGAACTGAACACAGTTACTCCGGATGGGGTCTGACCGGAACTGAACACAGATACTCCGGATGGGGTCTGACCGGAACTGAACGCAGTTACTCCGGATGGGGTCTGACCGGAACTGAACACAGTTACTCCGGACGGAGTCTGACCGGAACTGAACACAGTTACTCCGGATGGGGTCTGACAGGAACTGAACACAGTTACTCCGGACGGAGTCTGACCGGAACTGAACACAGTTACTCCGGATGGGGTCTGACCGGAACTGAACACGGTTACTCCGGATGTGGTCTGACCGGAACTGAACTCGGTTACTCCGGATGTGGTCTGACCGGAACTGAACTCGGTTACTCCGGATGGGGTCTGACCGGAACTGAACACGGTTACTCCGGATGTGGTCTGACCGGAACTGAACTCGGTTACTCCGGATGGGGTCTGACCGGAACTGAACACAGTTACTCCGGACGGAGTCTGACCGGAACTGAACACAGTTACTCCGGATGGGGTCTGACCGGAACTGAACACAGTTACTCCGGATGGGGTCTGACCGGAACTGAACACAGTTACTCCAGATGGGGTCTGACCGGAACTGAACTCGGTTACTCCGGATGGGGTCTGACCGGAACTGAACACAGTTACTCCGGATGGGGTCTGACCGGAACTGAACACAGTTACTCCGGATGGAGTCTGACCGGAACTGAACTCGGTTACTCCGGATGGAGTCTGACTGGAACTGAACACAGTTACTCCGGATGGAGTCTGACCGGAACTGAGCGCAGTTACTCCGGATGGGGTCTGACCGGAACTGAACACAGTTACTCCGGATGGAGTCTGACTGGAACGGAACACAGTTACTCCGGATGGAGTCTGATCAAAGATCTGTACAACATTTGCCACATTTAGTATCATTAACAGAAGGAGAAAATACTATGAATTATCCCCAAAAGTTTTAACAGAATTGAACAAATCCTCAAACAGACAGGATAGATTTAAGCAGATTTGAGGTAATTGGCAAACGATCCAGAGATGAGACGAGGAGAAATACTTTCACACAGTGAGTTGTTGTGATCTGGAATGTGCTGCCAGAAAGGGCGGTGGAAGCAGATTCAATAGTAACTTTGAAAAAGAATTGGATAACGCCTGATGGGGAGAAATCTGTAAGGCTATGGGGAAAGAACAGTTGAGTGGACCTAATTGGATAGCGCTTTCAAAGAGCTGGCACAGGCACGATGGGCTGAATGGCCTCCTTCTGTGCTGTATCGTTCTATGATTCTGTAAGCACTTCATATACACTGATGTAATCGATCTGTGAGGCAGATTCCTCTGCTCTTAAACAATGAAGAATGAATCATTCACATTTTGATGCAAGGAAGATTATTCATGTAATAGCGAAGTCGCATGTGAGAGTGGATCTTGGTGCTGGATTTAATTCACTATAATAGAGTCTCAGTCTATCTGTTCTCACTTTAAATGGTAACACTGGAGTGTTACTGCAAGAACAAGCTGGGCTGATGAAGCAATTTACTTCCACAAGGCTTGCCTTATCGGAGAGTCAATCACATGCTCAATTCCACAAGCTAACAGTTTATCCACAAAGCAAGCAGTGTTCCTGTGTCTCTAGCTCCTTCCCAATTTTATAAATCTGTTCCAAAGTCCTAAGCAACACACCGAGGGTCCTTAGACAGCACCTTCCAAACCCGTGACCTCTACCACCATGAAGGACAAGAGCAGCAGATGCATGGGAACATCACCAACTGCAAGTTCCCCTCCAAGTCACACACCGTCCTGACTTGGAACTATATCGCCGTTCCTTCACTGTCGCTGGGTCAAAATCCTGGAACTCCCTTCCTAACAGCACTGTGGGTGTACCTACCCCACATGGACTGCAGTGATTCAAGAAGGCAGCTCACCACCACCTTCTCAAGGGCAATTAGGGATGGGCAATAAATGCTGGCCTAGCCAGCGATGCCCACTTCCCGTGAATAAATTTAAAAAAGATAGCAAGAAAGAACTTGCATTTATATAGCAGCTTTCCCAAGCTAATGACGTCCCAAAGTGCTTTACAGCAAATGAAGTACTTTTGAAGTGTAGTCCCTGTTGTGATGTAGGAAACGCAACAGCCAAGTTGCGCACAGCAAGATCCCACAAACAGCAATGTGATAATGACCAGATAATCTGTTTTTTTTTGCACTGGTAGTTGAGGGATAAATATTGTTCAGGGCACCAGGGAAAACTCCCCGGCTTTCCTGACAAGTAGTGCCATGAGATCTTTTACGTCCACCCGACAGAGCAAACGGGGACCTCTGTTTAATGTCTCATGCAAAAGGCGGCTCCTCTGACTGTGCAGTACGGCACTGAGAGTGTCAGTCTGGATTATGAGATTAAGAGATGAGTTTCAATGATGATGAACAATGTGGGACTTCTCAAACATCTATCATCAAAACTGGAATATAAAACAGATCTTACAATTGCCTTCCTAACGTAAATAACAAAAGAATGGGAGGGGAGGTGAGAAGAATTTTGTTACACAGTGAGTTGTTGTGATCTGGAACGCGCTGCCTGAAAGGGCGGTGGAAGCAGATTCAATAGTAACGTTCAAAAGGTAATTGGATAAATACTTGGAGGGAAAAATTTGCAGGGCTGTGGGGAAAGAGCAGGGCTGAGGAATTCATTGGAAGTACTTTTGAAGTGTAATCACTGTTGTAATGTAGAAAACACGGCAGCCAATTTGTGCACAGCAAGCTCCCACAAACAAGAATGAGCAGATAATCTGTTTTTGTGATGTTGATTGGGGAATAAACACTGGCCTTAGAGAACTCATCTACTCTTCTTTGAAATAGTGACATGGAACTTTTTACATGCAGCTGAGAGGACAGATGGGGTCTCAAGTATAACATTTCAGCACAGACACAGCACTGCTGATAGGGCAGCACACCCTCAGTACTGCATTGGATTGGCAGCCTTAGTTTTTGTGCCCAAGTCCTGACATGGGACTTGAACCCAGAACCTACTGACTCAGAGGAAAAACAACACTATCCGCTGAGCCACCATTGATCTGATTGCAGGCGACAGCCAAAAACAATAGGGTAAACTTCGAGAAGTCAGGCTGACACATTCTGTAGCAGATGCTGTACTAACCTCCTTGGCAGAGCCTTGAGTGATATAAATCATCAATCTTCACAGCTGCTGGACTGAGGCAGGTTGTGGCTTCTGTCCTAATATGGTTTGGAGCTGAAGATTCATGTCCTGGTGGGAAGCCGCGTTACAGTGGGGCGGGGGAGACGGGGGCTGAGGGTAGAGAGACAGTGCGGGCAGCAAGGAGGGAGCAGAATTCACGTGGTGGGGTTGGGGGCAGTAAAGTTGGTTTCTGAGAAGCGATAGTGCTGGAATGTACAGTTAACATATCTGATTCACAGAAGATTAATGACAGCCTCCAAAAGGATACAGTTTCCTGGGACAAGCTGAAGTAGAAATTTCACTCTCCCTCTCTACAATTCAATTCTGCTCCAGTGAAGAGTTCAATCATAATTTAACATTGCAGCTGCTGTGATAATCTGATTTTTTTGGCACCATCAAGCTCCATATTTCTAAAATTAGGAAATGTTTCCAATCATCAGATTGTGAGTTCAAGTCCCACTCCAGAGACTTGAACGTAAGATCCAGGCAGACACTCCCAGTCAAGTACGGAGGGAGTGCTGCACTGTCAGAGGTGCCATCTTTTGGATGAGAGGTAAAACTGAAGCCCCCACCTACTCAGATAGACGTAAAAGATCTAACAGCACAATTTTGAAGAAGAGCAGGGGAGTTTTCTCAAGCATCATGGCCAATATTAATCTGTTTTAGTGAGGCTTGTTGACAGACTATCCGGTCTTTATCTGAATGCTGCCTGTGGGAGCTTGCTGTGCACAAATTGGCTGCTGCAATTCCTACACTGCAACAGTGACTACATTTCAAAAACACTTCATTTGCTGTAAAGCATTTCGGGACATTCTGAGGACATGAAAGGTGCTATATAAATGCATGTTCTTTCTTTAAACATAATATTGTGTGGATGAGAGCAGTTGGTGATCATTGTGTTGGATAATCGTTCAGCTGTGAGCTATTAGCATGATGATACACCACAAGTGCGAGGGGAATTGAATACAAAAGTAGGGAGGTTATGCTTCAGATATTCAGGCATTGGTGAGATCACATCTGGAATACTGTGTACAGTATTGGTTTCCTTATTTAAGGAAGGATGTAAATGCATTGGAAGCAGTTCAGAGAAGGTTTACTAGACTAATACCTGGAATGGGCAGGTTGTCTTATGAGGAAAGATTGGACAGGCTAGGCTTGTATCCGCTGGAGTTTAGATGAGTAAGAGGCAACTTGATTGAAACATATAAGATCCTGAGGGGTCTTGACAGGGTGGATGTGGAAAGGATGTTTCCTCTTGTGGGAGAATCTAGAACTAGGGGTCACTGTTTAAAAATAAGGGGTTGCCCATTTAAGACAGAGATGAGGAGAAATTTTTTTCTCTCAGAGGGCCGAGTCTTTGAAATTCACTTCCTCAAAAGGCGGTGGAAGCAGAGTCTTTGAATATTTTTAAGGCAGAGGTAGATAGATTCTTGATAAGCAAGGGGGTGAAAGGTTATCAGGGTAGGCAGGAATGTGGAGTCGAGGTTACAATCAGATCAGCCATGAACTTATTGAATGGCGGAGCAGGCTCGAGGGGCCGAGTGGCCTATTCCTGCTCCTAATTCATATGTTCGTATGAGTGAAGATTCAACAACTCCTGTATGGAACTCCTGCTCAGAATGCCATTATTTAAATCTGTGCCCAGGCAATTCATCAGGGTAGGGCATTACAGATGACCCCGATTCTATTCACCCACTTCAGCAGGTGTCAGTGAGTAATGAGCAGGAGACAGGGTCTGGGTAAACATTTCCTTTGCTGATGAAAACACATTGTGTTCAATGCTGAGTTAATCTCTTGATCCTCCCTTAGGGCACTGGCTAAGATCAGCTAACTCAGGAATGCCCAGAACTTCAGTTTTACATTAGGTATGTGGGTTATGATGGTGCAGTGGTTATGTTACTGGACCCAGAATACAGAATGTGAAACTTTGAACCCCACCCTAAGAATTGAAGAGCTTGAATTCAGTTTATAAAGGCTGGATGGAAAAACAGGATATAAAAAATTCTGGTGTCAGTGAAAATAACAATGGAACTATCTGATTGCTGTTAAACACCCAACTGGTTCTCTAATACTCTTACCAATTCTAGTCTATATGTGACACAAGTCACAACGTGGCTGATGTCTTAATTGCCCTCTGAAGTGAATCCAAAAAATATGCACAGATAAACCTTCTGATTTTTAGCCGTGTCACATTGAGATACAGCATCACTGCAACATTTACCTTGGAAAAGTTTGACCAAGAAACACTTGCATTTCTATAGCACCTTTCACAAGCTCAGGACATCCCAAAGCACTTTCCAGCCAATGGCGTACTTGCAAAGTGTAGTCACTGTAGGAATGTAGGAAATGCAGCGGCCAATTTGTGCACAGCAAGCTCCCACAAACAGCAATGTGATCATGGCCAGATAAATGTTGGCTTGGGGCATTATCCAAGGAATTAAATTTAATCTAACCCACCTGTCAAATAGGTTGTGTTCAGATTGCATGCCCTTTTCATACCCCGCCCAATTTTAATCTCCATTGAAGAAATCAAAGATTGAGCAGGGTGTCAAATGGCCATGTGCTGGGAGCAGGTTAGGCTACATTCACCTCTTAGTGCTAGACAACATATTCCCTTTCACAGTATTCCATGAAGTCAGCTGCAGAAATTAACACATTTTTAACACAGTAAATGACTTCTCAATTGAATAGTTTTGCAACAGTTGATTTTAGCATTTATGGAAAGATAGTTTAACCAGGGAATTCTCTGTGTATCCCCCTTGCCTGCAAGCAGCTTAAAACCTGAACAGCTGGCAAAAGCTGCAGCCAGATCTGGTAACATTGCGTGTTAGTCTCAAAGGACAGAGATAAAACGCTCTTGCTAAAAGGCATCAAAAGAGCAGTTGGGAAACAGTCTGCCCTCTCTTAGGCAGACAGCAGAGATCGCGTGGCATAATTTCAAAGAAGAGCAGGGAGTTCTCCCTGGTGTCCTGATGAATATTTATCCCTCCATCAACATCACTTTTCTATAAAATTACTGGATAATATCTATTTCTCATTGCTGTTTGTGGGATCTTGCTGTGTGCAAATCAGCTACTGCGTTTCCTACATTTCCAGTGTGAATCCAGTTCAAAAAGTACTTCATTGGCTGTCCTGAGGCCATGAAAGGTGCCAAAAAATGCACGTCTTTCTTTCTTTCTTTTTCTTACTCACTCTTTCCCTCTCTTTCTCTATTTCTTTCTCTCTCTCTTGCTTCCTTTCTCTCGCTCTGTCTCACTTTCAATCTCTCTTTCTCTCCCTTTCCCTCTTTCTCTCTCTTTCTCTCATTCTCTCTCTTTCTTTCCTTTTCTTATTTTCTCTCTTTTCTTTCTCTCCTTCCCTTTCTCTGCCTTTTAATCTCTTTTTCTCTCTCCTCTCTTTCTTAACCTTTTTCTCTTTTTTCTCCTTTTTTTTCTTTTTCTCTCTCCTTTTTTTTCTCTCTCTTTCTTTCCAATGTTCTATGATTGAGAGCAGTTGACTGTCATTGGTATGAGCTGCTGACACTGTGATTCCCCATGAGTGAAGGTTCAGCGGTTCCTGTGTGTTGGTTACCCTCGGATTCTCATTATTCATATCTTGTTCTTTATTTTTCAATTACGGTGTGCACAACTTGCCTGAAAATCTCCAAGGTTCCTGAAACCCATCTGACCAGTTCCATGGGTGATTCCTGGCCAAAGGTAAACTGAAATATTTTTGTGCAATGTGGAGAAGCAGGAATAGTGGCGCAGTGGTTAGCACCGCAGCCGCACAGCTCCAGCGACCCGGGTTCGATTCTAGGTACTGCCTGTGTGGAGTTTACAAGTTCTCCCTGTGACTGCGTGGGTTTTCTCCGGGTGCTCCGGTTTCCTCCCACAGCCAAAGACTTGCAGGTTGATAGGTAAATTGGCCATTATAAATTGCCCCTAGTGTAGGTAGGGGAATTGAGGGAAGGTGGGGATGTGAGAGGGTAATGGGATTAATGTAGGACTAGTATAAATGGGTGGTTGATGGTCGGCACAGACTCGAAGGGCCTGTTTCAGTGCTGTATCTCTAAATAAATAAATAGTTGATCCCTTCATCACTGTAGTCTTCATGCAAGTCAATAGTTTTCCCAAACCAATGACTATTTAATGCTTTCTTCACCAGTCCAACCCCTCCGCCCCCACCCCACCAACCCCCCCAAATGTCTCTGGAGTTGACTCCTGTTGGGGAAGTTCCACAAGTGTCGAATAACATAGTCCAGGAATTAAGGATTAACCTTTCAGAAACTGCAGCAAGCAAATCCCAGAGACAAATCAAAGAGAGATCAGAAATCCTGGAGTTGTGGTGAATAAAGACTATTTGACTGTTAAGAATCATCCAATCAATTAACAAACAGGTCATGGGACGGTAGGCGGCTATGAGGATGGATGTGTTCTGCGACCAGTGGCAGTGCAGATCAGAGTGCAAAGGCACCATCAGCCCCTGACTGCAATTTTAACTCTGAGTCCAAGCAAGGAATCCTTTGCTCCTCTGAATCAGACAGGGAAAGTCTGGGCCTCCCATCTCCACCCTGGGCTTCTCCTCTTCTCACAGCATGCCTGTTTGTTCAGTGCCAACACCACCACCACCAATCCCCCCCCCCCCCCCCCCCCCCCAACCCCCCACCCCGCTCCCCACTCTTAGTCCAGAATTTATTTTTCCCTCCCTACATTAACTCACCTTCACTGCCTTACTTTGCTGGAATTCTGGGACAGGAGCCAAATGTTTCTGAGATCGTTGCCGTGTAACTCACTTTACCAATCATCTCTTAAACACGTTGAGAGATTAATGGTTGATAATTGCATTAGATTGATAGTACTGGGACAAACTGTGACATCTACCTTAATTTACTCCCTGCGATTCTCTTTGTACCAACAATTACATTAATTCAACAGCAGAACATGTCATACCTGTGAGTCACATGTCATCCCCAGTTGTTTACAAGCTTAATTAACATTCTCTGTGGGAGCTGTCTATTAAATTCTGTCATATTTCCTGAAAGCGATGTGTTTCTCAGCTGACCTTGGTTTAGGAATTATGATATTTTTAAAAACACCCACGGAAACAGTCCTTGCAGTAATTAATCGTCTTTGAGTCAGTCATTCTTCACTCTGTGGAGGTTTTGATCTGGGCCTTTCAAACTTCGGTCTATGTGACCAACACAGGTCCAAACCGAGAGGCCCAGGGATCGATGGAGGTTGGTTCCTAGAGTTCATCGACACAGCCTGCTGCTGCGTTTCCTACATAACAACAGTGACTATACTTCTAATGTACTTCAGTGGCTGCAAAGCACTTTGGGATATCCTGAGGTCATGAAAGGCGCTATAGAAATGGAAGTTCTTTCATTGAATGTTGTTGCTGACATCAATTAAAACTGGTCGCTGTACAACATGAATCTCTGGTGTCAAACTCTCTCGCATGGTTTGGATGGTGTGGTGACCCATGGGATACTGATTACTTCTGAGAATTCATCCATATCCTCTATGTGACTGTGGCCTAATCACTAGCTAGAGTTACCCTGGCAGTTCTATTCTGCGATGCTGTAACATGATATTTTTTCATTTTAGTCTGCATCGAGGCATTGCACAATTAGCATCTTTCCGACACAGTTTAAATAATTCCCAGTCAGGAGCACCCATTCCACTGAAGCTTCCGGTCTGCTTTTATTTTTAAATGGGCTGCCTGGGTTTTATTGCAATTCTAACCTCCAGTTCCCCTGTTTTATCCCTTTCTTGTGTTCCAGCTCCCTGCCGCCAATCTCTGCTTCAGCTGGGAAATGTTTGTTGCAACACATGCGTCTTTACCGCAACAACGAAAAATGTCTTAAAGCAGTTCACAGGAACGCTATTGAACAAAATTTAACATCAAGCTACGTAAGGAGACATTACAACAGATGACTAAAAGCTTTATCAAAGGGGTAGGTTTTAAGGAGCGTCTTAAAGAAAGAAAGAGGTAGAGAGGTATCGGGAGGGAATTCCAGAGTTTAGGACCTACACACCAATGGCGGAGTGATGGAAATCGAGGATGTGCAAGAGGCAGAATTGGAGGAGTGTAGAGATCTCGGAGGGTTGTAGGTCTGGAGGATGTCCCAGAGATAGGGAGGGGGTGAGGCCTTGAAGGGATTTAAAAACAAGGAGGAGAATTTTAAAATCGAGGTGTTGCCAGCCTGGGAGCCAGTGTAGGTCAGTGAGCACAGGGTGTGATGGATGAACAAGACTTTGTGCGAGTTAGGAGCCGGGTAGCAGAGCTTTGGCTGAGCTGAGTTTATGGAAGGTGTAAGGTGAAGGTAGTCTATTGTATTTCATTCACAGTGATGGGAATGAGTGCACGCCACACTGAGAAGCTGTTCCGCCAGCTCGTGATGGAATGTAGCACCAACGTAGTCTGTGAATTCCAGTGTACGTTGGCGGTGAATGGCATGAATCAGCACTGTGCCACAATGCCACTCACCTGCCAGGTAACCAATGTGCTGACCTGCCTCGTCAGTGTGGAGACAGGAGGCTATTTTAGCAATCAGGAGTGGGAGATCTGGGAGCTTTCCAGTCTCGACTTTGGAGATGCTGAGGACAATTGTAGTTTCCCAGCTGCTGCTTGGGCTAAGATCAGCCAACTCCACCCGCACTGGGGCCCGAACCTGGGGCTCCCAGGAATAGATGAGCATTGAACAGTAACAGAATTCTTTCAGTGGTTTTGGCCCAATAAAGTGGGCAAAAACATCCAGTAATGGTTGTAGAAAGATCATCACACTGGATCTTGGCATTTCCTCCTGGCACTCATTGTATTCTCCCAGTATGATGGTTTCACTATAAGAGCACAGAATCCTGATGCCCCCATTTACATCGCTACAGGAGTTCCTCAAGGTTGTGTCTTAGACCCAACCTTCTTCAGCTGCTTCATCAATGACCTTCCCTCCAACATAAGGTCAGAAGTGGGCCTGTTCGCTGGTGATTGCACAATGTTCAGTACCATTCGTAACTCCTCAGATACTAAAGCAGTCCATGTCCATATGTAGCAAGACCTGGACAACATTTAGGCTTGGGCTGATAAGTGGCAAGTAACACTTGTGCCACACAAGTGCCAGGCAATGACCATCTCCAACAGGAGAGAATCTAACCATCTTCCCTTGACATTCAATGGCATTACCATCACTGAATCCCCCACCATCAAAATCCTGAGGGTTACCATTGACCCGAAACTGAACTGGACCAGCCACATCAATTGTCCATTTTGACAGGAAGAATAACAAAGAAGCATATTATCTAAATGGTGAGAGATTGCAGAGCTCTGAGATGCAGAGGGATCTGGGTGTCCTAGTGCATGAATTACAAAAGGTTAGTATGCAGGTACCGCAAGTAATTAGGAAAGCTAATAGAATATTATCGTTTATCGCAAGGGGAATTGAATACAAAAGTAGGGAGATTATGCTACAGTTATACAGGGCATTGGTGAGACCACATCTGGAATACTGTGTACAGTACTGGTCTCCTTATTTAAAGGAAGGATGCAAATGCATTGGAGGCAGTACAGAGAAGGTTTACTAGACTAATACTTGGAATGGGCAGGCTGTCTTATGAGGAAAGATTGGACAGGCTAGGCTTGTATCTGCTGGAATTTAGAAGAGTGAGAGGTGACTTGATTGAAACATATACAATTCTCTCTTCCACAAAAGGCGGTGGAAGCAGAGTCTGAATATTTTTAAGGTAGAGATAGATAGATTCTTGATAAGCAAGGGGGTGAAAGGTTATCAGGGGTAGGTGGAAATGTGGAGTAATCAGTTCAGCCATGAACTTATTGAATGACAGAGCAGGCCCGAAGGGCTGAGTGACCTACTCCTGCTCCTAATTCGTATGTTTGTACATAAATACCACAGCTGCAAGAGCAGAATGGAGGCTGGGAGTTCTGTGGCGAGTAACTCACCTCCTGGCTCCCCATAGCCTGTCTGCCATCTATAAGGCACAAGTCAGGAGTGTGATGGAATACTCTCCACTTGCCTGGATGAGTGCAGCTCCAACAACACTCAAGAAGCTCTACATCATCCAATACAAAGAAGCCTGCTTGATCAGCACCCCATCCACCATGTTAAACGTTGACTCCCTCCATCACCAGTACACAGTGGCAGCAGTATGTACCATCTACAGGATGCACTGCAGCAACTCACCAAAGTTCCTTTGACAGCACGTTTCAAACCTGCAACCTCTTCCACCTGGAAGGACAAGGGCAGCAGATGCATGGGAACACCACCACCTGCAAGTTCCCCTCCAAGTCACACACCATCCTGACTTGGAAATATATCGCTGTTCCTTCAATGTCACTGGGTCAAAATCCTGGAACTCTCTTCCTAACCGCATTGTGTGTGTACCTAAACCACATGGACTGCAGCGGATCAAGAAGGCAGCTCACCACCACCTTCTGTAGCACAATTAGGGATGGGCAACATATGCTGGCCTTGTCAGCAATGCCCACATCCCAAGATCGAATCAAAAAAAACAGTTGGGGCGTATCCTCCCACTGGCCTCTCTTCCTCAAAAGGCAGAGGAAGCAGAGATTTTGAATATTTTTAAAGCAGAGGTAGATAGATTCTTGATAAGCAAGGGGGTGAAAGGTTATCGGGGGTAGGCGGGAATGTGGAGTAATCAGTTCAGCCATGAACTTATTGAATGGCAGAGCAGGCTTGAGGGGCCGAGTGGCCTACTCCTGCTCCTAATTTGTATGTTTGTATGTTCGTATGGCCACCAACACCTTGATGGGGCAGAGATATGATCAGTTATGACTGGGGCTACATCACCAGGTACAAGGTAACCTGCAGCTCAACACAAGCACATGCAGAGACTGCCACTGGCTGTGAAGATCACTCCAGCCCTTAGCTTGTCTCGTGGATCATTGCGAGGTGCCACTGGCAACATCAACTGTGGTAGAGGCAATAAGGCAAGGGATGAATGCTTGGTTTGTAAGCTTGTTCAGGGAATTACATCTCCTCCCCTCTCCCTTTCCCAACCCACGCACCATCATGGACAACCAGCAACAGACTTAGCACCATCTTTCAGACGAGACATTAATTGAGGCCCCATCTTCCCTCTCAGGTGGATGTAAAATGTTCCACGGCACGATTTTGAAAAGATCAGACGAGTTGTCCCCAGTGTTCTGGCCAATATTTAACCCTCAATCAACATCACTGAAACAGATTATCTGGTCATTATCACCATTGCTGTTTGTGGGATCTTGCTGTGCACAAATTGGCTGCCCTGTTTCCTAAATTACAACAGTGACTACACTTCAAAAGTACTTCGTTATGTGTAAAGAGCTATGGGACATCCTGAGGTCATGAAAGGCGCTACAGAAATGCAAGTCTTTCTATTTAATGCTAGAGTGACAGGATTCCCAAAGAGTTATAGATTGCATCCATCAGGCCGACTGTGCTCCATTATGGAATTCCACTACCTAAATCACTTCGGAATTCCGCTCTTGGACTGTTCAACCCCTTTGCATCACATGATTATCCAAGTTAAGGCAGTCTGCCATGTGACTATTATTTCGCCAATGAAGGTGAGTACTGGGTTTGATTGCGGGCCAATCACTAAACAGCAGCTGGATGTCCTTCCTTCTCATCCTCATGTTCCGATCCTTCCATGGTCTCACCCCTCCCCATCTCTGTAACCTCTTTCAACACTCTGCAATCTCTGTGTTCCTCCAATTCTGGCGTCTTGCGCATCCCCCAATCTCTTCGTCCCACCATTGGCTGATGGTCCTAAGCTCTGAAACTCCCTCCCTAACTGCTTGAAGTGCCACATTTAAACTCCTTTACCCAGAGAGTGGTGAGAACTCGCTACCACATGGAGCAGTTGAAATGACTAACATAGATGCATTTAAGGGGATATATAGATATACAGAGAGAGAAATGAATAGAAGAATATGCTGATAGGGTGAGACAAAGAGAAGCAAGAGAAGGTTCGTGTGGACCAGTGTGGCCTGTTCCTGTGCTGTAAATTCTATGTAAACCTCTCCACCTCTCATTCCCCCTTTTAAGATGCTCCTTAAAACCGACCTCTTTGATCACGTTGCGGTCCTAATAACTCCTTAGGTGGCTCGGTGTCAAATTTTGTTCGACAATGCTCCATTGAAGGCATTTGGGACATTTTACAATTTTATAGGCACATGGAAATATAGATTGTTGCCCAATTTCTAGCTGAGCTCACACTCAACCTAAAAGTCTCGGCCAGATTACGAGGGAAGGGAGAATGCAATCGGTCTGTTCATGTACACAGTCCACACACATAGAAAAATTGCCAGTGGTGTACACACAGATCATTAAAATATCAGATCATTTTTATCTCTTTTGATATTAAACTTACGATTCTTAATTATTCCTTTTTTGCTACGTAGGTCTGTTTAGTTGTAAAATTAATCTTTCGTAACAACCAGCTGTATAGAGCAAATGGTAATGAATATTTAAATACTATATGGAATTCAATGAGGATAATGATTCCTTCTCTGTTGGCTAGATCAGCATAACAGCAAAATTAATGATTTGTAAAAAAGGCTTTATAAGTTAAATGGCGGTGAATTCTTCAGAGGCTTATGTTTCAACTTGAGGCAAACTGTCCACTATCCTCTCCGATTTTATTTGGTGTGTGAATTACCATCACTAATGAAAATTGATTAATTCTGTCATTCATCACATCCAGCTTTCTGATGACTGACTGAAGATGGCATGCTTTAATCACACTTGTCCCCTTGCAAAGAATAACACTTTTGGAGTGTGTTAATACTTATGGGCATGTGCATTCAACCAAGAAGGTGTTAATATATGCAGAGCCACCCCAAGAGTCTGTTATCCTCCATAGGGGGAATCCCCTGGAATGTGTTAATAATGCCTTAATAGTTAGAGTGGAGTCCCTGGGAGAATGTTAACATTTATAGGGATCCCAAAGCTTCTTACAGTCAATGAAGTACTTTTTTGAAATGTAGTCACTGTTGTAATGTGGGAAACACAGCAAGAGCCCATAACCAACAATGAGATAATTACTGGATAATCTGTTTTAGTGATGTTGAGGGATAAGTATTGGCCAGGACACGGGGGAGAATTCCCTTGCTCTTCAGCCTAGATTTTGTGCTCAAGTCTCTGGATTGGGGCTTAAACCCACAATTTTCTGACTCCAGGGCGAGAGTGCTACCCACTGAGACACCATTACTGACTCTCTCTTCCATGCAGTATTATGAATGTCCCGACTATCCTGCTGGGCAGATTATCCTAGACATTTATCACCTTTTTTGATGAGTCATCTAAACCTGTTGTTCACTAGTGTATATTTATAACCATTGGTGCAACAGTGTTACCTAATTTCAGAATCATATTCTGGATTTGGGCGGCACAGTGGCGCAGTGGTTAGCACCGCAGCCTCACAGCTCCAGGGACGCGGGTTTGATTCTGGGTACTGCCTATGCGGAGTTTGCAAGTTCTCCATGTGACTGCGTGGGTTTCCGCCGGGTGCTCCGGTTTCCTCCCACAGCCAAAGACTTGCAGGTTAATAGGTAAATTGACCATTATAAATTGCCCCTAGTGTAGGTAGGTGGTAGGGAATATGGGATTACTGTAGGGTTAGTATAAATGGGCGGTTGTTGGTCGGCACAGACTCCATGGGCCGAAGGGCCTGTTTCAGTGCTGTATCTCTAAATAAAATAAAAATTTATTATAATTCTTTAGTCAGGTCCCCTCTTACGTGTTTGGACCTTCTTAGAGATTTGTACCTACTTAATGTGTAGAGACTGAACTTCTTAAACCCATCCTCCGTTACATTTGGAATCGATCTTGTTGCTGCTCTCTGTATCCCCTCGCTCAAAACAGTTCCCTATTGTAACAGAATGACCTGATGGAAAATGCACTTGGGAAACAGCTCAAGGACAAAAGCACACACAGATCAAAAACACATTAAAGTCTAGCGCCATTTTCATTTGCTGCTCAGTTCTTGAATGAAAGCAGGACACAGCTGGTAAATATTTTAAGATCATTTTACGAGGAGCAGTGAAGGGTTCTGGATTAATGGATGATGAGTTAAGAGAAGTGTCTCAATCAGGTGAAATCCACATCATGTTTCATTTCCCAACCAACATTGCTTGACTTCCCTCTCTGATCCTCTGCAGCAACCATGAGATTTCCACTGATTGCATCTGTGAAGATGCTCGTTCTCAAAATCATATTTAGCTCCTTTGAGACACAGTCACAATAAATTAATTAAAAAATTAAATTCTCTTCCTGTTATTCCCTTTCTGTTCCAAGGGCACTAACACTGAGTGGCAATGTTAATCTATCCACCTGTTGGGGAGTTGACAGGATCGAGTGCAACTCTGTGATTACAATCCGTCCTCATTTTAGTCTCTATTTGGTGTCAGGTTGGAATAATATTGGACCAGGTGTAAAACTGGCATTCCACCCAATCCCGTGGGATTCCCGCCCACAGAGTTAGATTAAAATTACCCCTGAGTGTCAGTATGCTTCATGGTCCCTCCAGCCTGTTCCACCATGCAATCAGTTTGTGGCTGATCTGTATCTTACCATCTCCCCATTTTGATTCTGTAACCCTTAATACCTAATTAAGATCTATCAATTTTCACCACCTTTTTGTGTGAAGAAGTGCCTTCTGACATCACCCCTGAATGTCCTGGCTCGAATTTTAAGGTCCCCTTGTTCTGGACTCCCCCCACCAGAGGAAATAATTTCTCCCCATCTACCCTATCAAATCCTTTAATCATCTTAAACATCCCAATTAGTTTGACCCTTAATCTTCTATTCTTGAGGGTAGACTTAATCACTTGGGGTATGATGGACTCTGATGCATGTGATTGATTGGCTGAAACAATCTCATCACTGGACAGATGTTTGATTTGAAGCCATGTTGCTCTGCGTCCCGTAACTCTGTAAACAGCCGAGCTCCTCAGACAGCCACATTGGGACTGAAGGATGAAACAAAAAGAGCCCTGTGTTTAATGGAGAGTCCAGCAGCTCAGGCATCAACTGTTTACAGTGCCGAGGAGTAGCTGGGTAACTGCTGACGAAACCAAATCAGAAGATGTACCCTATTCACCAGTAGGACTGTGTTCTGCTCCCTGCTGCGGCTCAGCAAGTAGTATTTTCACCTCGGAATCAGAAGGTCGCAGGTTCAAGTTCCACTGTGAAGATTTGAGCACAAACTCTAGGCTGACACTCTTTTGCGGTACTGAGGGAGTGTTCTCTGTTGGAGGGTGCCATCTTGCAGTTGAGTTGTTAAACTGAAGCCCCATCTTCCCTCTCAGGTGAATGTCAAAGATCCCACAGCCACTACTTCGAAAATGAGTGCAGAATTCTCCCCAGTATCTGAGCCAATATTTACCCCTCAATCAATATTGTGAAAGCAATCATTATCTCATTGCTGGTTGTGGGAGCTGGCTGTGTACGTATTGGCTACCATATTAAGAACATAAGAGGTAGGAATAGGTCATACAGCTCCTTGAGCCTGCTCCGCCATTCAATAAGATCATGGCTGATCTTCTACCTCAACTCCATTATCCCCAAATCCCTTAATTCCCTTAGTGCCCAAAACTCTAACATACGAATAATAAACGACTGAGCATCCACAGCTCTCTGGGGTAGAGAATTCCAAAGATTCACAACCCTCTGTGTGACGAAATTTCTCCTCATCTCAGTCCTAAATGGCCGACCCCTCACCCTGAGACTATGACCCCTGGTGCGAGACTCTCCAGTCAGGGAGAAACAGCCTCTCAGCAATGACCCAGTCAGGCCCTCTCAGAATTTTAGACATTTTAATGAGATCACCTCTCATTCTTCTAAACGCCAGAGAATACAAGTGGATTCCTACATTATAACAGTAAACACATTTCAGAAGTACTACATTGACTGTAAAGCACTTTAGGACATCCTGAGGTCATGAAAGGCACTATAGAAATGCAGGTTGTTTCCTAACAGGGCTTAGAACATTTTTTTCTGAACGTTTTATACCCTAGCAAGATAAGAAGTGGCATTTTCTGCATTGTAAATGTAGCAGTCCCAGCAACGTGTTATAAATGCTTTCGCTGTCCTGTTATATTTCATGGCCTGTCATTCAGCCTGCTTCCATTCCACACAGCTGCATTGATCTCTCTGCACAAAGCTCGCTTTAGTGAGTTTTGACAATTGTGATCCCCCCTTTACAGAAAAGCTTTGAGTTTTTGAGTTCAACAGAATGAGTTTTGTTGCAGTGCATTTTCGAAACTCGGAGTGGGCAGCTGAGCACAGTTGCAACTCTGCTGCACTATACAAAATGAGTTTAGCACCAGGGTGTGCCGGCATTCGGGAGAGGACTAGTCAACTGATCTTTGGTAATGGTAACATGAGAAGGTTCAGGAAATCATTGCAAACAGTTTTCCAGCTGCTTTATGCCAACCTAAACCATAGCTGCCCTGAATTGATGGGAATCGGTCACCTCAGCTCAGCGCTCCTCACCTCTGCAACTTCCTTCAGTTCAACATCCCTCTGTGGAACATAGAAACTAGAGTAGGCCATTCAGCTCCTCTAAAGACTGTTCCACCATTCAATTAGATCATGGCTGACCTTTACCCACCTTGATTCCGTAACCCTTAATACCTTTACTGACAAAGATCTGTCAAATTTAGTTTTCAAATTTTCAATTGACCTCCAGCCTCAGCAGTTTCTTGAGGGAGAGAGTTCCAGATTTCCACTCCCCTTTATGTAAAGTGTTTCCTGACATCACCCCGAACGGCCTGCCTCTAATTTAAGGTTATGTCCCCTTGTTCTGGACATCACCACACCAGAGGAAATAGATTTACTCTATCTACCATGTCAAATCTTTTAATCATCTAAAACACTTCAATTAGACCATCCCTTCACCTTTTATACTCAAGGCAATACAAACCGAGTCCAAGCAGCCTGTCCACATAATTTAACCCTTTCAGCTCCAGTACCATTATAGAGAATCACTTCCAAGGTTAATATATCTCATTAAAGGGCAAAAATGATGATGGTAAAAGGAGGCAATAATGAGCCAGGTCTCGGAAGGTGATCGACCAGGAGGAGGTGTGAATGACACAGCAGAATATCTGACAGGGAGGGAAGCAGGGAAAATCAGGCAAAGAGGAGAAAGCTTCTGTGGTTTTGGAAGGGCGTAGCGACCCCAGGAGTGTGGACCGCCCCACTGTTATGTACAGATGGGGACTCCCAAACCCCAAGCATCAGCCCGCACCTCCCCTACCCGGGTCAAATGGTTCTGATGAAAGGTCAACGGTCCGAATCAGCCACTCAGTAAAGACAGCCCAATTGAACTTGAGCTTTTGTGGCTTTTGTGCCTCAAATCCACTCTTGGCAGTGCACCGAGGGATTAACAGTAAGCTTATTTCCCACTATTTGCTATGGGGGGAAATGGTACAAATGCTGAAACATGAGGTCTGGTTCAATGGTCAGCATCTTGCCACCTACAAATGTTTCTGCCTTTTGGCATATTTCGGGGACATGAGCACAGAGATTGTCACGCCTGATTTACCCAGCTGTCCATTTTTATGGTCAAATAATCACATGGGCAGCATGGATCAGTTGCACTGATCTTTGCACCCAAATCCCCAGTGTGCCCTTGTGTTGCGACAGCCTCTGTGCTAGGGGAATGAAACCATAAAATTAACCCCATCTTCAACTGTTGCACGCTGAAGAGAAGGAACAAGAACAATAGCATGCATTCATATAGCATCTTTAACAAAGAAAAGTGCCCGAGGCACTTTGCAAAGATGTGTTCAAAAAAATGGACGCTGAGCTAAAGAAGGAGAAATTAGGACAGGTGAACAAAAAGTTAAAGTGGTTGGGTTTTAAGGAGGACCTTAAAGCATGATGGCGAGGTTTAGGGAGAAAATTCCAAAGCTTAGAAGGCTGAAGCTGAAGGCATGCCACTAATGGTGAGTGAAGGGAGTGATAGACGTATTGGAGGGGCGGAGGGTTTGGCGAGCTGGAGGAAGGTAGGGGGAGGGGACAAGGTTGTGATGGATTTAAACACAAGGAGGAGAATTTTTAACTTGTAGGCGTTGGGGAGTCGAGAGGCAGCGCTGGTCAAGGACAAGATGGGTGGTCAGTGGTTGGATACAGGCAGCAAAGGTTTGGGATAGGTTCAAGTTTAGAGAGCATGGAGGATGCTAGGGAGACTAAACTTATGCATTACAATTTTAAAAAGCAATTGTGCCAGTTTGAGAAAAGGACCCAAAGTGACAATGAGCACCAAGATCAGCAGAAAGAGAATTGATTTTGATCCTTTGCTATTCAAAGTAGTGAACACAATGAACAAATCCAAACCTTTCTCTGCCGATTATGCAAGTCACAGTAAGCCCGACACCAAACATCACAAGGCATGCTCAGGAAACATAATGTAAATAAAATAACAGCTCCTTCCACTCTCTGGGAACCATAAATTAAATATTTAAATCCCTGTCAGTTGTCTGATGACATGCTAATGATCTATCGATCTTGGTAGAAATCCATCCAAGTCTTTTCTACTTTCACCATCACAGGCAGATTGATCATTAAGTATTTTGTGCCTCAGTCAATTTATAGTGTCAAGTGTCAAATACAATGAAGTACTTAATCTAATAAGGCAGGCAGCTTTTATTGAACTGGAGGGCATTTATTTAAATCCTTTTGTCATTAAGATCCCAATAATGAACATTCCTTGTTAACCATGTTTTCTTTACTTCAATATTCTCACCACTGTTGCAATAATAATATCCTACCTGACAGAAACAAATTATCTGTCTGTATCTTGTCTTTGCTTCCCATTAAACATTCGATTACTGCTTCATTAATCCAGCTAACAGAAGTGGCAAATTCAGCTCCAAGTGAAAATCTTGTCAGCAAATATTAGTTTAAAGCGAACATGGAGATTTACTGGGGCTGTGTTTGATCAATACAAATATTGGCACAATCACAGTAAATGTTGAGATGCCAACTGAGTTAACACAGGAGGTGGATGAAAAACAGTGATCTGAGATTCCAGGACTGATATCAGGCAATTTTTCTTCACTGCACAGGTTGATCAACATGGACCTCCAGTGAGAGTGCTGGGGCTGGGAGGCCTGGGGTCCATCAGTTGCAGCGATGGTGCAGGTTGAGGGGAGGGAACTGCTTTCTGGAGGGATGAATTAAAATGGAGTGGATTGAGCTGTGGGAGTTCAGCCAGTCAAATGGAGGGGGCAGATTGTTGCCCTCAGCACCCTGGTCGAAGTACTTGGTCAGGCAGGAGAGATTATCACTAACTGTAGCATGACCCAGAGATTGGAGTACAGCTATCGGGAAAGGTTGAACTGGTTCTCTTTCCATAAGAGAAGACTTAGAGGTGATCTGATAGAGGTCTTTAAAATTCTGAATGGGCTGGAAAGGGTGGATGTGGAGGGAATGTTTCCATTTGTGGGAGAATCTCAAAGCAAGAGACCATAAATATAAGATAGTTACTAATAAATCCAATAGGGAAATAAGGAGACATTTCTTTACTTAGAGAGTGGTGAAATGTGGAACTTGCTACCACAGGAAGTGGTTGAGGCAAATAACTCAATGCTTTCAAAAGGAAACTAGACAAGTACGTGAGAGAAAAGGGGATGGAAAGATATGCTGAAAGGCTGAGATGAGATAGATGGAACAGGAGGAGACTCATGTGGTGTATAAACACCAGCACAGACTCAGTGGGATGAATGGTCTGATTCTGTTTTCTAGATTCTGTGTAATTCTATGTAATTGGTCCAGATATTCAAGCACAGCCATTTTTGGCAGCTGGGCAGAGAGCCAGGAGAAATCCCTTCCCTTGAGCATATAGGACCAAGATCTGCCTGATACTGGCCTTGGTCTCTTTATCACCGAGCTGCAGACACCTAATGGGTGTCCTCCCAGACAGCTGACTGGTGAAGAGGACTCAAATATCCAGTCACTACAATGCCAACAATGGCAGAAGTGGTTAAAGGGACTCGGAAAGTGGGGTCGGCCAGGTTAGGAGGTTGACAATGACTGGGAGGGAGGGTAGTAGTTGGGTAGGGTAGGAAGGCCAGAGGTCAAGATCAGGGAGGGCAAAGGGCAGGGAAATTGTGAGGGGGAGGTGGGTAGGGGGAGGCACATGAGGGCAGAGGCAGGAGGAGACAGAAAGCCTTCAGCCTTAAGAAACAGGGGGAGGCCAATCATTCCTTCAAATCTGCTCCGTCATTGAATTAGATCATGGCTGATCTGTACCTCAACTCAAAACTCAATTTAACTGCCTTTGCTCCCAAATCAGTTGATACAATAACCTTAAAAAATCTATCAAAATCAGCCTTGAAATCTTTAAATGCATCAATAGCCTTTTGGGGAGAGAGAGTTTCAGGTTTCCTCTACCCTTAAATAAGGGAAAAGTGCCTCCTGATTTTAGTCCTGTGTTCCTGAACAATCTTGCTCTAATTTTAAGGTTTCAGCCCCTTGTTCTCAAATATAACCCCACCAGAGGAAATAGTTTTGCTCTCTCTACCCTACTAAATCCTTACAACATTTTAAACACTTCGATTAGTTCACTGCTCAATCTTCCAAACTCCAGGGCATTGCTTAATGAAATAGTGTGGATTCAAATTGAATGGAGCTTCCAGACTGTGCTTCATACACCCATTAATCCACCAGGGGAGCTTGAGATAATTATCTCACATAACTGACATGATACCTGTGACCAAAACCAAAGGTAAATGTGAATTGAATCAATAACACAGGCAGAATTCCTCAGTCCCATCTCCCAATAAAATACAACAGTTGCTCTTCCTTCTGGTCTCTTTTGGGATATCTCCAAACTGGACAAGGCACAGCTCAAATTCCAATCCATTTTATGGAAGATTGCAGCTTCCTCGAAACATTTCTCCTTCCCCCCTCCCTCATCATCCCAACATTATCGGCTGTGCCTTCAGCCACTGAAGCCCTAATCTCTGCAATTCTCTCCATAACCTGCTTCGCCTCTCTCTCCTCCTTTAAGATACTCCTTTATACCGAATTCTTTGACCAAACCTTTGGTCACCTGTCTTAATACCTCCTTATGTGGCTCGGTGTCAAATTTTGTCTGACAATCGTTCCAGTGAAACATCTTGGGACGTTTTACTGCATGAAAGGAGCCATATGAATGCAACATGTTGATGTTGGCTAAATCCATTTGATTGGCCATAGTTACTTGATGAGCCCTGGCACTGGTGATCAGTGACAACCATTCTCCAGTTTCAGTTTACAAAAGCATTGTGCTCTTCCTTCCCGTGTGGCGTTGTTGGGCAAAGGGACTCGTGGGCCCAGGGAATGGAGGCAAATAGTGAGGCAGAATAGTATTTGGTGAAAGTTACAACATCCCTGCCTCAGCCCCTATAGTGTCAGTTCTGGTTCAGTGGGTAACCCTCCTGCCTCATGGGTTCAAGTCCCCCTTTAGAGTCTTGAGCACAAAAATCTCATCAACACTCCGAGTGCAGTAATGAGTGTTGTGCTGTCTTGCAGATGAGGTATTAAACAGAGGCCCTGTCTGCTCTCTCAAATTGGTGTAAACAATCCCAGAGCATCATTTTCAAGAAGAGCAGGCAAGCTCTTCCTTGTGTCCTGGGCAAATATTTATCCCTCAACCAAGATCACTGAAAAAAAAATTATCTTGTCATTTGTCTCATTGTTGTTTGTGGGATCTTGCTGTGTGCAAACTGCCGGCCGCATTTCCTACATTACAACAGTAATTATACTTCAAAATAATCAAGTGTGCCAAGCCTGCTGTACTCTCCGCACTCCATGAACTGCTTTACCTGTGCTGGAATGAGGAAGCAGGACCACAGGACATGCGCGATGTCAATATCATCACCCTCTATAAGAACAAGGGTAACCGCGGTGACTGCAACAACTACCGTGGAATCTCCCTGTTCAGCATAGTCGGGAAGATCTTTGCTCGAGTCATTTTAAACAGACTCCAGAAGCTGGCTGAGCGTGTCTACCCTGAGGCACAGTGTGGCTTTCGAGCAGAGAGATCCACCATTGACATGCTGTTCTTCCTTCACCAGCTACAGGAGAAATGCTGCGAACAACAGATGCCCCGGGGTTCCGAAGAAGGGTCACTGACCCAAAACGTTAACTCTGCTTCTCTTTCCACAGATGCTGCCAGACCTGCTGAGTGATTCCAGCATTTCTTGTTTTTGTTTCAGATGCCCCTCTACGCTGCTTTCATAGATCTCACCAAAGCCTTTGACCTCGTCAGCAGACGTGGTCTCTTCAGACTACTAGCAAAGATCGGATGTCCACCAAAGCTACTAAGTATCATCACCTCATTCCATGACAATATGAAAGGCACAATTCAGGACAGTGGTGCCTTATCAGACCCCTTTCCTATCCTGAGCAGGGTGAAACAGGGTTGTGTTCTCGCACCCACACTTTTTGGGATTTTCTTCTCCCTGCTGCTCTCATATGCGTTCAAGTCTTCAGAAGAAGGAATTTTCCTCCACACAAGATCAGATGGCAGGTTGTTCAACCTTGCCCGTCTAAGAGCGAAGACCAAAGTACTGAAAGTTCTCATCAGGGAACTCCTCTTTGCTGACGATGCTGCTGAAACATCTCACACTGAAGAGTGTCTGCAGAGACTCATCGACAGGATTGCAGCAGCCTGCAACGAATTTGGCCTAACCATCAGCCTCAAGAAAACAAACATCATGGGACAGGACGTCAGAAATGCTCCATCCATCAATATCGGTGACCACGCTCTGGAAGTGGTTCAAGAGTTCACCTACCTAGGCTCAACTATCACCAGTAACCTGTCTCTAGATGCAGAAATCAACAAGCGCATGGGAAAGGCTTCCACTGCTATGTCCAGACTGGCTAAGAGAGTGTGGGAAAATGGCGCACTGACACGGAACACAAAAGTCCGAGTGTTTTAAGCCTGTGTCCTCAGTACCTTGCTCTACGGCAGTGAGGCCTGGACAACATATGTCAGCCAAGAGCGATGTCTCAACTCATTCCATCTTCGCTGCCTCCGGAGAATCCTTGACATCAGGTGGCAGGACCGTATCTCCAACACAGAAGTCCTCGAGGCGGCCAACATCCCCAGCATATACACCCTACTGAGCCAGCGGCGCTTGAGATGGCTTGGCCATGTGAGCCGCATGGAAGATGGCAGGATCCCCAAAGACACATTGTACAGCGAGCTCATCACTGTTATCAGACCCACCGGCCGTCCATGTCTCCGCTTTAAAGATGTCTGCAAACGTGACATGAAGCCCTGTGATATTGACCACAAGTCGTGGGAGTCAGTTGCCATTGATTGCCAGAGCTGGCGGACAGCCATAAAGCTAGGGCTAAGGAGTGGCGAGTCGAAGAGACTTAGCAGTTGGCAGGAAAAAAGACAGAACTGCAAGGAGAGAGCCAACTTTGTAACAGCCCCAACAACGAATTTTATCTGCAGCACCTGTGGAAGAGTCTGTCACCTTAGAATTAGCCTTTATAGCCACTCCAAGCACTGCTTCACAATCCACTGACCACCTCTAGGTGCTTACCCATTGTCTCCCGAGACAAGGAGGCCAAAGAAGAGAAGATACTTCAAAAATATTTCACTGGCTGAGGTCATGCAAGGTGCAATATAAATGCTAGTTCTTTCCTATCTTTATTCTGTTAGTGTCACTTGGTGCTGCCAAATCTAACAGGAGACTTTTTCCACACATATCATTTTCTTGTCACAGCAGTCAGAATGCAGCTTCTTCTGAATGGACAAGCTTGTCAAAATCCCAGTGTAATTACAGCAGTGGCTCCTGTGTCAAAGTGGCTGACTCTTTCTGAAGTGATTTTATTATAAATTGGTTTCTCTGCAGTCTCCTTTCAGCAGACCAAAGGTAACATCTGAATGAATCCCTGTTATCAGAAGCTCGGGAGGTTCATGTCCCACTCCAGAAATTTGAGCATTAAAATCTCGGCTAACACTCCCAGTTTGGTACGAAGGGAGCGCTGCACTGTCGGAGGTGGCATCTTTCAAATGAGAGGTTTAACTGGGGTCTTAGTCTTTAACTGTCTGCCCTCTCAGGTGGATGTAAAAGACTCCAAGGTAGCTAAGGTACAGATTAGCCATGATCAAATTGAAATGGCAGAACAGGCTCGAGGGGCAAAATGGCCACCTCCTGCTGCTATAATCATAACAAATAGTGCTGAACGATACCTTCACAAAGCACTAGTTTTTTGAATTTCAATTAACTGTTGAACATTATTCATTCACCACAGTGTTAATCAATTATCACCCCATTGTTTTCTGCTTTGTTTTGTTATTTGACATTAAACGCACCAGTCGTTTCACATTGGGCAACATGGAAAACCCTGTCGAATGGTGACGTAAACAAGTTTCAGCAGAGTAATCCCTATCACGTGTTTTGGTTTAACTCCACCTGCATGTGTAAATAAAGCTGTACAGTGCTGCTATGGGCTGCTGTAGCTGATCTATTCTGAGGACATGTGTCAAAGTACCTGCATTGGGAAACTTTCAGATGAGATGTTAAACCAAGGTCCCATCTGCCCTCTCGGGCGGATGTAGAATCTCCCAAGGTGGTTGAGATACAGATCAGCATGATCTAAATGAATGGTGGCATGGGCTCGAGGGGCTGAATGGCCTCCTCCTCTGATCCAAACTAGTTGTAATTTCACTAGAATAGTAAATGGGTTAGAAGCTGCCTTCATTGCACTTGTTACATGCACAGAAAGGCTGCACGTACTTGCAGTAAAACTGTTGCCAGGTCGGGCTGCAGTGGTCTTAATATATATACAAAGAAAGGGAAGAAAGACTTGCATTTATATAGCACCTTTCACAACCACAGGACGTCCCAAAGTGCTTTACAGCCAATGAAATGCTTTTGAAGTGTAATCACTGTTGCAATATAGGAAACACAGCAGCCAGTTTGCGCACAGCAAGCTCCCACAAACAGCAAAGACATAAATGAGCAGAAAGTCTGTTTTCAGTAATGTTGCTTGAGGAATAAGTGTTGCCAGGACACTGGGGAGAATTCCCCTGCTCATCTTCAAATAATGCCACCGGATCATTTACATCCACCTGACAAGGTGCACCAAGGGACTTGGTTCAATGCATCATCAGAAAAATAGATGTTACTGCAAAGATGAGTATCAATCAGATGGGGTGCATTCCTTCAAATGAACCTGTATTTAACTAGGAAGGTACAATAACAAGAAAGACACAGGTATTAAAAGAACACACCACAAGCGAAAATGACATATTTTTAATCACATTTTTTTTTTCTCATTTATTTTTGGGATGTGAGTGTCACTGACTAGGTCAGCATTTGTTGCCCATCCCTAATTGTCCTTGGCAAGTTGCACTTCTAGCTGGTAGACACGGTGCACCAGTAGTAGAAGGAATGAATGTTTAAGGTGGTGGATGGGGGTGCCAATCAAGCGGGCTGCTTTGTCCTGGATAGTGTTGATGGTTCTTGAGCGTCGTTGGACCTGCGCCCATCCAGGCAAGTGGAGAGTATTCCATCACTCATTCATGTTCTCTGCGTGCTGAGCCCAAAACTGCCCCTATTTACTGCACTTGCTGTTTGTTTTGGTTAAGCTTTATTTAGATTAGATTAGAGATACAGCACTGAAACAGGCCCTTCGGCCCACCGAGTCTGTGCCGAACATCAACCACCCATTTATACTAATCCTACACTAATCCCATATTCCTACCAAACATCCCCACCTGTCCCTATATTTCCCTACCACCTACCTATACTAGTGACAATCTATAATGGCCAATTTACCTATCAACCTGCAAGTCTTTTGGCTTGTTATATTACATGTTACATTCCTGCTGATCTTATCAAAAAAAGGATGTTATTGTAAACAGGCATCTTTCATTTATCGTGCATTTCTTGTCAAGCGATTTCAAATGTATGAAAGATGAGGATCCAGGCAGAATACACAAAACAGTGGATGTTTTCCAGTGTATAGAAATCAGACAATGAGCAAAGGATTCCGAGATTATTCTGGAACATGCTCTGACATCACAGCATAGCATAGCGAAGGGTATTTTTGACTGACTATTCTGCATTATATTGAATTCTTTGGTAATTTGCAATAGCGTTGGTCTGAAAAATAAAAGAAATTTGTAATCCAAATAAAAAGAGAATTTTGCCACATAAAACGTAATTAGATACCTCCAGTTTTACCAGCGGGGCTGCTAATTTTATGGCACTATGTTTTATGGCCGACTGCTGCTTTTACTGTAAGGAGTGGAGTACAGCTCTGGACTGTAAGCATGTGAATCACTTGACTGTAACACCAGCACTACACAAAATACAGTCCTTGCAACGGTTGATTGAAACCACTTCAGTTTGAAAGGCATTGTGTAGTAATCTGCTAGGTGGCCCTTTTGCCTTTTTGCAAATTGTTGTGACAGACAGGGAGATAAGGATCCCACTGCACAATACAGCACTCAAGTAAGCATGAACAACATGTACCTGGCTCATTGCAAACTGGTCGGTCTTGTTCTTCTTCTTCTTCTTTGGCCTCCTTGTCTCGAGAGACAATGGGTAAGCGCCTGGAGGTGGTCAGTGGTTTGTGGAGCAGCGCCTGGAGTGGCTATAAAGGCCAATTCTAGAGTGACAGACTCTTCCAAAGGTGCTGCAGAAAAAATTGGTTGTCAGGGCTGTTACACAGTTGGCTCTCCCCTTGCGCCTCCGTCTTTTTTCCTGCCAACTGCTAAGTCTATTCGACGTGCCACACTTTAGCCCTGCCTTAATGGCTGCCCGCCAGCTCTGGCGAACGCTGGCAACTGACTCCCACGACTAGTGATCAATGTCACAGGACTTCATGTCGCGTTTACAGACATCTTTAAAGCGGAGACATGGACGGCCGGTGGGTCTGATACCAGTGGCGAGCTCGCTGCACAATGTGTCCTTGGGGATCCTGCCATCTTCCATGCGGCTCACATGGCCAAGCCATCTCAAGCGCCGCTGACTCAGTAGTGTGTATAAGCTGGGGATGTTGGCTGCCTCGAGGACTACTGTGTTGGAGATGCGGTCCTGCCACCTGATGCCAAGGATTCTCCGGAGGCAGCGAAGATGGAATGAGTTGAGACGTCGCTCTTGGCTGACATACATTGTCCAGGCCTTGCTGCCGTACAGCAAGGTACTGAGGACACAGGCTTGATACACTCGGACTTTTGTGTTCTGTGTCAGTGCGCCATTTTCCCACACTCCCTTGGCCAGTCTGGACATAGCAGTGGAAGCCTTTCCCATGCACTTGTTGATTTCTGCATCGAGAGACAGGTTACTGGTGATTGTTGAGCATAGGTAGGTGAACTCTTGAACCACTTCCAGAGCGTGGTCGCCGATATTGATGGATGGAGCATTTCTGACGTCCTGCCCCATGATGTTTGTTTTCTTGAGGCTGATGATTAGGCCAAATTCGTTGTAGGCAGCCGCAAACCTGTCGATGAGACTCTGAAGACACTCTTCAGTGTGAGATGTTAATGCAGCATCATCAGCAAAGAGGAGTTCCCTGATGAGGACATTCCGTACTTTGGTCTTCGCTCTTAGACGGGCAAGGTTGAACAACCTGCCACCTGATCTTGTGTGGAGGAAAATTCCTTCTTCTGAAGACTTGAACGCATGTGAAAGCAGCAGGGAGAAGAAAATCCCAAACAGTGTAGGTGCGAGAACACAGTCCTGTTTTACGCCACTCAGGATAGGAGAGGGGTCTGATGAGGCGCTGCTATGCTGAATTGTGCCTTTCATATTGTCATGGAATGAGGTGATGATACTTAGTAGCTTTGGTGGACATCCGATCTTTTCTAGTAGTCTGAAGAGACAACGTCTGCTGACGAGGTCAAAGGCTTTGGTGAGATCAATGAAAGCAACGTAGAGGGGCATCTGTTGTTCGCGGCATTTCTCCTGTAGCTGACGAAGGGAGAACAGCATATCAACGGTCGATCTCTCTGCTCGAAAGCCACACTGTGCCTCAGGGTAGACACGCTTGGCCAGCTTCTGGAGCCTGTTTAAAGCGTCTCGAGTGAAGACTTTCCCCACTATGCTGAGCAGGGAGATTCCACAGTAGTTGTTGCAGTCACCGCGGTCACCTTTGTTTTTATAGAGGGTGATGATATTGGCATCGTACATGTCCTGTGGTACTGCTCCCTCGTCCCAGCACAGGCATAGCAGTTCATGTAGTGCTGAGATTATAGCAGGCTTAGCACTCTTGATTATTTCAGGGGTAATGCTGTCCTTCCCAGGGGCTTTTCCGCTGGCTAGAGAATCAATGGCATCACTGAGTTCCGATTTTGTTGGCTGTACGTCCAGCTCATCCATGACTGGCAGAGGCTGGGCTGCATTGAGAGCAGTCTCAGTGACAACATTCTCCCTGGAGTACAGTTCTAGGTAGTGCTCCACCCAGCGGTCCATTTGCTTGCGTTGGTCAGTGATTGTGTCCCCTGATTTAGATTTGAGGGGGGCGATCTTCTTGATGGTTGGCCCAAAAGCTCTCTTAATGCCATCATACATTCCTCTGATGTTTCCGGTGTCTGAGGCCAGCTGAATATGACTGCATAGGTGTTGCCAGTAGTCATTTGAGCAGCGCCTGGCTGTTCTTTGTGCAGCGCTTCTGGCTGCTTTAAGTGCTACGGATGTTAACTCGCTGGGGGCTTTTTTGTATTTCAACAGTGCAATGCGCTTAACGGCTATGACAAGTTCCAGCTCTTCAAAATGAGATTGAAACCAGTCTGCATTCTGCTTCACACGTTTGCCATAGGTGGTCATGGCTGATTCATCGATGCCATCTCTGATGTGGGCCCACTTGGTCTCTGCATCCCCTGTGGGAGTGTTTTGAAGGGCTGTTACAAGTGAATTTAGAAATTTTTCTAACAGCCGTGGATAAGAAATTCTGCTCGTGTTGATGCGCGGGTGGCCCTTCTGCTTGGAATGATGCAGCTTCTTTGGTTTGAGGCTAACCTTGCTGCACACCAGGGAGTGGTCGGTGTCACAGTCCACACTGTGGAAGCTGCGTGTGATTTGAACACTGTTTAAGGCGGCTCGCTTTGTGATGATGAGGTCCAGCTGGTGCCAACGACGTGATCTTGGGTGCCTCCAAGAAACCTGGTGACAGGGTTTAGTGTGAAAGAACGACTTAGTGATGCAGAGGTTATGATAGGTACACAACTCAAGCAGCCTCTGTCCATTCTCATTCATCCTTCCAATGCCATAGCGCCCAAGGCAGGAGGGCCATGAGTCATGGTCGGCCCCAACCCCAGCTTTAAAGTCCCCCAGCAGGAACAGATGTTCGGTATTGGGGATGCTACTAATGATATTATGGAGTTCCTCATAGAACTGGTCTTTATCTTCAGGTGGGAAGCAGAGTGTTGGAGCATAGATGCCGAGTAGGTGTACTGGACCAGAGGGGGTGAGCAGTCGGATGGACAGTATACGTTCTGAGCCATTTGAAGGTGGCTCTATCATGCTGAGCAAGGAGTTTCTGATGGCGAAGCCCACTCCATGCTGTCTTGGTTCTTCAGGATTCCTACCCTGCCAGAAGAAGGTGTAGTCTTGCTCTGTTAGAGATCCGCTCGCAGGGAGGCGTGTCTCCTGAAGTGCTGCAATGTCTACATTGAGTTTACTGAGCTCGTTGTTAATGATGGCGGTCTTCTGAGAATCGTTGATTTGTGTTAGGTCTTCCGACAGGCCAGGACACATAGTTCTGACGTTCCAGCTTGCAAAGCGAAGGGCTGGTACCTTCTTTCCTTTTTTCGTGCTGTATGGTGTTGTGTTGCAGTCCGTTTTTGGGGCAATGATCCTGAGCTCCAAGCACCCATTGAAGCAGGTAGACTGTGGCGGGACAGAACCTTATTGACCGGGGGCTGCCCGGTTTGAGGCGGGCGGCAGCTGTCCAGTGAGGTGCGATGACCTCTCCCACCGACAAAGGCAGCCCGTGGCACCCAATCTCTACGCCAATTGAGCTGGACTAATAACCCGTAACTGCTGCCTTCCGCGTTGTTTCGGTCGCTGTGAGGCGACTATGGAGTGACCTCTCCATGGCGCATGCCTGGGCGGATGTATGGAGGTTGTGAGTTGCCCAAGTGTCAAAATGCCCCTCTCGGCCTTTCTGGTGGGGTCCAAAGGAGTGCAGAGCACGAGGTTTGGCATCGGTATGGCTGCAGGAACTGCCGGAAACATGCTAAAGGTGACACATGACCGACTACGGGGTTCCACTCCGGATTTTCTGTTCGGGTTTACTCCCTTAGCCTTGGACTCTCCCAAGACGCCCACAAGGCAATGGGGCTGTTAGGGCCCCTACTCAGGGATAGGTGGATGCCAGTGGGAGGAGGGGGAGCGAGGGGTAGGGTTGGAGGGAAGGGGATGCGAGGGGGAGCTGGGAAGGGGGCTGTAGAGGGGTGGGGGTTGCAGGGGAAGGGGTTGCAGGGGGAAGATGGTGCGAGGGGTGAGCTGGGAAGCGGTTGCGAGGGGGGAGAGGGTGGGGGAAGTGGGTGCGGGGGTGTGAGCTGGGAAAGGGGAGCTGGGAAGGGGAAGCGGTGGGGGGTGAAGGGGAAGCGGGGGGGTGGGGAAAAGCGGTGCAGGTAATAAAACATTTCATCAGTTCCCACCATTGACGCCGGGAAAGCCCATCCGCGTCCTCCGGGAGGTAGGCGATAGCCTTGGGCGCCAGTACCAGCAGGAATCTGCCGACATTGCGCTGCCGATGTGCTACGAGCCACACATCTCCCACGAGTGCTTTGAAGTTGTGGCCGAGGAGCCGTCCGCGATGGAGTCAACTGGGGCTGGGTCGTGGCTTTTTACGTGTTCGGGGTTTTTCTCAATGCTTCCCCTCTGTACGAGGTCTTATTACCCTAGGGTTCCACTGCTCCTTCCTCTCTGCACTGGATTTACCGCACGCCGGACGATGTAGACAACAGGATAGACGATCAGAGTATCACCAGCTGTACTTTTCAATTTTTGTCTGGTACAGAAGTGTAGCCTTGGCGTCCAGAAAACTGGATGTCAATTTGAGCACAATTCAGTGCTCAATGAAGAAAGCAAAAAGCAGGTATGGCTGGGAGAGGGCAGTGGGCCCAGGTAACATTAAACTAGCTGTTAACTTGTGGTTAGGGCTAAAATGTACTGACTAAAGAGCCAGGGGAATTTAAACAGTTTAAGAGGGTAGATTGGGGGAGAAAGCACTAAGAATGGGAGCAGATGGCCATGGATAGAGTTGCACAGCAAGGGAGCTTCCTAGGGAGCCATCTTCCAGGAGCCATCTTGTACTCCTGCTTTTATTCTGCTATGTTTAGTTTAGTTTAGAGATACAGCACTGAAACAGGCCCTTCGGCCCACCGAGTCTGTGCCGACCATCAACCACCCATTTATACTAATCCTACACTAATCCCACATTCCTACCACATCCCCACCTGTCCCTATATTTCCCTACCACCTACCTATACTAGGGGCAATTTATAATGACCAATTTACCTATTAACCTGCAAGTCTTTGGCATGTGGGAGGAAACCGGAGCACCCGGAGGAAACCCACGCAGACACAGGTAGAGCTGTGGGATCAGGTAGCACTGTGTTGATACCACTCTGTTTGCTTTGCAAGATTCAGAAGGCCAACAGTCTCCATATCATATAGAAGTCACTTTGGTGACAGCTGTGGCTCACTGGGTAGCACTTTCACCTTTGCGTCTGAAAGTCATGAGTTCAAGTCCCACTCCACAGACTTTAGCATAACATTTTGTTGATCAATAGGAAAGTGCTTGTCCTCAGTTGTCTCCATGCAGCTCACAGTTGTTGGCCAGTTTTGTGTTAGCATGGAATTTGTACACCGATACAACTGCAGTACTGAGGGAGGGCTATGCAGCCGAAAATGCCATCTCTCAGATGGGAGGTTAAACTGAGTCCGCACCTGCCCCCTCACAGGAACATAAAAGATCCCATGGCTCTATTTCAAAGAAGAGCAGTGGAGTTTTCCCTGGTGTCCTGGCCAATATTTATCCCTCAATCAACATTACCAAAAAAACACAGATGATCTGGTCATTACTGCATTGCTGTTATTGGGATCTTGCTGTGTGTAATTTGGCTACAGCATTTCCCACATTACAGTAGTGACTACCCTTCAAAAATTACTTGGGGGCATCCTGGGGCCATGAAAGGTGCTATACAAATGTAAGTTTGTTCTTTCTGGTGTTGACGCTAAGTTCTAAGAGAAAAGCCTATGGAGCCGACTAGCATCATTGAATGATGCAGTGCTCAAGGAGGCCATTTGGCCCATCATTCCTGTGCATGCTGTTTGATAGAACTATCCAATTAATTCCACTATCCCAACTAGCTGCATCTAGAAAACACAGCAGCCTGTTGACTAATCAGCGGTGACAAGGTGTGATTTATAGCTTTGGAAATAACATGCTTCCAAGCCAAAAGTTTCAGTTTGAACATGTCTTGTATTTGCAGACAGCTATTGTGCGTGATCAGATTACCTCGTACCTGTCTGCCTTCTCTCAGACACAGCTGGTGCTCATCCAACAGCAAAACAAGGAAACAGCCTGGCTCCATTTACCTGACATCTCTTCGGATTACCATTCCAACCAGTTTGAGGATTACGGGAGCCTTCTTGTGTCACAACTAGAAACGTGCAACAAATTTTAAAATGGAGGTGGGGGTTGGGGAGGAGGCCTGTCAGGATCACCCACACCAGGAAGTCTTGGGGGTCGATGGGGGGGGATCAGAAGTAGAGTTAGTCTGAGGCAACAGTGGCGCACCCCAAACACCTCATTACAAATAGGGTACTGTGCTTGTAGGGCAGTACAAAACTAGCAGCCATAAATATAAGGTAGTCACGAATAAATCCAGTAAGGAATTCGGGAGAAACCTCTTTACCTCGAAAGTGTTTAGAATGTGGAATCCACGACCACAAGGAGTGGCTGAGGTGAATAGTATAGATACGTTTAAGGGGAAGCTGAATAAACACATGAGGGAGAAAGGAATAGAAGGATATTCTGATAGGGTGAGATGAAATCGGGTGGGAGCAGGCTTGTGTCGAGCAGAAACACCAGCATAGACCAGTTGGGCCGAATGGCCTGTTTCTGCGCTGTAAATTCAATGTAATTCTAAATTAGCTTTCAACAGTGGACATTCTGTGCTTGCTGTAGAATCAGGACAAGGAAGAAGATTCTTTCTCATTCCAAGACCGTTGCAGGGTAAATGTACTCACTCAGAAAGTTCACAAAGTCATCATTATTTATCTCAACTTGAGATAATCTGTCTGTGGTTAAACCACGAGAAATTATGTTTTTGAAATGTATTATATTGTGACTGCCAAAAGCCTCCTGAGAGTGGATGCTGCTAATATTTGCTGTCTCGACATCTGGAACTAATATTTTTAAATTATAAAATCTTTTCTTAAACTCTGAGTTGCGGTTAGATATTCACTGTTGGAACCAAGGGATTAACACAACCCAGACAGATCCCAATGTATTCTCCGGAACAGCAGGACATAGCAAGGGAACAGAGTGGGGTGGGGGGGGGCAGTGGGGGGTGGGGGCAAGAGTGGATGGGGAAGAGAGAGAACAGGGCGAGAGAGAGGATGGAGCAAGATAAGGGGAGAGGGGAGGAGGCTAGAGGGAAAAATTGTGAGAGATATGAAGAGAAATGAGACAAAGTAAAATAAGCAATGCATCCAACTTTAACTCTTTGTAATTTGGGTAAAATCTGAATATTTATAAAATAGCTTTGCTGCAGGTGATGGGACAAGAGAAAAAATATTGAACTGAATTGATTCACAAGATGTGAGCATCACTGGTAAATCCAACATTTATTGCCCATCCCTAATTGCCCTTGAGAAGGTGATGGTGAGCCACCTCCTCAAATACAATGGAGTGACTGACGAGACCATTTAAGAATCAAGCACGTACACATCGGTACCAATGACATAGGCAGGAAGAGTGACGAGGTCCTGCAGGGGCAGTATAGGGAGTTAGGTAGAAAGTTAAAAGACAGGACCTCTAGGGTTGTAATCTCGGGATTACTCCCTGTGCCACGTGCCAGTGAGGCGAGAAATAGGAAGATAGTGCAGCTAAACACATGGCTGAACAGCTGGTGTAGAAGGGAGGGTTTCAAATATCTGGACCATTGGGCTCTCTTCAGGGACAGATGGGACCTGTACAAGAAGGATGGGTTGCATCTAAACTGGAGGGGCACAAATATCCTGGCTGCAAGGTTTGCTAGCGTCACTCGGGAGGGTTTAAACTAGTGTGGCGGGGGGGTGGGAACCAGAGCAGTAGGACAGCTAGTGAAATAAATGAAGGGGAGCTAGTAAATAAGGCCAGTAAAACTAAGAGGAAGAGCAGGCAGGGAGATGTTGCGGAGCATAGCGGGACTGGTGGTCTGAAGTGCATTTGTTTCAATGCGAGAAGTATAACAGGTAAGGCAGATGAACTTAGAGCTTGGATTAGTACTTGGAACTATGATGTTGTTGCTATTACAGAAACTTGGTTGAGGGAAGGACAGGATTGGCAGCTAAATGTTCCAGGATTTAGAAGCTTCAGGCGGGATAGAGGGGGATGTAAAAGGAGTGGGGGAGTTGCATTACTGGTTAAGGAGAATATCATAGCTGTACTGCGGGAGGACACCTCGGAGGGGTCGTGCAGCGAGGCAATATGGGTGGAGCTCAGGAATAGGAAGAGTGCAATCACAATGTTGGGGGTTTTCTACAGGCCTCCCAACAGCCAGCGGGAGGTAGAGGAGCAGATATGTCGACAGATTTTGGAAAGATGTAAAGGTAACAGGGTTGTAGTGGTGGGTGATTTTAACTTCCCCGATATTGACTGGGACTCACTTAGTGCTAGGGGCTTGGATGGGACAGAATTTGTAAGGAGCATCCAGGAGGGCTTCTTGAAACAATATGTAGATAGTCCAACTGGGGATGGGGCCGTACTGGACCTGGTATTGGGGAATGAGCCCGGCCAGGTGGTCGAAGTTTCAGTAGGGGAGCATTTTGGGAACAGTGACCATAATTCCATAAGTTTTAAGGTACTTGTGGATAAGGATAAGAGTAGTCCTCAGGTGAAGGTGCTAAATTGGGGGAAGGCTAATTATAACAAAATTAGGCAGGAACTGATTGGGGGCGGCTGTTTGAGGGTAAATCAACATCTGACATGTGGGAGTCTTTCAAATGTCAGTTGATTAGAATCCAGGACCGGCATGTTCCTGTGAGAAAGAAGGATATGTTTGGCAAGTTTCGGGAACCTTGGATAACGCCTAGGGAAGGGAGTGTAGATAGTCTCAGTCATCTCATTATCAAAAAGGAGGAGGTGTTAGGTGTCTTGCAAAGCATTAAGGTAGATAAGTCCCCAGGGCCTGATGGGATCTGCCCCAGAATATTAAGGGAGGCAAGGGAAGAAATTGCTGGGGCCTTGACAGAAATCTTTGCATCCTCATTGGCGACAGGTGAGGTCACAGTGGACTGGAGAATAGCCAATGTTGTTCCTTTGTTTAAGAAGGGTAGCAAGGATAATCCAGGAAATTATAGGCCGGTGAGCCTTACATCAGTGGCAGGGAAATTATTAGAGAGGATTCTTCGGGACAGGATTTACTCCCATTTGGAAACAAATTAACTTATTAGTGAGAGGCAGCATGGTTTTGTGAAGGGGAGGTCGTGTCTCACTAATTTGATTGAGTTTTTTGAGGAAGTGACAAAGATGATTGATGAAGGAAGGGCAGTGGATGTTATCTATATGGACTTCAGTAAAGCCTTTGACAAGGTCCCTCATGGCAGACTGGTACAAAAGGTGAAGTCACACGGGATCAGAGGTGAGCTGGCAAGATGGATACAGAACTGGCTCAGTCATAGAAGACAGAGGGTATCAGTGGAAGTGTGCTTTTCTAAATGGAGGAATGTGACTAGTGGTGTTCCGCAGGGATCAGTGCTGGGACCTTTGCTCTTTGTCGTATATATAAATGATTTGGAGGAAAATGTAGCTGGTCTGATTAGTAAGTTTGCGGACGACACGAAGGTTGGCGGAGTTGAGGATAGTGATGAGGATTGTCAGAGGATACAGCAGGATGTAGATCGGTTGGAGATTTGGGCGGAGAAATGGCAGATGAAGTTTAATCTGGACAAATGTGAGGTAATGCATTTTGGAAGATCTAATGCAGGTGGGAAGTATACAGTAAATGGCAGAACCCTTAGGAGTATTGACAGGCAGAGAGAGCTGGGTGTACAGGTCCACAGGTCACTGAAAGTGGCAACGCAGGTGGATAAGGTAGTCAAGAAGGCATACGGCATGCTTGCTTTCATCGGTCGGGGCATAGAGTATAAAAATTGGCAAGTCATGTTGCAGCTGTACAGAACTTTAGTTAGGCTACACTTCGAATATTGCGTGCAATTCTGGTCGCCACACTACCAGAAGGATGAGGAGGCTTTGGAGAGGGTAGAGAAGAGGTTTACCAGGATGTTGCCTGGTCTGGAGGGCATTAGCTATGAGGAGAGGTTGGATAAACTCGGATTGTTTTCACTGGAACGACGGAGGTGGATGGGTGACATGATAGAGGTTTACAAAGTTAAGAGCGGCATGGACAGAGTGGATAGTCAGAAGCTTTTTCCCAGGGTGGAAGAGTCAGTTACTAGGGGACAGAGGTTTAAGGTGAGAGGGGCAAAGTTTAGAGGGGATGTGCGAGGCAAGTTCTTTACACAGAGGGTGGTGAGTGCCTGGAACTTGTTGCCGGGGGAGGTGGTGGAAGCAGGTACCATAGAGACGTTTAAGAGGCATCTTGACAAATACATGAATAGGATGGGAATGGAGGGATACGGTCCCCAGAAATGCAGAAGGTTTTAGTTTAGGCAGGCATCAAGATCGGCGCAGGATTGGAGGGCCGAATGGCCTGTTCCTGTGCTGTACTGTTCTTTGTTCTTTGTTCTGTAGGTCTGGAGTCACATGTAGGCCAGACCAGGTAAGGACAGCAGATTCCCTTCCCTAAAGGACATTAGTAAACCAGGTGGGTTTTTAAAATAACAACTTGATAGTTTCATGGTCACTATTACTGACAGTAGCATTTTTTTCCAGATTTATTTAATTAACTGGATTTAAATTCCCCAATTGGTACAGCAGGATCTGAACTCTTTGCATCACATCAATAGACCAGTTGTCTAGATTACTAGCTCAATAAAATAATCACTATGCTGCCATAACCTGAATACGAAAGCTTTTCATCAACAGTATTTTCTAAAATAGCAACTGTCAATTGGCAAACCAATTGACTTGCACCCTGTGTAATTTACACACCAAAACTTGCAGTCAACTGAACGGAGTTTAACCCAATTTCAGAGATGCAAAGAATTAGCTCAAAGCCTTTGCTGTCACATTAAACTCTCAGCTTAAACTCCCAGCAGGCTCTATTCACTCAAGAACTTGGCAAAAGAAACAAGTGCAAGGAAATCTATTTTTCAACTCTTTCCCTCAGGGTTTTTCATAAGTCATTACAGTTCTCCACCCAGGCTTAATGGGTTTCTGAACCTCAAATAGGAGGCCTGGATGAGTCACTGGCCGATTTGCATCATCCTGCATAGTTGCTGTTCATGTTGAGAATTGTGTCCTTGCTGTGCGCATCGAGCATTCATTCCTCAGTGTTTAAATGATGTTACAGTAATGAAATAGAACTCCTGCTTATGGACGAAAGAGTGAAAATTGTGCCTCGCTTTTATTGTTTAAAGTTTTGACCATGAGGGGAATTTTATGCTTTCCCCCACAGCGGGAGTGGAGGTAAGGAGAGCATTAAATCGGGTGGATAGTGGCTGGTTCCACCACCTTCCTGCCTCTGTCGAAATTTAGTCCAGGGCATGTCGTCCTGTGAACGGCCTTCCCACCCTGCCGCCAAATGAGGCTCTCAACTTCGTAATTAACCCCTAATTAAGGGCCTCTTCCCGCTGCAGCCGCAATTACCCATGCGGTGGGCAGCCCTGTCGCTGCATGGGAAGCACGGCACGAAAAGCCGTGTGAGCTGCTTCCTGGCTCCGGGGGAGGTGGTGGGGGGAGGGGGCAGAATCCCTCGTTCAAAAACACTGAATGCCTGAACGAGCGACCCGGCATTGGGAAGTGGGGTGGGGAGGAGGATCCCACTGAGGGCAAGCCCCTTGACCTTGCTGCCAACACCCCTCCCTTCCCTGTGACCCCCACCCCACGAGACCTCCCCTGGCCTGACCTACCTGAGGTCGGGCTCCAGCGACAATCCTCGGCCTCCAGGACAGTCATCTCCTCCACGGTGGCACTGCAGTTGTCGGCCTCTGATTGGCGGGCAGTTCTCCAAGGTCGGAACCTCTGGCGATGGGGTCCTAAATCCTATGGGAGGCCCGCCGCTGTCTAGTTAAGTGCCTGATTGGCACAAAATTCGGTGAGCCTTACGGAAAAGAAGCAACACGGGGATCTCGGTGTTGGTTTCCCCCAACCTCGTGACCGCAGCCACCAGCATAAAATTGCCCCCTATAATTCTTTTCTTAAAAATAATCTTGAATTTATATAGCACCTTTCACAACATCCCAAAACCCTTTGCAGTCAATGAAATACTTTTTGAAGAGTGGTCACTGTTGTACTGTAGGATTGAACAGCCATTTCACACACAGCAAGATCCCAGAAACAGCAATGTGACAATGGCCAGATAATCTGTTTTACTGATGTTGGTTGAGAAATATTCACCAAGATACCAGGGAGAATTCCCCTGATCTCTGATCTTCTTTGAGATGGTAACCTAGAATCTTTCACATCCACCTGAGAGGGCAGCAGGCTCTTATTTTAATGTCTCATCCAAAAGACAGCACCTCTGACCATGTAGCATTTGCTCAGTAACATCAGCCTGGATTCTATACTGCAGTCACTGGAGGACGGCACAACCCACAACCTTCTGACTGAGAAGTAGAAAGAATGACCCCCTGAACCAGCTGGCACTTGCACGACCCACCTCTACACACAGACTGTAAGAAAAACATTATTTGTGAGCGAAGCCTGATTCAAAACAGATCTTAGGCGACATTACCACAACAGTTGTGTTTCATGTCCAAACTCCAGTTTAACCCCTGCTGCCCAGTATTTCCATTTTGCATTAGAATCAGCTTTGAAGCCATAAAAGGAATGGGCTTTTTTTCAAAAGAAAAATCATTTTGCTCACAAAGAGAAAATGAACACACAGGAAGATGGGGAAATAGCATAATAACATTAAAAAAATGTTTTACAGTTCAAAAACAATTTTACACAAAGGGGCAGTGTAACTGAAACAGCAGTTGTATTCTTACTAATAGCAAATCAGAAACAATAACATCAAATTATTCAATCTCCCTTGATGGTAATGTAAGAGATTCCATTCATCACAGGCTTGGCCAAGCAAGGAAAACTAAACACTGCACTAAAAGCGCAGCCAAGATCCCCTGCAACAACTGGGACCTCTTGCTCTGATCAATATTTTATAAATCCACCTCCTATTTTTCCTTTCACGTTGTTTGTTATCCAGTCCGCTCTGAGGCTGTTCAAAATCAAGTTTCACCACGGACACCCCCTCCAGGATGAAAGCAAGATGGTAGGCACTAGGTGCACACTGGGGGCTGAATTTTAGCAACCCTCTATGGGCGGGCAGGGAGACAGGGGCCCATAGAATAGCGAGGGAAGCCAGGGGGTGAAGTGCTCATCGCATCCTGACACCATTCAATTTTGTCAGGGGCGGAGAAGGCTGAGGATGGCCTTCCCCACCCAGAGGCCAACTGAGGCCCTTAAGTGGCCAATTATTTTACCAGCGGCTGGTAGGAGCCCCACCATGTAGGGAGGCTGTCTAGTAACACCAGGCAGCTTCTCTGTGGGCAGGGTTGTGGGGGGAATCTCCTGTTTGGGCAACCTGATGGTCCCCAGCAATGAAGGCCACCCCTGTGCCAACACCCCCACCCCCTGTACCCAACAACTACCCCTCCCCACCCCTCACCGGGGCCTGCCTGACTGGCCCCAGCGAGCTTGCCCCACTTACCTGCTCTCCAGGGCTCCAGAGCTGCTCCTGGTCCTGAACGTCCTGCAGTTCCAGCACTGGCCACCGCTCCCGGTGGCGCTGCTGGGACTGCTGAGCTGTCAGCCCTCTGATTGGCTGGCAGCTCTTTGAGGCAGGCTTCCCGTCCTTAAAGGGACAGGAACCTTGGCACCGGGCTGTTAACTGCCTGAGTGCCATAAAATGCAGCTGGGGGCCCCCTAAACAGCCGGGGCTGGGTTCCCCACGCCTTTCTGGCCCAGTGCGGGTCCCTGCCACCAGCATAAATTCCAGCCCTCGGCATGTTCTCCCCATGTTTTGGAAAGGTAATTTGATTGTGGTTTTTAAGATTTTGAAAGGAATTGATAGGGTAGATGGAGAGAAACTTGTTCCGCTGGTAGGGGAGTCTAAGACAAAGGAGACAAAACCTTAAAATCATAGCCAGGCCATTCAGGAGAGAAATTAGAAAACATTTCTTGCAAAGGGTGGTAGAAGTGTGGAACACACTCCCACAGAAAGCAGTAGTTACTGGGGTTTAATTAATCATTTTAAATCTGAGATCGATAGCTTTTTGCTAGCCAAGTGTTTTTAAGGGGCTTGGAGACAAGGTAGTGGATGGAGATAGGAGAAAGATCAGTCATGGTCTCACTGAATGGTGGGTGGAACAGGTTCGAGGGGCTGAATGGCCTCCTCCCGTTCCTGTGTTATCAGGTATGGTGGTCTATGGTTGCCAACTCTGGGCGGACGTATTCCTGGATGTTTTATTGCATGCCTCCTCCAACTACCCTGCCCAGTCCTCCCCCTCCCTCTGCCCATCTCCAGTATTTCTTTAACTAAGAAGCAAATTGTTCAATAGAGATGAAGAAAATTCACAATTTATTCTTAAAGCCTCTGAGGATTTCTCTCCCAGAATATTCACAGTAGTGTCCAAGAGATTGATTTTTAATTCTCTGGAGACTCCAGGAAAGACAGTAGAGAAACAGTGGCAGACATTTAAGGAGATATTTCATAACTGTCAACAAAGATATATTCCATTGAGGAAGAAAGACTCTAATAGAAGGATGTACCTACCATCTGTGGATAATTAAGGAAGTTCAGGGTGGTATCAAATTGAAAGAAAAGGTGTACAATGCTGTGAAGATTCGTTAGGCCAGAAGATTGGGAACATTTTAGAAACCAGCAAAGGATGGCTAAAATAAAACAGGGAGAAATTGGAGTATGAGGGAAAACTAGCAAGAAATATAAAAACAGACAGTTAAAGCTTCTACAAATATATAAAAAGGAAAAGAGTAGCTAAAGTGAACATTGATCACTTACAGGGTGAGACTGGGGAATTAATGACGGGAAACAAAGAAATGGCAGAGGCTTTGAACAAATATTCTGTATCTATCCTCATGTCGAAGACACAAAAAGCATCCCAAGAAGAATAGAAAATCAGGAGGCAAAAGGGATGGAGGAACTGAAAACAATCACTATCATTAGCAAAATGTAATGGGAATACTAATGGGACTAAAGGCTGCCAAGACCCCTGGATCTGGTGGCCTGCTTCTGAGGATCATACAGCAAGTGGCTGCAGAGATACTGGATGAACTGGTTGTAATCTTCCAAAATTCCCTTGATTCTGAACAGGTCCCAGCGGATTGGAAAACTGCAAATGTAACACCTTTGTTTGAGAAACGAGGAAACTATAGGCCAGTTAGCCTAACGTCTGTCCTTGGGAAAATGCTAGAATCCATTATTAAAGAGGCAGTAGCAGGACATCTAGAAAACCACAATACAATCAGGCAGACTCAACATGGATTTGTGAAAGGGAAATCGTGTTTGACAAATTTATTAGAGTTCTTTGAGGATGTATCAATCAGGGTGGATAAAGGGGAACCAGTAGATGTCCTGTACTTGGATTTCCAAAAAGCAGTTGATAAGGTGCCATATAAAAGGCTACTACACAAGATAAGAGCTCATGGTGTTGGGGTTGATAGATTAGCAAGGATAGAGGATTGGTAATTAACTAACAGGAAACATGGAGTCAGAGGACATTTTCAGGATGGCAAACTGTAACCAGTGGAGTGCCACAGGGATCAATGCTGGGGCCTCAACTATTTACAATCTATATTAATGACTTGGATGAAGGGAACAACCATACTATAGTCAAAATGCTGATGATACAAAGATAGGTAGGAAAGCAGTTGTGAGAAGGATACAAAGAGTCTGCAAAGGGATATAGATAGGTTTAGTGAGTGGGCAACAATTTGGCAGCTGGAGTATAATGTGGGAAAATCTGAGGTTTTCCACTTTGATGGGAAGATTAGAAAAGCAGAATATTATTTAAATGGAGAGAGAATGGAGAATGCTATGGTACAGAAGGACCTGGGTGTCCTTGTACATGAATCACATAAAGTCAGCATGCAGGTACAGCAAGTAATTAGGAAGGCAAATGGAATGTTGGCCTTTATTGCAAGGAGGGTGGAGTATAAGAGCAGGGAAGTCTTGCTATAACCGTACAGGGCATTGGTGAGACTGCATATAGAGTACTGTGCACAGTTTTGCTCTCCTTATTTAAGGAGGGATACACTTGCATTGGAGGCAGTTCAGAGAAGGTTCACTAGGTTGATTCCTGGGATGAAGGGTTTGTCTGATGAGGAAAGGTTGAGTGGGTTGGGCCAATACTCATTGGAGTTTAAAGAATGAGAGGTGATCTTATTGAAAAATATAAGATTATGAAGGGGTTTGACAAGGTAGATGCTGAAAGGATGCTTCCCCTCATGGGGGAATCTAGAACTAGGGGGCAGAGTTTCAAAATAAGGGGTCTCCCATTTAAGACGGAGATGAGGAGGAATTTCTTCTCTCAGAGGGTTGTTAGTGTTTGGAATTCTCTTCCCCAGCGAGCAGTGGAGGCTGGGTCATTGAATATATTCAAGGCTGAGTTAGACAGATTTTTGATTGACAAGGGAGTCAAGGATTATGGGGAAGAGGCAGGAAAGTGGAGTTGAGGCCACGATCAGATCAGTCATGATCTTATTGAATGGTGGAGCAGGCTCGAGGGGCCGAATGGCCCACTCCTGCTCCTATTTCTTATGTTCTTAGGTTAAATTCTGGAGGGTTAACAGGCCTGAGGCCTTTTAAGTGTCCACTTCATGGAGGGGGGATAGGAAGGGCCTCGTGTGGGCAGGAAGCCTGATCTACAGACTGGGCGAGGCTCATTAAGGCATCAAATTTCATCCAGTGCAGAGTTTCGTACCATATTCTGTCTGGAGTGCCTAAGAAGTGCTCCAGATGCTCAAGGCATTTCAGAAGAGGCCATGATATGATAAAAAAATTAAATTTGCCTAATGGATGCTCCTGTCCTGGATATAGGACCACTTTTCCTTTACATCCCAGCATTTGTGTGACCTCCAACAACAATAAGCACTTTCATTTATATTGCACCTTTCCCAACCTCTGGATGTCCCAAGATGCTTTTGAAGTGTTCATTTGTTCGTTGATGTCATCTTCTTCCCAAAAGGTTGACTGCCATGGATCTTCACCTGTCTGTCCTGTGCTGCCCTTACACATTCCACATAGGTGCAGTTGTTGTTGCAATGTAGGAAACGCAGCTGCCAATTTGCACTCAGACAACTCCCACAAATAGCAATGTGATAATGACCAGATAACCTGTTTTTAGTGACGCTGATTGAGGGATATATATTGGTTAAGACACTGGGGAGAACTCCCTACTCTTCTTCAAAATAGTGCCATGCAATCTTTTATGTCCAATTGAGAGGGCAGACAGTGTCTCAGTTTAATGTCTCATCCAAAAGATGGAGCTTTCAACAGTGCAGCACTCCCTCAGTACTGCACTGAAGTGTTAGCTTAGACACTGTGCTTGTTTCAAGCTTCTGACTCAGAGGTGAAAGTCCTACCCACTGAGCCCATGCAAGTGTAGTAAGTGGTGGTCCTGTGAGGATGAAGTCAAGACACAGTGCCACTTGTCATAGCCAGTTTCCCCCAGTTAAACTCTCGCCGCATCAACTTCCACAGCCTTGGCTCCTATGTTTCTCTGTAACCTCCTCCAGCCCTCCAAGATCTCCGTGCTCCTCTAATTCTGGCCTCTTGAGCACCCCGATTTTAATCGCTCCATCATTGGTGCCATGCCTTCAGCTGCCTGTGCCCTAAGCTCTGGAATTCCCTCCCTAAACCCTGCATCTCTCTGCTTCTACAATGGCAGAACTAAACACATTACTCTACACCCTTTCATCCCCAAGACATTCCCCAGGTACCTCAACCCTTTCTCCTGTTTGAATCTTATGGGCCGACTTATCTGAAAAGGACCTCAAGAAAGCTGCAAATGAATGCAACCATGGATTTGAAATTTAGATCTATGGAAACCACCTACACTACCCCACACCAATATTCCTCATCTTTCACCAACCCTGTGCTCATTGGCCTACAATGGCTCCCAGTCCAGCAACACGTCGATTTAAAAATTCTCAGCCTTGTTTTCAAATCCCTCCAAGACCTTACCCAAACACCCCCCTCCTTATCTCTGTAACCTCTGCGTGCCTCCAATTTTGGCCAATTTTCATCACTCCACCATTGGCAGCCAGGCCTTCAGAAGCTTGGACCCAAAGCTCTGGAATTCCCTCTCTAAACTTTTCCACCTCTCCACTTCTCTCTCCTCCTTTAAGAAGCTCCTTAAAAACCTACCTCTTTGACCAAGTCTTTAGTCATAGAGTTATTATGGCACATGTAGAGGCCATTTGGCCCATCGAGTCCATGCAAGTCATCTGTCCTAATTTCTCCTTATGTGGTTCAGTGTCAATTTTAGTCTAGTTACACTGCTGCAAAGTGCCTTGGGACATTTTACTACATTAAAGGCACTATATAAATGCAAATTGTTGTTGGTAATAAGCACAGTTGACAAACAATTTAAACCTCAATAATCTATTTCAGTTACAAGACCAAAATACCGCAGATGCTGGAAATCTGAAATAAAGACGGAAAATGCTCGAAAGGGTATTGACCTGAAACGTTAACTCTGCTTCTCTCTCCACAGATGCTGCCAGACCTGCTGAGTATTTCCAGCACTTTCTGATCTATTCAATTATCCTACAGTTAAAATATGAGACCTCAGTGGACTAAAAATTTATACAAATTCTATATGCTCTGACAAATGTTATCAGATCTCTCGTCAACACTGACAAATTTCAACAGAATCACAAAATAATTATAATTCTCTTTCTCCCCCTCAAATATTGTAATTGCCTGTTTATGGGATATAATCCCACAGTTTATTTCCAGAGTCCAGAACACATTCTGTTTATCAATTTAAAGTGAATAAGGCGCCAACCAGCTCTTCAAATCACCCCGTGAATACTAAGCCGTGACACAGACCACCTGTCTCCTTCAACCAAGCCATTTTAATACCTATAGAAAAATGCTGTCCCTCTTCAATTTGTAGCATCGAGCAACAATGTGTTGTCCTTGCAGCTGCTCAACAAGGCTTTCAATTCATCTTGCACAGAAGACGCACAAATTCAGAATGCAGAAATTTCCATAAAACCCCGTTTAAGCCTCGGCTATTAAAACTAAAAGAATGGAAAGCATTAAAATAAAAACTCTTTAATTTTAAGTTCCAAATAGTGTGCTGGAGTATGCGGGTCTGTCACTGTTGTCATTGTTAACAACGAGAAATTTCTCATCTCTGGTTGAATGGCCTCACTTCACACAATGCCCCTAATCCCCTCTCTCCCTGGTGATTAACTGAATGTCAGTCTCTGATAGTAAAGGCTACACAAGTTCAACTGTAAGGACTGCTTCCCTTTTCATCACTGCCTCTGATTCCAGCAAGAGTCGAGGATGTAATTACATGCTTGAAACAGGCGGCAGACTTCTGACTAGAAGGTTTAACATTTGCAGGAACAATAGAGCACTAATTAAATGATGCTCAGAATTATGAACCAACTATTAAAATCAATTCCAGTAACTGTTCCCTCTTACAATGCAGAATTATGTTTAGTTCTATTTCAATTTGCTGCAATGAATTCACGGTTCAATATTTTTTTAACTGTGTGAGAAAATCAATGATCAAACTAAACAGAAAACAATTTTTTTTTCCAGTCCCCAAGTCTTGCATTCCATCTTTATTTTCATGTTTTTCTCATTATAAATTTCCATCTCCATATTAAGAATGAAAACTGTCTCTATAAACTTGTCACACTGCAATTACAACATCTCCACTGGTGGGTATGTCAAATTCTGCATGACAGGTTTACATGGGTGTTACTATTACACCTGGGGCCGTAGGTATTTATAATGAAAACAATTGACAGGTAGGGTGTGCAGAAATAAGACTTATGGATATAAGTATCTCAGTGAATTTTATGAAACAAGGCTTCGAGTGTAGGATGAGGTTATAAGTCAGAGAATCAACAATGCAAGTCAAAGCCCTCAATTTGGGTGTTCCTAATTTTTCACCAGAATATTAAGAGTGCCATGAATCTAGTGCGCTGACCCTCCATCCCCAAAAAAACTATGGGATAGAATTTCCCATGGACACTGTTCCCATCCGAATGTTTAATCCCATGTTTTTTTCCCTGTGGTATTTTAGCACAGCACTGAATGTGGAATTTGGCCCTAGTGTTTTCAGCATTCGAGTGAGAATAGAGTAGCCTGGAAACTGATATGCTTGGCTGTGGCTAACTGGGTAAACTCATCTTTAAAGAGGGAAGGTTATGTGTTCAAGCACCACTCCAAACAATTGAGTATAAACGTGCACGCAGTGCGTCTGACTGTTAGATGGGATGTTAAATTGATGCCCTGTCAGACAGTAAATGTAAATGACCCCCTAATACTATTTTGAAGAAGAGCAGGGGAGTTCTCCCTGGTGTCCCGGCGAATATTTATCCTTCAGCCTAGATCGCTAAAAACAGATGGCCTAGTCCTAACTTCATCGGTGTTTCTGGGATCATGCTGTGTGCACATTGGTTGCTGCATGAATTAAGGGCTGGATTGTATTTTCCCGTGGGCCGCGTGCCGCTACATGGCCGCTGTCTTGAGCACGGCAGCTCATTAAATGTGCAGGGCGGCCACCGCTCCACCCCCAATCATGTGAACAGCATCAACTGTCTCTGTGCAGGCGCCAGCGCCATTTTTAAAGGGCTGCCAGACCTGCTCAGAGAATGCAGAGTTGCCCCCATCCTCCCCCTTACTGACTACACTAAAAATAAATGTTTGGCCTGTTCCCACCATCCCCCCCACCCCTCATACACTGAAATTGCAGAGTTGACCCCTCTACCCCCATCCCTCAACTGCACAAAGTGCAGAGGTCACTGCTTCCCCCCCACATTAAAAATGCAGAGTTGCCCCCTTGCCCTCCACACTAAAAATGTAGAATTGACTCCGTCCCTTCACCAACATAAAAAATGCAGTGTTGACCCCGTCCCCTCCCCCCCACTACACTAAAAATGCTCTAATCCCTCCATCCCCACCTGGACGGGAAAGTGAAGGCGCGCAAGTGCCACCCATTGCATTGAAGATCCGAATCCGATGGTAAGATCGCGGAGAATTGGACTGAAATGCATGCATAAAGTTAATTTCAATATTTAAAGCCATGTCCCATCGCCGAGTGACGGGAGAGCCGCCACAGAGCCTCGGCGCCACCAGGAAGATCAGGCCCGGAAATCCGGGCATCGGACTCCATGGCGGGCCGCTGCTGCTGCAATCTTCTGGCCCCCTCCCCCACTCCTGCCACAGAGCCTGACATCAGGAGCTCAACAAAGTTCAGCCCTACATCACAACAATGGCTACACTTCGAAAGTGCTTCATTGGCGGTTAAACACTTTGGGATGCCCTGAGGTTGTGAAAGGCGTTGTAGAAATGCGTCCTCGTCACACCATCTCCATGCTCAACATTTTTTTTATTCATTCATGGAATGTGGGCGTCGCTGGCTAGGCCAGCATTTATTGCCCATCCCTAATTGCCCTTGAGAAGGTGGTGGTGAGCTGCCTTCTTGAACCGCTGCAGTCCATGTGGGGTAGGTACACCCACAGTGCTGTTAGGAAGGGAGTTCCAGAATTTTGACCCAGTGACAGTGAAGGAACGGCGATATAGTTCCAAGTCAGGATGGTGTGTGACTTGGAGGGGAACTTGCAGGTGGTGGTGTTCCCACGCATTTGCTGCCCTTGTCCTTCTAGGTGGTAGAGGTCGCGGGTTTGGAAGCTGCTGTCTAAGGAGCATTGGACTGTTGCTGGAGTGCATCTTGTAGGTGGTACACACTGCTGCCACTGTGCGTCGGTGGTTGAGGGAGTGAATGTTTGTTGATGGGGTGCCAATCAAGCGGGTTGCTTTGTCCTGGATGGTGTCGATGGTGTCAACACTTCTTGAGTGTTGTTGGAGCTGCACCCATCCAGGCAAGTGGAGAGTATTCCATCACACTCCTGACTTGTTCCTTGTAGATGGTGGACAGGCTTTGGGGAGTCAGGAAGTGAGTTACTCGCTGCAGGATTCCTAGCCTCTGACCTGCTCTTGTAGCCAAGGTATTTATATGTCTACTCCAGTTCAGTTTCTGGTCAATGGTAACCCCTAGGATGTTGATAGTGGGGGATTCAGCGATGGTAATGCCATTGAATGTCAAGGGGAGATGGTTAGATTCTCTCTTGTTGGAGATGGTCATTGCCTGGCATTAACACCAAGCCTGATAATATCATCCAGGTCTTGCTGTATTTTTACATCCCTGATGCACATCGCATAAGATCAATAAAAAGGCAAATGTAATTGTTTAAAATAAAAAAAAGTGTTTATCAGGATTCCCAATAGGTCAGTCAGCTCCCTGCTGTATCTTGATACTGAGTCATTCACACCAGTCTTTGCTGAGTTATGTGATCCAGTCTGCATATTCCAGAAAGGATATAGAGGGACTGGAGAAGGTGCAAAAAAGATTTACAAGGATGATACTTGAACTGAGAGGGTACAGCTATCAGGAAAGATTCCACAGGCTGCGACTCTTCTTCAGAAAAGCAAAGAATGAGTGATGACCTGAGAAGTCTTTAAAATTATGAAAGATTTTGAGAGCATAGACCTAGTGAAAATGTTTCCACTTGTGGGAGAGCCCAAAACTAGGGGCCATAAATATCAGATAGTCTCTAATAAATCCAATAGGGAATTCAGGAGAAACCTCTTTGCAAGAAAGTGAGTAGAATGTGGAACTTGCTACCACAAGGAGTGTTGAGGCTGGATAAGCACATGAGAGAGAAAGAAATAGAAGGATATGTTGATAGACTGAGGTGAAGAGAGGTGGGAGGAGGCTCGTGCACAGAATAAACACCAGCATGGACCAATTGGGCCGAACGGCCAGTTTTTATGCTGGAAATACTATGTAATCTCACCCTGTGGGACTGTTGCAGGAGCTGCATTGCTCTCATCACCCCTGTTCAGGAATTGCTGCCTCTGACTAATATTCATTCGCCTCCCCGTTGGAAAGTGCATGTGAAATGGTTTCAGGTAAAGCCAGAATCTGACTCAAGAGTGATGGCTCCCACAGCCAAATAGCCTGGCAATGTTGATAGTCTTAGCTTGCACATAAAACTGAGCCACTTGGGCAGTGTACTGGAGAACAACTGGCATGGGGAGGACCCTGGGCTGGCCATGAGTCAATGCTTTCAGGAGAGGGAGAAAATAATACACCAAATACAGAGTAACAAACAGCCAATAGGAAATGAAGGCAGTAATTTAATATGGTTGAGGGTAATGATGTTTCAAACCCGCCAGAGTAATACAGTCAGAACTGCTCTGTCATTTTTATTGCCTTGGAATGCAATAGCAACAGGTTATTGTATTGATTGACAAAGATAGAATCTCTTTCTGCAATCCTATCAAAATAGATAGCACTGTTCCAGTGCCTTGGTACGTGGAATGATATGTTCTTTTATAAGTACAGGAGCATAATGTCAAGTATCATACAAAGCATTATTCTACTGCTAAGGTGGAGTTACATGTAAAGTGGCCTGTCCCTTTAAGGCCATACATATTATATGTATTAGGTCCATAGTTATATCTTTTTCATATAACTGAAACTGTAATGAGTTGTTTAACCTGCATTGGCATCATGAATATTTATGATAAGTTAAATATTATATGTCATAAATGGTTTTCATAAAAGATTCATTTAAAATAAATTCATAATTTATCACAATTTACAAATGTCATTTAATGGGTTCTAAAGCTACATGATATATTCTATTTGCAGCAAAACATGTTAAAAGACTTAAAAGTTGAATTTTTTATTAAGAATCCACCTAATCAGCAAAGGCAGAGAGGGAGAGTGATAAAGCAGAGCTTTTATTTTTCATATGAAGTATATCATCTGGTCAGTTCTCATCCTGTTGTAAAATAACCTGTTAGAGGGATTGGAAATTTCTTCTCCGGTTCTGACTGTGTCTTCACAGAATCTTTAAGATTGAAAGCACAGAGTTGGGTTCCTTAGTTCCAGGGACAGGAAGAAGGCCATTCAGCCCCACGGGTCTGTTCTGCCCTTCAATTAGATCATGGTTGCTCTGTATCTGAACCCCATCTACCTGCCTTGGTTCCCCTAATGATAAAAAAAATCTGTCAAATACAGATTTGACATTTTCAATTAATTCCCAGTCTGAGCATTTTTGGGGGAAAGAGAGTTCCAAATTTCCACTATCCTTTGTGTGACATCACCCCTAAACGACCTGGCTCGAATTTTCAGGTTCTGCCCCCTTGTTCAGGACTCCCCACCCCCACCAGAGGAAATAGTTTCTCTCTATCGACCCTATCAACTCCTCTAATCATCTGAAACACCTCAATTAGGCCACCTGCCCTCATAATTTAACCCTTTTAACCCTAGTCTCATTCTGGTGAATCTGCGTAGATCAGAAGGTAATTCGGCCGTTGAAACTGCATGATGGGCAACAAGAACAACAACTTGCATTTATATAGCAACTTTAATGCAGTAAAAACATCACAAGGTGCTTTATTCCTGCTTCTCCACATTGCACAAAAATATTTCAGTTTACCTTTGGCCAGGAATCGCCCATGGAACTGGTCAGAGTCAGTATGGTGCAAGCCTCAACCAGTTTCTAGTTAAAGTGGGGATCACCATCCTGTTTACGTCAAATGATTCCCATATTAAAAGGGGACCTATCGCCCAAAACAGGCGGGCGCTTTAGACACCTGATAGATGGGAGGACCCTTTCAAAATGGTGGCAGATGCATCACTGGGTGTTTATGGGACAGTGAGGAGAACGACCCCATTCCGTCACCATCCCGTTATCACCCTATGAGGGGGGCCAGCAATTTCAACCCCTCCCATATAGTGGTGCAGTGGTTGGGTGGCACAGTGGTTAGCACCGCAGCCTCACAGCTCCAGCGGCCCGGGTTCAGTTCTGGGTACTGCCTGTGCGGAGTTTGCAAGTTCTCCCTGTGACCGTGTGGGTTTCCGTCGGGTGCTCCGGTTTCCTCCTACAGCCAAAGACTTGCAGGTCGATAGGTAAATTGGCCATTGTAAATTGTCCCTAGTGTAGGTAGCTGGTAGGAGAATTAAGGGAAGGTGGGGATGTGGTAGGGAACATGGGATTAATGTAGGGTTAGTATAAATGCCTGTGCTGGGACGAGGGAGCAGTACCCCAGGACATGTGCGATGCCAATATCATCACCCTCTATAAAAACAAAGGTGACCACGGTGACTGCAACAACTACCGTGGAATCTCCCTGCTCAGCATAGTGGGGAAAGTCTTTGCTCGAGTCGCTCTAAACAGGGTCCAGAAGCTGGCCGAGCGCGTCTACCCTGAGGCACAGTGTGACTTTCGTGCAGAGAGATCGACCGTTGACATGCTGTTCTCCCTTCGTCAGATACAGGAGAAATGCCGCGAACAACAGATGCCCCTCTACATTGCTTTCATTGATCTCACCAAAGCCTTTGACCTCGTCAGCAGACGTGGTCTCTTCAGACTACTAGAAAAGATTGGATGTCCACCAAAGCTACTAAGTATCATCACCTCATTCCATGACAATATGAAAGGCACAATTCAACATGGTGGCTCCTCATCAGACCCCTTTCCTATCCTGAGTGGCGTGAAACAGGGCTGTGTTCTCGCACCCACACTTTTTGGGATTTTCTTCTCCCTGCTGCTTTCACATGCGTTCAAGTCCTCTGAAGAAGGAATTTTCCTCCACACAAGATCAGGGGGCAGGTTGTTCAACCTTGCCCGTCTAAGAGCAAAGTCCAAAGTACGGAAAGTCCTCATCAGAGAACTCCTCTTTGCTGACGATGCTGCTTTAACATCTCACACTGAAGAGTGCCTGCAGAGTCTCATCGACAGGTTTGCGGCTGCCTGCAATAAATTTGGCCTAACCATCAGCCTCAAGAAAACGAACATCATGGGGCAGGACGTCAGAAATGCTCCATCCATCAATATTGGCGACCACTCTCTGGAAGTGGTTCAAGAGTTCACCTACCTAGGCTCAACTATCACCAGTAACCTGTCTCTAGATGCAGAAATCAACAAGCGCATGGGAAAGTCTTCCACTGCTATGTCCAGACTGGCCAAGAGAGTGTGGGAAAATGGCGCACTGACACGGAACACAAAAGTCCGCGTGTATCAAGCCTGTGTCCTCAGTACCTTGCTCTATGGCAGCGAGGCCTGGACAACGTATGTCAGCCAAGAGCGACGTCTCAATTCATTCCATCTTTGCTGCCTCCGGAGAATACTTGGCATCAGGTGGCAGGATCATATCTCCAACACAGAAGTCCTCGAGGCGGCCAACATCCCCAGCTAATACACACTACTGAGTCAGCGGCACTTGAGATGGCTTGGCCATGTGAGCCGCATGGAAGATGGCAGGATCCCCAAAGACACATTGTACAGCGAGCTCGCCACTGGTATCAGACCCACCGGCCGTCCATGTCTCCGCTTTAAAGATGTCTGCAAACGCGACATGAAGTCCTGTGACATTGATCACAAGTCGCGGGAGTCAGTTGCAAGCATTCGCCAGAGCTGGCGGGCAGCCATAAAGGTGGGGCTAAAGTGTGGCGAGTCGAAGAGACTTAGCAGTTGGCAGGAAAAAAGACAAAAGCGCAAGGGGAGAGCCAACTGTGTAACAGCCCCGACAAACAAATTTCTCTGCAGCACCTGTGGAAGAGCCTGTCACTCTAGAATTGGCCTTTATAGCCACTCCAGGCGCTGCTTCACAAACCACTGACCACCTCCAGGCGCTTATCCATTGTCTCTCGAGATAAGGAGGCCAAAGAAGAAGAGTATAAATGGGTGGTTGATGGTCAGCACAGACTTGGTGGGCTGAAGGGCCTGTTTCAGTGCTGTATCTATAAATAAATAAAATAATGTGTGTATTTAGATGGTAAATCTAGTTGTCTTAAAACTCTTAGGAATCAAGGGCCCCAAGAATGGGAAGCGAAGTTTTCATCCATGAAAGAATTTCAGAATTAGAAACAATTAACATGAGGATTCTTGTGGCCCCCGCACATTTTGCCACTTCCTGTAAATTTACATCAGCGATGCTCTACCCCTTACATTGCTTGCCACAGCTGACAAGTTTGCAAATAGTCTGAATCTGACAGTGTCAAATCAACCCGCACCAAGTCCTGTTCACTCATCACCCCTGTCCTCATGTCCCAGGCCAGCAACGCCTCAATTTTAAAATATTTATCCTCGTTTTCAAATCCCTCCATGGCCTCGCCCCTCCCTATCTCTGTAACTTCCTCCAGCCTCACAACCCTCCAAGATAAATGGACTCCTCCAACTCTGGTCTTTTGCACATCCTTGATTTTAATCATTCCACTATTGGCGGCCGTGCCTTCAGCTGCCTGGGCCTTAAGTTCTGGGATTCCCTCCCTAAACCTCTCCAGCTCTCTCTCCTCCTTTAAGACACTCCTTAAAACCTACCTCTTTGACCAACATTTTGATCATCTGTCCTAATATCTCCTGATCTAGCTTGGTGTCAAATTTTGTAAATAATGCTCCTGTGAAGTGCTTTGGAACAATTTACTACGTTAAAGGTGCTTTATAAATGTAAGTTGTTGTTGTACAGCACTGCAGTCTATTGGAAAACAGAACCGTAACTTGTTGGTTGTGGACAGTGCGTTTCTATTGACTGTTTAATAATATGTTGAGGTGTCCACTGTTATACAGGCCTGGTATCATTTGTCTTTGTAATTCAACCTTTGACCTTTGGCCCTAATATTAGCAACATTTTAAGTAACCATGTTTTTGACATGCAGTTCAATCGCAGATTTATGGGACTGCTTCATTGGTGCCGAAACACTTGCTTCCTAAGGCATCAGGAACACAAACAAAATCCAACCATCACCTTGACAGAACGAATCAAATGGTTCTGTTTCAGACTAAAATGAGTCATGATATTTGAAAACCGCTCTGTGATGGCAAAGGTTCAGACCCTGAGAAGGTGTGAACAATATGGGGGAGAAATCCGTTTGTGGTGTGTTGCTTCTATTGGTGCTACGTAGACTTACCTTGATTTCCCAGGGGAAGGCAGTGCTGCAGACACTACCTGCGCAGCCCACGTTCTTCAATGATATCATTTATCCCGAATTTCTGCCCCTTAATCTCACAATGTACATTGTCACACTAGTATTGCCAACTATGCAGTTGACATCCTTCCATCTATGAAAGATGATGGACACACAGCAAACAATCCATTTCGGTGGGGTGTCCGCTCTTGGTGCACCTTTGTTGATGGTTGTGAAGGCCAATCCTTGAGAGGCAGGTTCTGCCACAAGTGCTGCATGTGCAGCCGCCACGTGACGCTGTGAGTTGTTGTTTTTGACGTTGGCGCCTGTTGCCAAGCTGCTGTAGCCACTGGTCATCATGCCAGTGCACACCAGTCCACAGGATGTGTTGCTGTTTCCCTCTTTCACGAGCTAGTGATTCCCAAAAGCGATAATCAACATTTAGGGCCTTCATGTCATGCTTGCAAACATCCTTGAAGCAGAGCTTGGGCGCCACACTGGCCCCGGCTACCTCACCATACAGAAGATCTTTGGTATGCAACTGTCTTCCAACCTGCAGATGTGCCGCTTCTGTTTGATTACACACTTGGGAGCTCTGCCTTTAGAGGACTGCTGCATTTGTGATTTTGTCCTGCCAGGATATACCCATAATGCACCACAGACAGTGAAGGTGGAAATTATTGAGCTTCTTTTCCTGGTAGCTGTAAGTCACCCATGTTTCACAGCCATACAGCAAGGTGCTGAGAACACAGGCCTTATAAACCATCAGCTTGGGTCTAAGGGTCAACTTGGTGTTATTTCATGTGTGTTTCGCAAGTCGGCCAAAGATAGTAGCTGCTTTCCCTATGCATGTATCAAGCAACCACCGCTGGACATATTCCTGGGGGCTTTATCACATGACCATCCACCTCCGGATGTCCCGCCCCCAGGCTCCTATCATTGGTTGTACATCAGGGCTTCATAGTGACCTGCCTTCCCACAGCCAATTAGAAAGCAAACAAACTTTTTGTTACCTGATTGGGTGATTCTTGAATGCCAATTAACCAGCCTTTGTTGTTGGTTCCAGTACAGTTTGGTGGAGCATTTCTTTGTAGTACAGGGAGGGTAGAAAGTGGGTCTCACACTGGGGTGGGCGAGTCAGGGGTTGAAACTAATGTTATTTTTGAACGTAATGCTAGTGGAGGCAACTGCAACAATTATATAAGGTTTGAAGAAAGTACACCAAGGCACCAGAGAGTTTAAATAACCCTGGTTCAGTTAAGAAAATATTTATTCATTCACAGGATGTGGGCGTCACTGGCTAGGCCAGCATTTATTGCGCATCCCTAATTGCCCTTGAGAAGGTGGTGGTGAGCTGCCTTCTTGAACCGCTGCAGTCCATGTGGTGTAGGTATACCAGCAGTGCTGTTAGGAAGGGAGTTCCAGGATTTTGACTCAGCGACAGTGAAGGAACGGCGATATAGTTCCAAGTTAGGATGGTGTGTGAACTTGCAGGTGGTGATATTCCCATGATGTTTAATTTTGATTAACTCTCCATTTGAACTGCGATGGAGGAGAAGAACCTTTGCAAACAGGGTAACTTCAGCATAACAAACAGAACTATTCACACCCCTCTCCTCTCCCTCCTCTCTCCCCTCAACCTCCTCCCTCCCCTCCCCCCATTCCCCTCCCCTCCTCCCTCCCCCCATTCCCCTCCCCCCATTCCCCTCCCCCCATTCCCCTCCCCTCCTCCCTCCCCCCATTCCCCTCCCCTCCTCCCTCCCCCCATTCCCCTCTTCCCTCCTCTCTCCCCTCCATCACCTCCCCTCCTCTTCCCCCACCCCCTTCCTAATTCCTTTGACTGCCAGATTGATAACTTAAGAGAGAAGTTTTTGTCCTTAAAATAACGTACATTTAACACTGGTCAAAAAAGCTGGTGAAACCCCTTGAATGGATAGCACTTTGAAAGCTCCAATTATCCAATCAAAAGCAGTTAAATACATTGTTAATGCCACAAATACCAGGATTGCTTTCAATCTAGAGAGAGGGAAAGCTTTAAATCAGCCTGTGTGCTGTAATTAAGAGAACGGTATTTTTCCAATGAGTGCTATGCTGTTATTTAAAATATGTTAACTGATCCTTTAAATCATTCGTAAGTGAGGAGCCCAGTTTTTGTTAATTTTCTCTCTCACTCTGCGAAAGTTGCTGAGTTAATGGCCGGACATGGTTCCAAAAACACCAGCTGTTTCCTCAACTTTATGTGTCAGTTTAGCTAAGGAGGCCCAAAAGAAAAGAAAGCTCAGTGAGTAGCAGTTTTGCTCTTGAGTCAGGAAGGTTGAGTTCTAATCCCACTACAGAGACCTAAGTACAAAAAATAAAACCCAGGCTGATGCTTCAAGATGTTGTTTGGCAGCTGAGAGATTACAGCAAGACCCCTTCTGCCTTCTCATGGGGTTATAAAAGGTCCCGGGGGGCTATTTTGAAGAAGAGCAGGGGAGTTCTCTTGTGTCTAACTGGTGTTACTGAAAACAGATTATCTGATTGTTATCTCATTGCTGTTTGTGGAAGCTTGCTGTGCACAAATTGGCTGCTGCCTTTGCTATATTATAACAGCGCTTGATTTGTTGCTGTTGTGACCTTATTAACCTGATGTTTTGATGGCTCGTTAGCTTATGTGTGACCCCTCCCCACCCTTCAACAAATGTTCTGTGTTCAAGTTACTGAATCAAAAAGGCTTTATCTCAAGGGAGCTGGTATACAAAGGGGAGGAAGTTATGCTTCAGTTGTAATAAATTCAGCACCCATATCCACTTCTCGTATGTGATTCTGGTTATAAATAAGTATTCCTCCTTACACCAAGATGTGAATGCTTCATTGTTTCAGGCCTCACAGATCAATGGAATCAGTATATAAAACCCTTACTCTGTCTTTCAGGATTCGCTCAATTCCTTTGCCACACATTTTGGGATAATTCATACTACTTTTTCCTTCTGTTAATTGTTCTAAATATGGAAAATGTTCTACACCGCCTTGGTCAGACCCCATCTGGAGTAACTGTGTTCAGTTCTGGGCACTGCACCTCAAAGGGTTTATTAGCCTCGGAGGAGGTGCAGCACAGATTCACCAGAGTGACACCAGTGCTAAGAGTGTTAAATTAAGAGGACAGATTGTATTAACTTGGCTTGCATACCCTTGAATTTAGAAGATTGAAGGGTGATCAGATGGAAGAATCAAGAACGAGGGGACACAACCTTAAAATTAGAGCCAGGCCGTTCAGGAGTGAAATCAGGAAGCAATTCTTCACACTAAGGGTAGTGGAAATCTGGAACTCTTTCCCCCCCCCCCCCCCCCCCCCCCCGCAAAAGGCTGTGAATGGTGAGGGCCAATTGGAACTTTCAATGTTGAGATTGATAGATTTTTGTTGGGTAAGGGTATTGAGGGATATGGAGCCATGATCTAATTGAATGATGGAACAGGCTCGAGGGGCTGAATGGCCTCCTTCTGTTCCTATGAACCATGGTAGCTCAATGATAGTTTCTAATGTTGACTCTAGAGAAACCCAACTTAGCAAAAAGAGAGCAAGGTAACAACTTTAAAACATTGAATAATACAGCACAGGAGGCCATTCAGCTCATCCAGTCTATGCTGGCTCCTTCGAAGAGCAATCCAGTTAGTCCCACTCCCCTCATCCCTACAATTTTTTCTCCTTCAAGTATTTATCCCATTCCCTTTTTGAAGGCTGCTATTAAATCTGTATCCACCGCCCTATCAGGCAGTGCATTCCAAATCCTAACCACTTGTGTAAAAATAATGAAATATCAGGCAAACAGTGTTTTTTTTTAGAGATACAGCACTGAAACAGGCCCTTCGGCCCACTGAGTCTGTGTCAACCATCAACCACCCATTTATACTAATCCTACACTAATTCCATATTCCTACCGCATCCCCACCTGTCCCTATATTTCCCTACCACCTACCTATACTAGTGACAATTTATAATGGCCAATTTACCTATCAACCTGCAAGTCTTTGGCATGTGGGAGGGAAACCGGAGCACCCAGAGGAAACCCACGCGGTCACAGGGAGAACTTGCAAACTCCACACAGGCAGTACCCAGAATTGAACCCGGGTCGCTGGAGCTGTGAGGCTGCGGTGCTAACCACTGCGCCACTGTGCTGCCTTGTTCTGGAGAAGATGCCAGCAGAGAACCCTGCTAGAAATGGATGTGAACCCATGCTGGAACATCTCCCACACATACAATTCAAGCAGAGATACCAGCAATAGTGCATGTTCCTGCCAGTCCAGTATGCTATCAATAGGCCATGTTACAATGAAGTCTTACAGTCTCAGTCTTGCAGAGAATAAGGTGCAAGATCTGACTCATGAGAAACGCTTCAGAGCCAGCTTGTCACAAAGGGGCATGTAATCCATTGCTGGCTCCACACAATCCTATAATCCTTTCATAAGGCTGTCTTGCCTGTTCCCAAGCCGGTAACAATCTCCCAATGCACCATCGATTCTGTTAACCAGTAAAATGTTCTATTCTCCTGATTATCTGGTGATCAGCCACGATCACGAGACCTTCTTCTTTGGGGCTCCTTATCTCGAGAGACAATGGATACGCGCCTGGAGGTCACGAGACCTTATCACAAGAGATTCTTCCTCATCTGGGGTCTGTGTCAGGCAAATGATAATCCTGTGATTACACAGAGGTGACGGAGGTGAGCAATGCTTGGGCTTAGCACCAGAAGAGCTTTGCAGAGTTGTCATTATTACAAAGGATCGAGTCAGATTTTGTGAATGATGTAAATCCCACATTCAAAATGTTCTATCACCAAGTGTTCAATTTGCTCATTGCCTCCACCATGTCAGCTGTGGCTCAGTGAGTAGCACTTTTGCCCCTGAGATGGAAGCTTGTGGGATCAAGTCCCACGCTGCAGACTTAAATGCAAACATCTAGACTGATGCACCAGTGCAGATCTGAAGTAGTTTTAGCTCTGTCGGAGTTGCTGTCTTTTGGATGAGACATTAAACCGAAGCCCCATCTACCCTCTCAAGTGGATGTAAAAGATCCCATGGTATTATGTTGAAGAAAAGCAGGGGATTTCTCCCATGCACCCCACTCCACCACCAGTGTCCTGGCCAATATTTATCCTTCAGCCAGCATCACTAAATACAGATTGTCTGGTCATTATCATATTGAGTACTTTGCATCTGTCTTTACCAAGGAGGAAGATGCTGCCAGAGTTGTAGTGAAAGAGGAGGTAGTTGGCACTGGATGGGCTAAAAATTGATAAAGACCAGGTATTAGAAAGGCTGGCTGTTGATAAGTCATCAGGATCGGATGGGATGCATCCGAGGATGCTGAGGGAAGTAAGGATGGAAATTGTGGAAGCACTGGCCATAATCGTCCAATCCTCCTTGGGTACAGGGGTGGTGCCAGAGGACTGGAAAATTGCAAATGTTAGACCCTTCTTCAAAAAAGGATGTAAGGATAATCCCAGCAAACACAAGCCAGTCAGTGTACCCTTGGTGGCAGGAAAGCTTTTAGAATTTTGGACAAATGAAGATTAATTAAGGAAAGCTAGCAGAGATTTGTTAAAGGAAAATCATGTACATATGAAAACATGAATTAGGAGCAGGAGTAGGCCACTTGGCCCCTCGAGCCTGCTCCACCAATCAATAAGTTCATGGCTGATCTGATTGTAACCTCGACTCCACATTCCCGCCTACCCCCAATAACCTTTAACCCGCTTGCTTATCAGGAATCTATCTACCTCAGCCTTAAAAATATTCAAAGACTCTGTTTCCACTGCCTTTTGAGGAAGAGAATTCCAAAGACTCACGACCCACTGAGAGAAAAGAATTTCTCCTCATCTCTGCCTTATATGGGCAACCCCTTATTTTTAAACAGTGACCTCTAGTTCTGGATCCTTCCACAAGGGGAAATATCTTTTCCACATCCACCCTGTCAAGACCCCTCAGAATCTTATATGTTTCAATCAAGTCACCTCTCACTCTTCTAAACTCCAGCGGATATAAGCCTAGCCTGTCCAATCTTTCCTCATAAGACAACCCGCCCATTCCAGGTATTAGTCAAGTAAACCTTCTCTGAACTGCTTCCAACACATTTACATCCTTCCTTAAATAAGGAGACCAATTCTGTACACAGTACTTCGGATATGGTCTCACCAATGCCCTGTATAACTGAAGCATAACCTCCCTACTTTTGTATTCAATTCCCCTCGCAATAAATGATAACATTCTATTAGCTTTCCTAGTTACTTGCTGTACCTGCATACTAACCTTTAGTGATTCATGCACTAGGACACCCAGATCCCTCTGCATCTCAGAGCTCTGCAATATCTCACCATTTAAATATGCTTATTTTCTATTCTTCCTGCCAAAGTGGACAATTTCACACTTTCCCACATTATACTCCATTTGCCAGATCCTTGCCCACTCACTTAACCTATCTATATCCCTTTGCAGCCTCCTTATGTCCTCTTCACAACTTACTTTCCTACCTATCTTTGTGTCATCAGAAAATTTAGCAACCATTCCTTCGGTCCCTTCATCTAAGTCATTTATATAAACTGTAAAAAGTTGAGGCCCCAGCACTGATTCCTGTGGCACACCACTCGTTACAACTTGCCAGACAGAAAATTACCCATTGACGCCTACTCTGTTTCCTGTTAGCTAGTCAATCTTCTATCCATGCCAAATTGTTACCCCCTACACCATGAGCTTTTATTTTTTGCAATAACCTTTGATGTGGCACCTTATCAAATGCCTTCTGGAAATCTAAGTATAGTACAACCACCAGTTCCCCTCTATTCACAGCACATGTTGCTTCTTCAAAGAACTCCAATAAATTGGTTAAGCATGATTTCCCTTTCACAAAACCATATTGACTCTGCCTGATTACCTTGAATTTGTCGAAGTGCCCTGCTATAACATCTTTAATAATAGTTTCTAACATTTTCCCTATGACAGATGTTAAGCTAACTGGCCTGTAGTTTTCTGCTTTCTGTCTCCCTCCCTCCCTTTTTGAATAAAGCAGTTACATTTGCTATTTTCCAATCTAATGGAACCTTCCCTGAATCTAGGAAATTTTGGAAAATCAAAACCAACGCATCAACTATCTCACTAGGCATTTCTTTTAACACCCGAGGATGAAGTCCATCAGGACCAGGGGACTTGTCAGCCCACAGCTCCAACAATTTGTTCAGTACCACTTCCCCGGTGATTGTAATTTTCTTGAGTTCCTCCCTCCCTTCCATTTCCTGATTTACAGCTATTTCTGGGATGTTACTTGTATCCTCTATGGTGAAAACCGATGCAAAATATCTGTTCAATTCATCTGCCATCTCCTTATTATCCATTATTAATTCCCCAGACTCACTTTCTAAAGGGCCAATGCTCACTTTGTTAACTCTTTTCTTTTTTAAATATATATAGAAACTCTTACTATATGTCTTTATATCTCTCACCAGCTTTCTCTCATACTCTAATTTTTCCCTCCTTATTAATCTTTTAGTTGGTCTTTGCTGCTTTTTATATTCTGTCCAATCTGCAATCAAAAGCAAGGAAGTTATGGTGAACCTGTATAAAACACTGGTTCAGCCTCAAATGGAGTATTGTTTAACCAACTTTTTGATGAGGTCACAGAGAGGGTAATGTGGTTGATGTGATATACATGGACTTCCAAAAGACATTTGATAAAGTGGCACATAACAGGCTTGTAAGCAAAGGTGAAGCTCATATAATAAAAGGGACTGTGGCAACATGGATCCAAAGTTGGCTGAGTAACAGAAAACAGAGAGTAGTGGTGAACAGATGTTTTTTGGACTGGAGAAAGGTATATAGTGGGGAGGACCACTGCTTTTCCTGATCTATATTAATTAAAAAGAAGAAAGAAAGAAAGAAAGAAAAAGAAAAGAAATTAATTACCTAGATTTGGGTGTGCAGGACACAATTTCAAAATGTGCAGATCACAAAACCTTGGAAACATTGTGAACTATGAGGATGATAGTGATAGACATCAAGAGGACAGAGACAGACTGGTGGAATGGGCAGGCATGTGGCAAATGAAAGTTAATGCAGAGAAGTGTGAAGTGGTACATGTTGGTAGAAAGCACAAGTAGAGGCAATTTTTATTAAAGAGTGCAATTTTAAAGGGGATGCAGGAACAGAGGGACCTGGGGGTATATGTGTACAAATCGGTGAAGGTGGTAGGGCAGGTTGACAAAGTGGTTAAAAAGGCATATGGGATCCTGGGCTTTAGAGAGGGTGCAGAAAATATTTATAAGAATGGTTCCAGGAATGAGGGCCTTCAGCTACATGGATAGATTGGAGAAGCTGGGGCTGTTCTCCTTAGAGAAGAGAAGGTCGAGAGGAGATTTGATAGAGGTGTTCAAAATCATGAGGGTTCTAGACAGAGTAGATAGAGAGAAACTGTTCCCATTGGTGGAAGGATTGAGAACCAGAGGACATTGATATAAGGTGATTGGCAAAAGAGCCAACAGCGACATGATGAAAAACTTTTTCACATAGCGAGTGGTTAGGATCTGGAATGCACTGTCTGAGAGTGTGGTGGAGGCTGATTCAATCGTCGCTTTCAAATGGGAATTGGACGAGTACCTGAAGAGAAAAAATCTGCAGGTTTATGAGGAAAGGGCAGGGGGATGGGACTAGCAGAGAGCCGGCCTGGACATGACAGGCTGAATGGCCTCCTTCTGTGCTGTAACCGCAGTATGGGCTGGATTTTAAGAGCCCACCATCACTCCCGGAGGTGAGCTCACTGGCTGCACGCCGAAGAGCTGCTGGGGTCTCCCCAATGGTGGCTCATTTAAATAGCCGGGGCGGCCCCCAATCACATGGAGGGGGCAGGCTGTCCGTCAATGGCGTCAGCTGCCTGTGCGCAGGCACTGGCACCATTTTTAAAAGGCACCCAGTCCTATCAGCAAATTTGAATCTTTAAAGTGAACCCCCCAAAAATTTACAAAATAAAGTTGTAACGCCCCTTTCCAACCTCCCCCAAAAAAATTGCAGTAAGTTTTTGACCTTTCCCCCCCAAAACTCTTACCTTTGAATTCTGACCTACCCACCCCCCACCCCCCCAAAAGACTTCACAAAGTTGAAAGTGCACCCCTTCCCACATCCCCTACACGGATGATGTTTATTTGACCCCGTACCCGTCGCAGGAGTAAAAATCATAGCTCCTCCCCCCTCCCCAGTGTGACACCTGCTTTCCCCAGGCAGGGAGTTGAAGGCATAGGGGGTGCCGGCCATTGCACCAAAGATCGCAGCAGGCCCAGGAGATTCAAGGTAAGTTGATTAAAATTTATTCATCTTATTAATTTCAATATTTAAATCCAGGTCCTGTTGCCCAGCGACAGGGGGCAGCCACGGACCCTCGCCCCCGCCGGGAGAATCGGGGCAGGTCCTCCCAGCGTCAGCCTCCATGGCGGGCCTCTGCCGCAACCATCTTCCGCCCCCCCCCACCCCCACCCCTGGCAACCACCATGGAGCCCAGTGTCGTGGATTTGCCAAAATCCAACCCTATATTGTTTGTGGGAGCTTGCTGTGCGCAAATTGATTGCTACATTACAACAGTGATTACACTTCAAGAAGTACTTCATTGGCTGTAAAGTGCTTTGGGAAGTCCAGAGAATGTGAAAGGTGCTATAGAAATGCAAGTCTTTCTTTTGATTTAACACTTGTTTTAAAACAGCAGTGAGACAAATTTGGTACAAGCATGTTAAACATTCATACAATCATGTCCCTGACAGTAATTTCTACCCTAGCATCTAGATGTTGAATGGAGTTTTGTATTTTTAACCTTAGTCCTTTATTACACTTAAAAATAAAAATAATTGTTAGTGCTTCACTGCTCTGTGTATAAAAATTGTAAAGTGTCGCACAAGACAAACCCACCCATTTAATTACGTACCCAGCCTTGAATTTTAAAAGACTCCATAATATAGGTGATTCCCTTTGCCTTTACTAAACTATGGCTTCCCTACTCTGTGTTCTGTGCAAGATTATAGCTCTACAATTACTGTACAGATTTCCACCAGTTTGTATGCAGCACAGTCATTAAGATTACAAAGCTAATAGAATTAATTGCATGTTGTAACAGAACCAAGACAGCTGATGCCAGGGAACTATGAGCAGCTGGGAACCTGGGCCCTTACTAAGCCTGTTCAATGTGTTTTGTAAATACTGTGGAATCCTGTTTTACATGGGATGAGTAGAGGTGATGCTCAGAACTAACCTTCTCTACAGCTGTTTGACCATGGCATCATCAAACTTAAAATATTGGGTCAAGCTTTGCAGCCTTGTATCCTATGACCTGTGTAGAGTCTGAATCTGTTGCATTGCACCTTTCATAGAGACGAGTTCATTCAAAACTCTGCTTCCCATATCCTAATTCGCACCAAGTGGCGTTCACCCATCACCTCCTCCTCTCACTGACCTACATTGGCTCCAAGTCTGGCAACAGATTATAAAATTCTAATCCTTGTTTTCTCACCCCTGTAACCTCCTCCAGCTCTACAACCCTCCGAGATATCTATACTCCTCCAATTCTGGCCTCTTGTGCATCCTTGCTTTTCATCATTCTGCCACTGGTGGCCACACCTTCAGCTGCCTCAGCCCTCAGCTCGGGAATTCCCTCCATAAACCTCTCCACCTCTCTCTCCACACTCCTTAAAGTCTACCTCTTTGACAAGCTTTTGACCATCTGCCCTAATATCTCCTTATGTGGCTCAGCATTTACTTTTGTTTTATAACACTCCTGTGAAACCCCTTGGGACGTTTAATTATGTTAAAGGCGCTATATAAATACAAGTTGTTCTTGTGTGGATCATAAACACAGGCATAAGCCAGCTGGGCCGAATGGCCTCTTTCTGTGTTGTGGATTCGGTGTAATTCTAACCTGCCTGGTGGGAAACAGACACGATGGGATTGTCTTCCCGTTATATGCAGAGTAGACATTCCGTGGAAAGCACAATTGGACTGTACGTAAAACAAGTGACGGTTTAGGTTAAAATGACCTCGTTAGTCTTCAGTTAAAGCCATGTGCGAGAGACAGAAAACAAGCACTCTCTGTGGTTTTTTAGTCTCTGAGGGGTTTAATATGCATGAACGCCTAAACCAACATCAGAGAATTTCCTAGTGTGGAAAAGGATGTTAATTGCTACATTGTGAAAGATTACCCTTGCGGTAAATGTTTCTCTCGAACCCTTTGTAAGTGATTTCCATTACAAAAACACATTGCCTGAGACCCCAGTTGAATATTAACACCAGAGTTACACATTTGTAAATGAGGCAGACAGGAAATTGCAAGCTTTTTTTTTGCTGAAGAACTCATTACTTCAGCTTTATTGCAGACTGTGAGTTTGTTTGTGACAAGGCAAATTTACTGACATGTCTATCAGTAATGCAGAGATATAGCAGCACTAATAGCTGTATGGCAGGCTGTAAAACAAGACAGATGCAGGCTAACTCAATACCAAGAGCTTGTTAAAGCTCACACTATACCACATTGTCAATGGCACATAAATTTTATATCTCTGTTTTATACTCTATTATAATCAGACTTTAAACAGCTCAATGTTTTTTGCATGTTGTAATGATTGAACTGGTACTGAGTTTGGCTGAAGTTTCATCTGCAAGGTGAAGGAGGAGTCATGTGACATTATGAGATACTGTCCTCTTTGAGTATCTGCAGGGCCCAGATACCGGGTATTATCTCAGCATCGTTTCCTTGTTGCCTGGATACACACCGCCTACTTCAAGTGGGACTATGTTGAATTTCAGTTCCTGTTGCGTGGTGGCAAATCCATAAATTTTAGTTATCTGCAAGGGTGAGAGAGAGAGAAAGAAAGAAAGAAAGAGAGAGAGAGAGAAAGAAAGAAAGAAAGAGAAAAGTCTTTCACAGCCTCAAGATGTCCCAAAGCACTTTACGGCTAAAGTACTTTTGAAGCGTAGCCACTGCTGTAATGTAAGAAACACGGTAGCCAATTTGTGCACGGCAAGATCCCACAAAGTGCAATGAAATAGTAACCAGAATCTGTATTTGTAACGTTGGTTGAAGGATAAATACTGGCCAGAGGACAGCGGGGAGAACTCCCCACTCTTCTTCGAATTATGCCGTGGGATCTTGTGCATCCACCTGAGAGATCAGGCAAGACCTCAGTTTAATGTCTCATCGGAAAGACAACACATCCGGCAGTGCAGCACTCCCTCAGCATGTCACTGAGGGCAACAGCCTAGATTATGTGCTCCACTGTAGCATTAGATGCCTCGGAATCATTAGATCTGATGCGTTTATAGAATTACCTTATTCATGAATTGAAGCCGTTCTCAATCAACCCATTTCCTTTGCTTATTGCTCATCTCAATTTTTCCCCCTCACAGGTTCTTCCCATCTCTAGCCCTACTCTGAAACATATAAGATTCTGAGGGGGATTGACAGGGTAGATGCTGAGAGGATGTTTCCCCTCATGGGGGAATCTAGAACTAGGGGGCATAGTTTCAGAATAAGGGGTCTCCCTTTTAATATGGAGCTGAGGAGGAATTTCTTCTCTCAGAGGGTAGTTAATGTTTTGAATTCTCTACCCCACAGAGCAGTGGAGAGGGACAGATTTTTGAACTAAATGGGAGTCAAGAGTTGTGGAGGGTAGGCAGGAGAGTGGAATTGAAGCCAAGATCAGATCAGCCATGATCTCATTGAATGGTGGAGCAGGCTCGAGTGGCTGAATGGCCTACTCCTGCTCCTACTTCTTATGTTCTTATCTTTCCTTCTTTCCTCTGTTGGAAAACACTGTTACCACCAGCACCCCCTCTACTTGCATATTATATTATCTTCTCCTTATTTTATTATTTCTTTATTTATATTATTTTACATGAGGCAGTCGTCCCAATGGGGTTTCCTGGTACATTCTCTGCTGCCCGACCTCCAAACCCGTCTGTGGGAAAATTCAGCCCTGGGAATTGTCAAGAGCATAATGTATCAATTGTGTCTGACAAAGACACGATGGGCCAAATGACCTCCATCTGTGCCATAAATTTCTATGAATTTCTATGAATTTATGGGGAAACGAAGACGAGCTTATCTCTAATGACAATATGCTTCCTAGCTCCAATCATCAGCCCTTTAGCAAAGAGATCAAGTGGGTGATGTTAACCTTTTATGCCCATTTTACACCCCGCCATATTTTAGTTTACATCAATTTCAATGGAGACAGACAAGCAAGGTTAAAATTCCCCCCAAAATTCCCTATGTAGTGACCTGGAAGCATGAATCCAAATTGATCTTCCCTGAGCGCAAGGTAAAAGTTAGATTCACTAAGAAAAGTCTTGAGTCCATCTTAACTACAGAGTTCTCCACCACACCACACCACCCCACCCCACCCCCCCCCCACAACACTCCCACCCATCCACAATGCAGTGTTGTCGTGTTTTGAAATTGCATTGTGCATTATGTACTCTAGAGGCTGCTGTAGAACACACATGCTGACAAAGAGAAGGTGAAACTGAGACAAACTAAAGCCTTTGTGTTCAGTACTATGTTGTGTCTGCCTCTGCCTCATAGCTTAGTCTAAACTCAGCGAGACCTCACTCCAGTCCCAAGGTCATCACAATGCCAACGTGGTAAATAGAAAAAGGATGAACGTAACGGAAACATGGCTTTCAGGTATGAAATTTTTGGAAGCTTTTGTCTACTTTCACAGACAGCATTCTAAGCTGGAGACTGTTAGAGTAACGCACAGGCAGCTTGTACAGTGTATACTCACACACTGATCTCTCCAAAATAACCATCCAACCAAAAAAAACCGGATCACTGCAGAGAAGTTTCCTCTGAAAAGGAACACAATCCCGGATCCTTTATCACTGCGTTACTGATCAATATGGCGTTGTCTATGCCCAACCTACCACCTTTTGATGTGTAATCAGAGTCATCATCCATATCCTCACGTTGGCAAAAGTGACTGCGATGTTTCAAAGGCATGATGGCAGGTTTCACAATCACAGACGATACAAGGAACAAGGCCTTACTGCTACACTATGGAGTTAAAGAATTAGAAGATATCTTTGAGACACTTAAGCCTGAGCAGAATGACTACAACTCAGCAAAAACTGCTCTGACAACCTACGTTATGCCCAAGAAAAGTACCAGATACAAAACCATTGTCTTCCAATGACCTAAGCAAGAAGCAAACGAGTCATGTTTGAGGCAACTCGCAATCAAATGTTACTTCATTGATGCTGATCAGAATCTGCTTTAATAAGCAATCACCAAACCCAGCCATACAATGCAAAAGACACTTGAAACCAACAATTGATAATATCATAGAGAAAGTGAATGGTGCTAAATACTTTGCTAACTTGACCTCAATGCAGGCTACCATCAAATTGAGCTTGCAGAAGAATAGAGATATCTTACTGTATTCTGTATTCAC